>NC_137815.1:69978837-70173044 GCF_963921795.1 Nannobrachium achirus | reverse complement strand
GCCCTGGGTTCGTATCCCAGTCGTGCCACTTTTTCTGGCTACACCCCACAGAGGTTAGGTTTAGGGTTAGGGGTAGAGTTGGGCCGTCGAAAAGATAACATGTAGACATAGCGACAATGCGGCTCAAAGGGACTGTAGTGCCTTGGACTGCTGCAGGCCAATCACACGCTGCCAGGGTGGGGCTTGCCAGATCGCCGTTAAGAAAAAAAAATCACGCCCAGCAGAGCACGCCTTGTTATTTATATCAAGTCGCACGTGTTGATGTTGACGTCACCAAGAATACTGGTCCCTCATTGGCTTTTGATGGTGACATCACCGGGAATGCTGGTCCCTGATTGGCTACGGGCGTAAACACAAACAGACACGCGACAAGCTGGCGCAAGTAATGATGGTGTGTGCACTGTAAAATCCAGAGTGTACAAATGGAACTGGAAACATGACGGTCCATTTGGTACCATTTGTACACTCTTGGGAGTTCCTCATGGATACACATGAACGCAGAGGATTTTGTCGTGTATTTGCTCCGATACTTCTTCATGATTCCTTACTCCTCGCGTGTGATTATTGAACTTAATTAACATGCACCGTAAAAAAAAGAAACAAGGGACCTTTTTATATGCAATCCTCGCAAAACAAAAGGGTCAAAAGAGGTCACTCTTTTCAGTTTGTTTCCAGAAGTAAAGTAAAGGCACCCTCTCTCATAAAGCCTCACAAAGGTCAAAGGAATTTACGTATATCTATATATAGTATATATATATTTTAAGAAAGATGGAAAATTACAAATATATTCTAAAGTATATAGATATATTTAATATAGTATGAATAACCATATTTATGTCATATGATTTAGTGTTATCAACCATATATCGCGGGTTGAACGGGAAAGTTATTAAAGCTACGTAGAAATATGCAAGACAAACACAGCCATGTGGAGCTGCTGAATGGTTCATGGTGGGCACTCCTTCGAAAGTGGGACGTTACAGTGGAACGCGACGTCACCCCCCCCCTCCCCCCCCCCTCCCCTTAAACACAGGGGTTTACTTCAAACGCATCCTGAAGCTGATCAGATTCAGCTTGGATTGTGCACAAGCTAAAGCATTAAAGAGAAATAAAATAAACAAAATCCAGAGGTATGTGCAAAGCGTTGAAAAGAAAATGGCCAATATACAAGCTCACAATGTAGAACCTGTAGATTCGGCTATTTTCGCCCTTTTCAACGTGTGGCACCGTTGTGCGATTGAAGAATAGAAATCGGGGCACGAGTGGTTAATAATGGGATGACATTTATATAGGAAATGTACATAGAAAGTTTTATATAACAATTATCCACATTTATATCAGGGTACCCTTTTTGTATGCATGATAATTCAAGTGAAAGCCGCCATTATAACTTGGGACTGTGGGAAACTAGCTAGACCTGTAACTACTGGAATAATGTGCAGTGATCATTTCTTCGGTTGGAATTGAATTGGAATCATAGCGGTCACGTACAATGAGTATAGTAGCTGCAGGACTTGGCCTCGATGGCAGATGTGTCAGGTGTGGACTAACTGTGAAGTCTTTGAGGGTTTTTGAGCGAGCACTTTCTTATTCTTCAGCCACTGTTGTTGTATAAACACTGGACCTAATTCAACGGACTATCTTTTACCCCCCTATCAATGTATCTGAACTGAACTGTGCAAAGATGAGGACTATAAAGAGGATCCGTAGACTAGAATGTTTCTACTAAGCCTAGCTGAGTAATGCCACGGGAGGCATTATTATGTACTTTCGGCCAACACAAGACGCAATAGGCTTTATGTACGCAGCAGCCATGTTGGAGAGATGTTGAGTCTCTGCTCACTTCCTTCAAGGGTGCAATGATACTAACGAAGGCTCTGTTCCGTTTAGTGTAGCACAGTGGTTCTCAAACCTTTTATTTCTAGGACCCCCATAACTCTTGAGTTATTGGGGTCTGAAATGAAACCAAATGGACTCATAAGGGTCCATTTGGTTCCATTTGTAAACTACACTCTCAGAGTTATATACCTTTTAAGGTGTCATTTGGAACACCCAAGGAACCACAAGGGTCCCTGGACCACACTTTGAGACCCACTGGTGTAGCAGAGTGTTTCCAGGGAGCCAACATGCATGTTTGCTATGTAAGCCATTTACCATGAGAGGGAATGGGTTGTTCGCTGATTTACCATTGTTTCAGGGTTGAAACAACCCACAACCCTCGAATGGTAAATTGCTTTTCTACCACTTCTACCATATAAATGAAAGAAAACACAGTTGCAACTTGCAAGGTTATTTAGTTACAATCAACTGCAACACAACAGTGGGTGGGGTCCCTGAGCCAACTCAAGGTTGTTGACTGATTTACCACTGTTCTAAGCCAATCAGAATCCAGTATCTGAACATATGACCACAAAAAGTGGTAGAATATCAGGTTCAGCACCCTGACCTGACAGACTCTGTTTGACCAGAATGGAGCATCAGTATTATTGGTAACACCTGAGAACAAAGTAAGAAGAGACCCCAGCTTCTCTCCAAAATGGCTGCTATTGCATAATAGCCTATTCAGGGTTCTGTTGAATTGCCTGACAGAACTCTGGTTTTCAGGGTTGGAAAAATAGAAAAGGGTGAAATGACAACCCATCTCGTTAGTTAGGGTGAATCACTGAATGGTTTTCTCATCGGGTTTCTTATAACCACCTGTAAATACAATGCAATATTATTATGTTTCTGTTATTGTTGCAGTGCATCCTGGACACAATATGAACTCTGGGGGTAAGATGATGATGATGAGGAGGATTCAGTGAACAGACCCGACGTATCTTTACTCGCAAGGGCATTATTTCACTAAAAGCACTGACCTGAAATGTGGTTTGTTGTCTTTGAGTGTGAATAGACAATGTGTTGTTTTTAGTTTTGTTATAGTTTTTTCAGTGTTTCTTTTTCTTTTTAATTGTGTTTTTCTCGACAGCCATGCTCAAATATTTATAGCGTTTATCCCGGTGTATGGCCTTTTCCTTACTCAAAGGGATCAATATAAATGCTTATGGCAACGCTCCCGGAGCATGATAAATGTTTCTTGTTCCCGGTCGTTATTTTTTGACTGTACGTGTGAAAACCATGACAGTCTGAAGTTAAATATTGGGTGCGTTCTGAAATGCCCACCGGGTGTGTGCTCAGTGTAGTGAGTGCAGTGGGCGTGACGTTGTAGAGTGCGTTCAGTGTGGCTTGTTTACGAACGACCAGTTAAAAGAGGCAGCTGTGCGCTTTTTCACTCTGAACTCTGAAGGTAAACTTTCTGAAAAGCAGCAGTTGCTAACGTAACGTTGATATTGAAAGGAGATGTAATTCATAGCACTGGCACACCTGCTGTTAGTTTACACGTTGATGCGTGTGAAACTATCAAGCCCAAATGACCAATTCAGCTGCAAATGCTGCATTTTGCAGTAATTTCCTCCATTGTTCACAGCTGAGAAGCGCTCGAGACATGGCCATGAAAACCAACCAATCAAAACACCGCACTGACGCACTACACCGTCAAACCCCATCTTCTGAGTAAGGTCGGTGAGTGCGTGCACTCAGCACACCGGTGCGCCGCACACTGGATTTCCGAACGACAGCGCACCAAGTGCACCGAATAAACGAACGACAACATGGCACACCAGTGCATTGAGTGCGCATTTCCGAACGCACACCATGACAGTCAGAAGTTAAATGGAGTTGAATGAACTAAATCAGGGTCATTTACCAATGATTTCTACGGCGGTATTTAACACATACATGGTGGCTATGTGATTGGATTACCCATTCACCTCGCGGTCCTCGCCTGACTTGATTGAATTGAGATATTATTAGGTCTCTCTATAATGCCTTGGCTTCAAATCAGCCAAATGGTCACATGAGAGCTGAAAGATTGTCACGTCTAGTCAATAGAATCCCTCACAGAAGACTCAATACCTCTTTATTTTTTGTTTCCTACATGTTGTTCTTAATTATTATCAATTCATTTTTTCACAAACACAATTATTTTCAAAGGTATTTTCTAAGTCATTTCATGAATTAATTATAAACAAAATCAAAGAAATGTCATAAATTAGGCGAAAAACATGTTTAAGACGAAGTGAAAATAGCAGATCTACAAACTCCAATGAGCTTGTAGATCTGCTATTTTCACTAGTTTGGGTCCCGGGCAAATGTCTAATTTCTCGTTTGGGTCTTGTGCTAAAAAGTGTGGGAACCCATATGGTGTATGTAAGCCATTTACCATGAGAGGGAGTGGGTTGTTGGCTGATTTACCGCTGTTTCAGGGTTGTGGCACGAGGCGAAGCTCTAATGGTAAATTGCTTTTGTACTACCATATAAATGAAAGAAAACACTGTATGTTGTAACTGGAAATGTTACAACTGCAACACAACAGTGGGCGGGGTCCATGAGCCAACTCAAGGATGTTGACTGATTTACCACTGTTTTAAGCCAATCAGAATCCAGTATCTGAACATGTGACCACAAAGTGGTAGAAGCGACATTTTAATGAACATGGTACATGACATGTACTGTGAATGTCAGTACTTTATATAAGATGAAACACTGTGGCTCATTGTAATTGCAAGTTACAAAGAGATGGTACCTGTTTATTTCAACCCTATGTTCAAAATAAACACCTCCCACTGTTGTAAAGATAATGTGTTTTAACAATGACATTCTAGAGATTTTAGGGTTGCTCTCCAAACATTGGATAGAACAGAGTCAGACCAACACTCATGGACTGAACACAGTTATTCCCTTTTGTTAGATGTATTTTGGAAAATTTTTTCTTTTTCTTTTTTCTTGTAAATACTATGGTGGATAAAGCGAGGGAGCTGATATTCAGAGTATGGCATTAACGAAAAAGTCGACAAGTCGACTTCATTACACAACTTGACTCCCACCATATATATATATGTGTGTATATATATATATATACTTTCTATTGTGAAAATAGCAGATCTACATGCTCACAACGCATGTAGATCGGCTATTTTCACAATTTCTGCCTCTATATATTTGACAATTTGGACAATGTTTAATTTGCCATTATAGAGTCCTTAAATTGTCACTTTAGAAATGTGCAGATACCCTCTATACACTTAAACTTTATGTTGGTTTGTTTACAGTTGAGTGAGAAAACAATGTGTCACATTAAGTTAATCATCTGGGGACCCCCCAAAATAATTGGGGGGGTGGTCGTGTATGATGTGATGACGTCATCAAACGATAAAGTCGACTTCAACTCAACTTTTTGCTGAGTCGAGTCGACTTGCAGAAATCACAAGTCGTTAATGCACTAAGTGTGTACAGAGTGTGTACAGGGGAAACTGAAGGGGAACCTTGTATAGATTGTGTTTCAATTGTCTTGCCTTGTACTTTCTGATGTAAAAGTGTTTTTAAACCTAGACGACGACAACAGCCAACATATACAACTTCCTTTTTATCATATTTCTATTGTTATTATAGCTACTATAATAATAATTATTGTTATTATTATTTTGTTTTTTTTTGCATCATTGACAAGTCCAGCTGGTTACTACGAAGGGATTTCTTTGTACGACGATGCAAAGAAGTATTTCTTGTACTGTATCAATTATCAAACCTTCTCAACTTTGTTAGCATGGGTATGAAACTGTGACTGTGACGACTTTAGATGTAAATACTTACTCCTTTTTTCCTACTCACTTAACTGCTGTGTTGTGGATTTATGATTAAAAGGATACTACACCCAAAAATGGACATATTTTTTTGATTGATTACTTTTTTCTGTGTTGCTTGTTGAAATAAAGGAAAGAATAATAGGCTATTACAGTATTCACTTCAAGTGGATCAAATATTACATTCAAATCAAATCTGCTTTTTACAATCTTTATTGGTGAAACTTTCTTTCAGATGGATGCATATTAAACCTGCTCTATATGCGTTTTTCCACAAAAAAAATGTAAATACATGCATGCAAGTAATTCAATCAATCCAAGTCAGCCAAGATGTCCACACATCAGAATGTGATGAAAATCTGTCTTCAGATGAAGTGAACCAGAGCGTTTAGCACGAGTAACCCTGCCTAGAGTCTATCGTCCAAAGTCAAAAATCTTGAGAAAATCTTTGAAAACCCACAAAGGATTTTAAGTCATCATTTTCTGATAGTGCCCACCTTTTGGTATGTTGTGTAGCTCGCCGAGACGAACGTGTGGATATGTGACACATTGCTGTTGGGACCCAATTATTTGTTTAAAATGACCCAAGATTGTAGTCAATATAACCCAACTTGGCTAAGAAAATAGTCGATCTACCACCCAATTGTGATCGACTATTTTCTAAAATGGAACATTCTGCAAAATGAGTACTTTTTATTTGTGTCAGTTACTTTAAGACTATGTTGATGCCAATACTTTCATACTTTTACTGAAGTAAATATAGCAATGATTACTGTCACAATATATAGCTATGTAACACTGTTACTGAACAAACACTCTATAGCAATGATTACTGTCACAATATATAGCTATGTAACACTGTTACTGAACAAACACTCTATAGCAATGATTACTGTCACAATATATAGCTATTTAACCCTGTTACTGAACAAACACTATAGCAATGATTACTGTCACAATATAGAGCTATTTAACACTGTTACTGATCAAACACTCTATATCAATGATTACTGTCACAATATAGAGCTATTTAACACTGTTACTGATCAAACACTCTATATCAATGATTACTGTCACAATATAGAGCTATTTAACACTGTTACTGAACAAACACTCTATAGCAATGATTACTGTCACAATATATAGCTATGTAACACTGTTACTGAACAAACACTCTATAGCAATGATTACTGTCACAATATATAGCTATGTAACACTGTTACTGAACAAACACTCTATAGCAATGATTACTGTCACAATATATAGCTATTTAACCCTGTTACTGAACAAACACGCTAGCAATGATTACTGTCACAATATAGAGCTATTTAACACTGTTACTGATCAAACACTCTATATCAATGATTACTGTCACAATATAGAGCTATTTAACACTGTTACTGATCAAACACTCTTTAGCAATGATTACTGTCACAATATAGAACTATTTAACACTGTTATCGAACAAACACTCTATATCAATGATTACTGTCACAATATAGAGCTATTTAACACTGTTACTGATCAAACACTCTTTAGCAATGATTACTGTCACAATATAGAACTATTTAACACTGTTACTGATCAAACACTCTATATCAATGATTACTGTCACAATATAGAGCTATTTAACACTGTTACTGATCAAACACTCTATATCAATGATTACTGTCACAATATAGAGCTATTTAACACTGTTACTGATCCAACACTCTTTAGCAATGATTACTGTCACAATATAGAACTATTTAACACTGTTATCGAACAAACACTCTATAGCAATGATTACTATAACCATATAGACCTACTTTATTTAACACATAGTATCCTCTAATAGAAAGAGAACACAAACAACGTTAAGACAACCTTAAAAGACACTGGTATGGAACCCCTGGCTCACTGGGACGGGGTTCAATTCCCTGCGGTGTCCTGCTGTCAGATAGTGATCTATATGTCATGTTGTTTATCAAACTGTATCATGAAAACTGATAGATGATAGACAGATAGATGATTGAAAAATCTAGGATTGCATTTGTCGAAAAAAAAGTAGGGTTCCAGGGGTCGCACAGCAATGTGTCACACATCCACACGTTCGTCTCGAGGAGCTATACAACATACCAAAAGATAAGCACTATCGGAAATTTAAGACTTAAAATCTATGTTTTGACGCCTTACTATAGTCTTATGTAATTTTGGGGGTTTTGGAGACAATCTGAAAAAAATGAATTAATTTCATATCCACGCGTTCGTCTCGAAGAGCTATACAACATACTAAAAGAGGTGCGCTTAAAACCCATTGGTTTCCGAGTTATCGCACTTTGAAAAATCTAGGATTGCATTTGTCAAAATAGGTAGGGTTCCAGGGTCCCACAGCAATGTGCCACACATCCACACGTTCGTCTCGTTGAGCTATACAACATACCAAAAGATAAACACTATCGGAAATTTAAGGCTTAAAATCTATGTTTTGACGCCTTACTATATTATGTAATTTTGGGGGTTTTGGAGACAATCTGAAAAAAATGAATTAATTTCATATCCACAAGTTCGTCTCGAAGAGCTATACAACATACTAAAAGACGGGTGCTTAACACATCTGGTGGCTGGTGCCAACCCAGAGTTTGAAAAGGTACTACCGCTGTGCCAACTCTGAGTTTCCCGAGTTTGGGCCGTTTAAAAAAAAAAAAAAAAGAAAATCAAATTTTTTTTTTGGACCTCCAGAAATGTATTAGGCATGATCGCGATCGCGAAATTGCATGTTTAACCCCCATACCAACCCATTCTTTCAAACATGGCAGCCATGTTTGTTTACATCTGAAGAAAACATAATGGCTGATAAATCATGAATGCCTGAACGGATTTCCAAGCGGATTTTTTTGTTTGAAAGCTGTGAACAGTCTGCACACACGTGGTGCATCATCTAGGCATGGGCGTGCACTTTTTACACAATTGCGCAATTACATGGAAGTCTATGGTAACCATGGCAACGTGGGACATTGAAGAGAAAAAATCATAGCAACATAAGTAACCTATTGGTTTCCTAGGGTTCCAGGGGTCGCACAGCAATATGTCACACATCCACACGTTCGTCTCGACGAGCTATACAACATACCAAAAGATAAGCACTATCGGAAATTTAAGATTTAAAATCTATGTTTTGACGCCTTACTATATAGTCTTATGTAATTTTGGTTTTGGAGACAATCTGAAAAAAATGAATTAATTTTATATCCACGAGTTCGTCTCGAAGAGCTATACAACATACTAAAAGACAGGTGCTTAAAACCTATTGGTTTCCGAGTTATCGCACTTTGAAACATCTAGGATTGCATTTGTCGAAAAAAGTAGGGTTCCAGGGGTCGCACAGCAATGTGTCACACATCCACACGTTCGTCTCGAGGAGCTATACAACATACCAAAAGATAAACACTATCGGAAATTTAAGACTTAAAATCTATGTTTTGACGCCTTACTATAGTCTTATGTAATTTTGGGGGTTTTGAAGACAATCTGAAAAAAATGAATTAATTTCATATCCACGCGTTCGTCTCGAAGAGCTATACAACATACTAAAAGACGTGCGCTTAACACCTATTGGTTTCCGAGTTATCGCACTTTGAAAAATCTAGGATTGCATTTGTGGGAAAAAAGTAGGGTTCCAGGGGTCGCACAGCAATGTGTCACACATCCACACGTTCGTCTCGCAGAGCTATACAACATACCAAAAGATAGGCACTATCGGAAATGTAAGACTTAAAATCTATGTTTTGACGCCTTATGTAATTTTAGGGGTTTTGAAGACAATCTGAAAAAAATTAATTAATTTCATATCCACGCGTTCGTCTCGAAGAGCTATACAACATACTAAAAGACGTGCGCTTAAAACCCATTGGTTTCCGAGTTATCGCACTTTGAAAAATCTAGGATTGCATTTGTTGAAAAAAAGTAGGGTTCCAGAGGTCGCACAGCAATATGTCACACATCCACACGTTCGTCTCGACGAGCTATACAACATACCAAAAGATAAGCAGTATCGGAAATTTAAGACTTAAAATCTATGTTTTGACGCCTTACTATAGTCTTATGTAATTTTGGGGGTTTTGGAGACAATCTGAAAAAAAATGAATTAATTTCATATCCACGAGTTCGTCTCGAAGAGCTATACAACATACTAAAAGACAGGTGCTTAAAACCTATTGGTTTCCGAGTTATCGCACTTCGAAAAATCTAGGATTGCATTTGTCGAAAAAAGTAGGGTTCCAGGGGTCGCACAGCAATGTGTCACACATCCACACCTTCGTCTCGACGAGCTATACAACATACCAAAAGATAAACACTATCGGAAATTTAAGACTTAAAATCTATGTTTTGACGCCTTACTATAGTCTTATGTAATTTTGGGGGTTTTGAAGACAATCTGAAAAAAAATGAATTAATTTCATATCCACACGTTCGTCTCGAAGAGCTATACAACATACTAAAAGACGTGCGCTTAAAACCCATTGGTTTCCGAGTTATCGCACTTTGAAAAATCTAGAATTGCATTTGTCAAAAAAAAGTAGGGTTCCAGGGTTCCACAGCAATGTGCCACACATCCACACGTTCGTCTCGACGAGCTTTACAACATACCAAAAGATAAACAATATCGGAAATTTAAGACTTAAAATCTATGTTTTGACGCCTTACTATAGTCCTTTGTAATTTTGGGGGTTTTGGAGACAATCTGAAAAAAATGAATTAATTTCATATCCACAAGTTCGTCTCGAAGAGCTATACAACATACCAAAAGATAAGCACTATCGGAAATTTAAGATTTAAAATCTATGTTTTGACGCCTTACTATATAGTCTTATGTAATTTTGGTTTTGGAGACAATCTGAAAAAAATGAATTAATTTTATATCCACGAGTTCGTCTCGAAGAGCTATACAACATACTAAAAGACAGGTGCTTAAAACCTATTGGTTTCCGAGTTATCGCACTTTGAAACATCTAGGATTGCATTTGTCGAAAAAAGTAGGGTTCCAGGGGTCGCACAGCAATGTGTCACACATCCACACGTTCGTCTCGAGGAGCTATACAACATACCAAAAGATAAACACTATCGGAAATTTAAGACTTAAAATCTATGTTTTGACGCCTTACTATAGTCTTATGTAATTTTGGGGGTTTTGAAGACAATCTGAAAAAAATGAATTAATTTCATATCCACGCGTTCGTCTCGAAGAGCTATACAACATACTAAAAGACGTGCGCTTAACACCTATTGGTTTCCGAGTTATCGCACTTTGAAAAATCTAGGATTGCATTTGTGGAAAAAAAGTAGGGTTCCAGGGGTCGCACAGCAATGTGTCACACATCCACACGTTCGTCTCGCAGAGCTATACAACATACCAAAAGATAGGCACTATCGGAAATGTAAGACTTAAAATCTATGTTTTGACGCCTTATGTAATTTTAGGGGTTTTGAAGACAATCTGAAAAAAATTAATTAATTTCATATCCACGCGTTCGTCTCGAAGAGCTATACAACATACTAAAAGACGTGCGCTTAAAACCCATTGGTTTCCGAGTTATCGCACTTTGAAAAATCTAGGATTGCATTTGTTGAAAAAAAGTAGGGTTCCAGAGGTCGCACAGCAATATGTCACACATCCACACGTTCGTCTCGACGAGCTATACAACATACCAAAAGATAAGCAGTATCGGAAATTTAAGACTTAAAATCTATGTTTTGACGCCTTACTATAGTCTTATGTAATTTTGGGGGTTTTGGAGACAATCTGAAAAAAAATGAATTAATTTCATATCCACGAGTTCGTCTCGAAGAGCTATACAACATACTAAAAGACAGGTGCTTAAAACCTATTGGTTTCCGAGTTATCGCACTTCGAAAAATCTAGGATTGCATTTGTCGAAAAAAGTAGGGTTCCAGGGGTCGCACAGCAATGTGTCACACATCCACACCTTCGTCTCGACGAGCTATACAACATACCAAAAGATAAACACTATCGGAAATTTAAGACTTAAAATCTATGTTTTGACGCCTTACTATAGTCTTATGTAATTTTGGGGGTTTTGAAGACAATCTGAAAAAAAATGAATTAATTTCATATCCACACGTTCGTCTCGAAGAGCTATACAACATACTAAAAGACGTGCGCTTAAAACCCATTGGTTTCCGAGTTATCGCACTTTGAAAAATCTAGAATTGCATTTGTCAAAAAAAAGTAGGGTTCCAGGGTTCCACAGCAATGTGCCACACATCCACACGTTCGTCTCGACGAGCTTTACAACATACCAAAAGATAAACAATATCGGAAATTTAAGACTTAAAATCTATGTTTTGACGCCTTACTATAGTCCTTTGTAATTTTGGGGGTTTTGGAGACAATCTGAAAAAAATGAATTAATTTCATATCCACAAGTTCGTCTCGAAGAGCTATACAACATACCAAAAGATAAGCACTATCGGAAATTTAAGATTTAAAATCTATGTTTTGACGCCTTACTATATAGTCTTATGTAATTTTGGTTTTGGAGACAATCTGAAAAAAATGAATTAATTTTATATCCACGAGTTCGTCTCGAAGAGCTATACAACATACTAAAAGACAGGTGCTTAAAACCTATTGGTTTCCGAGTTATCGCACTTTGAAACATCTAGGATTGCATTTGTCGAAAAAAGTAGGGTTCCAGGGGTCGCACAGCAATGTGTCACACATCCACACGTTCGTCTCGAGGAGCTATACAACATACCAAAAGATAAACACTATCGGAAATTTAAGACTTAAAATCTATGTTTTGACGCCTTACTATAGTCTTATGTAATTTTGGGGGTTTTGAAGACAATCTGAAAAAAATGAATTAATTTCATATCCACGCGTTCGTCTCGAAGAGCTATACAACATACTAAAAGACGTGCGCTTAACACCTATTGGTTTCCGAGTTATCGCACTTTGAAAAATCTAGGATTGCATTTGTGGAAAAAAAGTAGGGTTCCAGGGGTCGCACAGCAATGTGTCACACATCCACACGTTCGTCTCGCAGAGCTATACAACATACCAAAAGATAGGCACTATCGGAAATGTAAGACTTAAAATCTATGTTTTGACGCCTTATGTAATTTTAGGGGTTTTGAAGACAATCTGAAAAAAATTAATTAATTTCATATCCACGCGTTCGTCTCGAAGAGCTATACAACATACTAAAAGACGTGCGCTTAAAACCCATTGGTTTCCGAGTTATCGCACTTTGAAAAATCTAGGATTGCATTTGTTGAAAAAAAGTAGGGTTCCAGAGGTCGCACAGCAATATGTCACACATCCACACGTTCGTCTCGACGAGCTATACAACATACCAAAAGATAAGCAGTATCGGAAATTTAAGACTTAAAATCTATGTTTTGACGCCTTACTATAGTCTTATGTAATTTTGGGGGTTTTGGAGACAATCTGAAAAAAAATGAATTAATTTCATATCCACGAGTTCGTCTCGAAGAGCTATACAACATACTAAAAGACAGGTGCTTAAAACCTATTGGTTTCCGAGTTATCGCACTTTGAAAAATCTAGGATTGCATTTGTCGAAAAAAGTAGGGTTCCAGGGGTCGCACAGCAATGTGTCACACATCCACACCTTCGTCTCGACGAGCTATACAACATACCAAAAGATAAACACTATCGGAAATTTAAGACTTAAAATCTATGTTTTGACGCCTTACTATAGTCTTATGTAATTTTGGGGGTTTTGAAGACAATCTGAAAAAAATGAATTAATTTCATATCCACACGTTCGTCTCGAAGAGCTATACAACATACTAAAAGACGTGCGCTTAAAACCCATTGGTTTCCGAGTTATCGCACTTTGAAAAATCTAGAATTGCATTTGTCAAAAAAAAGTAGGGTTCCAGGGTTCCACAGCAATGTGCCACACATCCACACGTTCGTCTCGACGAGCTTTACAACATACCAAAAGATAAACAATATCGGAAATTTAAGACTTAAAATCTATGTTTTGACGCCTTACTATAGTCCTTTGTAATTTTGGGGGTTTTGGAGACAATCTGAAAAAAATGAATTAATTTCATATCCACAAGTTCGTCTCGAAGAGCTATACAACATACTAAAAGACAGGTGCTTAAAACCTATTGGTTTCCGAGTTATCGCACTTTGAAAAATCTAGGATTGCATTTGTCGAAAAAAGTAGTGTTCCAGGGGTCGCACAGCAATGTGTCACACATCCACACGTTCGTCTCGACGAGCTATACAACATACCAAAAGATGAACAATATCGGAAATTTAAGACTTAAAATCTATGTTTGACGCCTTACTATTAATAGTCTTATGTAATTTTGGGGGTTTTGAAGACAATCTGAAAAAAATGAATTAATTTCATATCCACGCGTTCGTCTCGAAGAGCTATACAACATACTAAAAGACGTGCGCTTAAAACCCATTGGTTTCCGAGTTATCGCACTTTGAAAAATCTAGGATTGCATTTGTCGGAAAAAAAGGAGGGTTCCAGGGGTCGCACAGCAATGTGTCACACATCCACACGTTTTTCTCGACGAGCTATAGAACATACCAAAAGATAAACACTATCGGAAATTTAAGACTTAAAATCTATGTTTTGACGCCTTACTATAGTCTTATGTAATTTTGGGGGTTTTGAAGACAATCTGAAAACAATGAATTAATTTCATATCCACACGTTCGTCTCGAAGAGCTATACAACATACTAAAAGACGTGCGCTTAAAACCCATTGGTTTCCGAGTTATCGCACTTTGAAAAATCTAGGATTGCATTTGTCGAAAAAAAAGTAGGATTCCAGGGGTCGCACAGCAATGTGTCACACATCCACACGTTCGTCTCGACGAGCTATACAACATACCAAAAGATAGGCACTATCTGAAATTTAAGACTTAAAATCTATGTTTTGACGCCTATGTAATTTTGGGGGTTTTGAAGACAATCTGAAAAAAAATGAATTAATTTCATATCCACGCGTTCGTCTCGAAGAGCTATACAACATACTAAGAGACAGGCGCTTAAAACCTTTTGGTTTCCGAGTTATCGCACTTTGAAAAATCTAGGATTCCATTTGTCGAAAAAAAAGTAGGGTTGCAGGGGTCGCAGAGCAATGTGTCACACATCCACACGTTTGTCTCGACGAGCTATACAACATACCAAAAGATAAACACTATCTGAAATGTAAGACTTAAAATCTATGTTTTGACGCCTTACTATAGTCTTATGTAATTTTGGGGGTTTTGAAGACAATCTGAAAACAATGAATTAATTTCATATCCACGCGTTCGTCTCGAAGAGCTATACAACATACTAAGAGACAGGCGCTTAAAACCTATTGGTTTCCGAGTTATCGCACTTTGGAATTAAGGAGAAAGTAGCAAAACATTGTTAAAAAAGTGGGGTCCCAGGGATCGCACAGCAATGTGTCACACATCCACACGTTCGTCTCGACGAGCTTTACAACAAATGTTTTGACGACATCTTTGGTCGTCTTTGGTGGTTTTCAAGGACTTTGACAAAAAGGTGGAAAATCTTGAGTTTCGACAAAATATCAGGTTTTTAGATTCTTTGTTCTAGATCTATAAATTCTACGTGTTCTAGATCTATAAATTATGTGTTCTAGATCTGTTTTTTAGATTCTATATGTTCTAGAGCTATACATTCTGTGTTCTATATATCTATAAATGCACAAATCTACATACAATTTATAGATTATATAGAACCAGGACAGAAGAATTAGAATGAAAGAAAAATGAATACAGTTGTATGACCAACGCCTCAAATCAACATTCCTGTAAGTGCAATCAGCAGGACACCGCAGGGAATTGAACCCCATCCCAGTGAACCAGGAGTGCCAGACCAGCGTCTTTTGCTTCTTGACGTATTTACAGGTTGAAGACAAACGTAACTATTAGACTTTTATGACACTGGACTATACACCCTAAGTGCTAAGACACTGATAGAAGAAAATATCCTTGCATTAAATACATACATAGAATCCATCCATCCATCCATCCATCTTCAACCGCTTATCCGGAATCGGGTCACGGGGGTAACAGTTCCAACTGAGACTTCCAGATTTCCTTATCCGTGCGCAACTTCCTCCACTCCCTCTGGGAGTATACCGAGGCGTTCCCAGGCCAGTCTGGAGATATAATCCTTCCATCTGGTCTTAGGTCTGCCACGGGGTCTCCTCCCAGTGGGACGTGCATCGAGGACCTTCCTAGGAAGGCGCTCGGGGGGCATCCGTACTAGATGCTATACATAGAATGCATAAGATTTAAATATATTTTAAAATAAAATGTTTTTTTATTTTTCTTCAAAATGATTTGTCGACCGCGGCATATCGTGATTTGTCGATCACGATACGCCCGCCAGAAAAATAATGGGTGTTTTTAATGAATCTATCATGGTTAAAATGGAGTTTGAAGTTGACTGATTGATTGATTGATTGATTGATTGATTGATTGATTGAAGACTTTATTAGAAGTTTGAATAGAAAAAGGTAGTTTCATGACGGTACAGTTCACTGGTACAAGGTCAACTAAAAGGAGATCCTAGGAAAGCACTTGGCTTATTTACACAGGAAACCATTGAAGTATCTCATATAACATTGAACGACAGACAGATAGAACACAGAACTATGCAGTAGATATAGTAAAAACAAAAGCAAATTAAAAAAAATAAACAGTGCAAAAAATATAGGTAAATACAGAGAAGGGTCAGGGGAGGCTGGGCTAGGTTTGTTATTGCCAGTTGCGAACGGCTGCCGCCTGAAAGTGGTTTTTCAGGGTGATTTTAAAGGATGCTAGGGAACCACACTCCTTTAAGGCCTTCGGTAGGGCGTTCCACATTTTGGTTGTATAGCAGAAGAACGAGTTTGACCCTTTGTTTGAGTTGACTTTGGGTTGAACGTGATCTGTGGGTGGCGCTACCGTTACAATGGATGTGTGAGAGGCCCTGGATCAAGCCTCCTCCTGATAACATTTACATCAACTATCTAAATATTTAATCAAGCAAATTAAAATCTGTCCAGGATGTTCATAAAAGCCTGATTAGATGATAATTTTGACAATTTGGACAATGCTTAATTTATCATTTTAGAGGTACTAGAAGCTCGGCCGCCATTAAAAAGTCCTTAAATTGGCACTGTTTATAGTTGAGTGAGAAAACAATGTTGCACATTAAGTTAATCATCTGGGGACCCCCCAAAATAATTGGGGGGTTGTGTGTGATGTGATGACATCATCAAACGATAAAGTCGACTTCAACTTTTTACTGAGTCGAGTCGACTTGCAAAAATCACAAGTTGTTAATGCCCTGATACTAACACAGCAGCTCTACGCAAACTGATTCTATGCAGAACATATCTACCGTAATATCTTTATATTCTAACGGTGATTGACCAATAGCTTGCACATAAACACACAGACATAAACACTGTCACCTCCAATCTCAAATAATCTATGATTTGAAATGCTGGAAACAATTGATGCTGAAAAGCTGAAAGGGATTTTTATATGAGTCAAAGTGCCATTACGTTGCTATGACCTGAATGCTGCGTAATCAGATCCTATTAAAAAATATAGAAATCTAAAATACATCTTGGACTTGACTGAATTTTGTACCAAACTTGTGTCCAGATAGAATAGGCATTATTAGTCAGGGAACTTTAATAAAACCTGGGAATAAATTCCAACAAAGATTGAAATTCAACATCCCTAGCAAAATATTTGACAGCTAGAGTAATTCTGGCTCTCATTCACTTACTATACACTGTACTATAAGGGGGGGGGGATTAACTCCCAAAAATATGCTTTAAGTAGCATGTTAGGGGTCTAACTAGGTGTGGCCAAAATGTGGCCATATTTTCCCAAATATGGAGATGACTGACATCTGACATAAAAGGCATAAGAGGGACTGTATCTATGTCAGACGTCATAGACGTCATACTGTACTGTAATTTGCAAATGTGACTTGCGTTGCGACAACCACACTGGTTATGGGCAGTGGCGTAACGACCCCCCGCCAGGCCCCGACGAGAGATTTTCACCAAGGTAAAAAGGTGGGTCTTCAATTTGGGTTTGAAGATTTCGATAGAGGGGCTAAGCTTTTTGTGGAGTGGGAGATTATTCCAGAGTATAGGTGCGGCTACGGAGAAAGCCGATCACCTTTCATTACGAGGTTTTAAGGGGAAACTGAAAGGAGTTTCTGGGTGGATATGATAAGTAACCTGGTGGCAGTACTACAATACTTACTTGTTTATTAAAGACAACGATTTATTGAGCCGTTCAGATTAGTTTGCAGAGGGCCAAGTGCTTGGGCGAGACGGGTGGCTGAGGTTGGACTGTGCTAAGGTCGAGGAGGAATAACAGTGCTAAGGTCGAGGAGGAATAACAGTGCTAAGGTCGAGGAGGAATAACATAGCACAGCATCGCTTGTCAACAGTTAGAAGAATGTCGTTCTGCACTTTTAGCAGTGCCGATTCTGTGCTATGTAGGGTTCTGAAACCAGACTAAAATGTGTCCAGGAGGGTGAAAGAATGTAAGTATATAACTATGTGAGTTAGTTTAAATCACAGTCTGAGGATCATGACCTAGCCTCGGAAACCCAGGCTTTTATTTTGGCGATCAATCATGACCTAATCAATCACCATACACCAACAAATCACTTTTTGTATCCCTGGCCTGGAGTGTAGATACAAGGACAAACATAGATATGATGACACAACCCATACCAAATGATACGATTGCACATAACTGTCTCATTGATTACCACTGTTGGGACCAAATGGTCATTGCATGATGTAACACTGCTGTCCCACCTCTCCTGTCAGCACATAAGTAAAGACAGACCTCCATATCAGTGTTTCTCAATCATATTTCTCACACACACACACACACACACACACACACACACACACACACACACACACACACACACACACACACACACACACACACACACACACACACGCCCTGGTAAGCGTAAGAGTTGAGGAATTACATTTTGTTTGCATCGGCATAAACATAAATATTGTAAGCTTGTAGATCAGCCCACACATTTCTTTTTGGCCAATGTTTGATCAGTTTTTATTATGCCGTTTGTTTATTTCTTTTCATGCAGCAATTATCTTTTTTTTTAGGTATTAGGTATTACAAAGTCTTAAAGGTACTTATACTGTCACTTCATTGTCAAAACATAATTTGGGGACCCCCCCCCCTGGGGTTCGTGGCCCACAGGTTGAGAATGACTAGCTCCTCCCACATTCACTAGAAAGGACATGATGTCGTGAAGTCTCTTCATGTGACCACTATTGACACATTTAGAAACTCTCTCTACCGCACGTCTCCCAAGTGAGGCCGGTCACGGCCTGCTCTGTGACAAGAACATTGCGTTGTGCTGCATGTACAAGGACAGAACCAGCATAGAACCGCCTCCAGCGAGCTGACATTTACACCAGCTGCCAGTGCCTGCAGATCCACACCAGTGTTCCAGGCCAAGCATCCTCAGCCAAGCTGCTGACTCTACTGGACCTCTTAGGTGAGATGAGACAACTGCCTCCAGATCTGCTGTTGGGCTCAAGACTGTGCTTGGCTTGCTGAGGTTCCTCAAATATTAGGTGAGCACAGTAGATATGTTATTTATTATCATTTTAGTTGGCATTGAAGGTTGTGCATACTGATTGTGCCCTATACTATTCCATACCCAAATACTGTATGTTACTGTTAAAGCCTGGTTAATAGTGGTGGAAAAAGTACTCAAACATTTTACTTCAAATGTATTAAAGAGGCAGACCTATGTACTGTAGATCAGCTATTTTCAAATGGCGGAAATGTACATAAGGCTGAAGTGGTTAATATATGTTTTGTAATAATCAAAATCTATCAACTATTAACTATATTTTTCAAATTATTGTAGTGGAGTAAAAGTACAATATTTGCCTATGAGATGTAATGGAGTAGAATTAAAAGTACTGAAAATTGGAAATACTCAACAATTTTTTTTTTTACTTAAGTACAGTACTTGAGTAAATGTACAGTACTTAGTTACTTTACACCACTGAGCCTGGTTCTTTTCAAAGTTTCTTCCTGTTGAAGGGAGATATTTCTTGCCACCGTTGCAGAGCGCTTGCTCATGAGGGAATTGTGGTCTCTGTAGCTACATGTAAAGTCTGTTGAGATAACTTGTCATGATTGGGGACTATCTAAATAAAACAGATTGATTGATGCTAATACTGTTGTTTCCTCTGTAACTCACAGCCGAGTCCACCTCAAGAGACATTCCAGAGGAGATCTGGGTTCTACCGGCAGACAACATGGGCTGCCTTTTGACACACTTTGAGAACGCGTTAGAGGAGAGACGTCAGAGCCCTTCGTCGTTGAGGTTGGATGTTCTCTGTGCTGCACATGGCGAGAAGCTCCTTCTCTTCTGCTTGGATGACAAACATCCGGCGTGTCTTGTGTGTCGGAACTCTGAAAAACATGCCGGGCATGAGTTGAGACCCATCGACGAAGCTGTGCGACACCTCAAAGAGGAACTGGCGGAATCACGGAAGCCTTTAATGAAGAAGCTGGGGATCTTTGATGAAGTCAGAGCAAATGACGATCTGACACAAAAACACATCGAGTTCCAGGCCCAGCACACAGAAAGGCAGATAAAGGAACAGTTCAAGAAGCTTCGCCAGTACCTACAAGACCAAGAAGAGTTTAGGATCGCTGCGCTGTGGGAGGAAGACGCAAAGGCGATTGAGGAGGAGCAGCGCAAAAGGAGGGCGACCATCCAAGCCACCGAGGATCAGCTGAGACTCAACGACATCTCATTCCTGCGGAACTACGCGGCCACCATGGCAAGAGTCCAGCGCTCACTGTCAGACCCGCAGCTGCTCTCAGAGGCGCAGGTAGATGTGGCCAAACACCTGGGCAACCTGACCTTCAGAATCTGGCACAAGATGAAGGACTTTGTCTCTTACACCCCGGTGATCCTGGACCCAAACACCGCCTATCCAGAGCTCGTCCTGTCTGACGACCTGACCGGCGTCAGACGTGGAGAGAAGCAGCGGCTTCCCGACAACCCGGAGAGGTTCAACGACTTTGTCAATTTCCACGTCCTGGCTCGTGAGGGCTTTAACTCGGGTACTCACAGCTGGGATGTTGAGGTGGGAGGCAACAGATGCTGGGTGCTGGGGATGTTATCAGAGTCCTGCCAGAGGGACAGATACATAGGGGGAAGATACTGGGAGATAGGATTCTGTTCCGGTGCTTACAAAGCGGTTTCCTCACCAGGGTCACAGAGGGAGCTCTCACTTGACCACAAGCCCTGGAGGATCAGAGTCCAACTGGACTGGAGTGGAGGAAAGCTGTCCTTCTCTGATCCCGATTCGGACACGGAGCTACACACCTTCACGCACACTTTCACCGAGACGCTCTTTCCATACATTTGTAACGGTGATGATGACGAGCTTCTCCCTCTGACGGTGTTGCCAGGGAAGATTTGCGTCACTGTGGAAAGCTGCAGTTACACACCAAGAGAGTGAACAACAAATAGTGAACAACAAATAGCACATTTTAGCTGACTTGGGGCCTGGGGGCTATGTGGCACTAATAGGCTTGCCAACTCCCTGAAATGAAGATAAGGTACACCAGTCTCACAACCATAATCACAAGGAAATGCAGTGCTTCAACCATACACCAGATAATGTATTGTGTACAATTCTCTGCATGAAGGCTTTTTAGGCGAAATGCATAAACGTTCGTTTATTGGCGTGTGCCAAATCTGCCAATAAACAAGTGGACATGTGAGAACTTTGTCCTCCATTGATTTTAAATGAGTGATGCGCTACCTTTTGGGGATTATTTCTATAGCTATTTGTTTTTTAATTCAGGTCTCCACGGGGTGAGTAATTGATAAACTTTTTTTGGGGGGGTGAACTCTCTAATGTTGTTCCTTCAATAAAATACCATTACATATCCATCCCATTGTTTGTGGAATCTTACTTGTAATAAAAAGACATGCATCCATGAAACAGTTAGAATGAAGAAATACATCAATTACAAGGTGTCATCATGTATCACCTCAGAAAATATCTGCCTCTCCAAGGACCACCATAATAATTGGTATTGTGTAAGTGCCTTCAGCGGGACCGTACCTATGTTCCCCTGGTTCTATGTTCCCCTTGTTCCCCACTTACTCCCACAAAAAAAGGTTCTATGTTCTCCATTTACCCAAAAAAGGTTCCAAGTTCCCCAGGTTCTATGTTCCCAACTTATCCCCACAAAAAAAGGTTCCCCGCTCAACTTAAAAAAGGTTGTATGTTCCCCACTCATCCAAAAATGCAGGAAACATTCATTTTTAATTATTAATAACAACTCAGAACACACAATAATGGGTAGAAATTACGAATAGTGGGGACGGGGGCACTTGGGACCGCTGGACACCATACTTTTGTTATGACTGGGCATTTGGACGAGTGGGCACTTAGGGGTGGAGGCATCTGGGCAACTGGGCACCTAAATTAGGATTGCCCACATGTTCTTAGTGCCCAGTCAGATGTCCCACCATTATCTGCATTTGAGTTGGGAACATACAGTAGATCCTTTTTTGTTTGAGCGGGGAACATAGAACCTTTTTGTGGGGAGGGTGGGTGGGGAACATAGAACCTTTTTTTTGGGGGGGGGGGGGGGGGGGGGGGGGGAGTAGGGAACATGAACATAATGGTTAACACACAGGAGGCCAATTTATTCCTTGAATTCGTGGAGATTTGTTTTTGTAGCATTCCTAAACCAATAATTTGATGACCGAGTGTCATCAGCCAGATTTAGCTAATAGGTCGGTGAACTTCCCATGCAAACAGTGCTTAGCCTAGCCGCTTAGACCCTGTGATGATATTTCTAATGTGATTATGAATCCATTCTCAAATATTCTATCAACAGCTAAGTGTGCTGTCATGCACAACCAATTGGTCAGAAGAACTATGTGTAGTATAATATAATTATTTCACTCCATTTACAGTATGTATATTTTCTTCTATTTTGAGAGACTTCTCTGAGTGCCACCAGAGGGGGCTCAAGTAATACCAGTGGTAGCCTACCTGTACCAGTTTGAATCACGGATCTATAGTTCTATACCGAAGCCGTATATCTGACCTACACCTTATACATGTATTGTATAATAAACTATAGACCACCACCATAGAATTATGAATACCAAATTATCATTTAGGACAAAACTATAGTCTATGGGCTTTTGAATACATTGATGTCATACACAGAAATTCCACACTTTTTTTACTTTTAATTCCAGGTATAATATGACATGTTGGATAATATAAAATAGAGTAAAATGCAAAATATAAAAACGTATGCAAAAAATTACAGTATACAGTCAACACTTTTGAAGATTTACAGATTTCTGAAATATTTGTTTGTAATTCTCACTTTCATAGGCCTAAGGGGCCTAAACATTCTTTCTCTATGTAATTTGTTACAACATCTAAGATACAAACACCATTCCAATCTCCATAACTTGTTACATTGAAAGATAACCTAACCCAGCCCAAGTCAAAAGGTTGACATAAAAGCACTTTCATTTTTGGAACGTAAAAAACATTCAGATAAAGGCTGAGGACATACAGTAGCAATAAGGCACAATGAAGCAGCAGTGTTAGGAGAGTAGATGTCAATTTGGCCAAAGAATTACTTGGGCAGTTATATATACAATATATATACTAAGTATATACAATACTCAGTTTCTGTTTTAGAGAGTATGTATACTATGCTATCCACAATTTTCCCCGGGGGTTTACTGGAGACTATCAGGACCAAACTTCCGGGTTTAACAGCAGACATACAAGCTCACGTCGCGTCGCAGATGCAACCCGTTGTGAGCTTGTAAATCGGCGGCGGAAGCTCGAAGCAGACGTCTGCGCAATGCACTATGGGCCGTTGGAAAATCGTGGATAGGGATAGGGATTATTCAAATATGTACAATGTCTTACTATTTCAGGTTATATCCTTGGGATCTATTGAAATATTTACAGTGTCTTACTATTTCAGGTTATATGCTTGGGATTTATTGAAATATGTACATTGTATTTGCAACTTCTTCTTTCGTGTATCATCGTCCTCATTTACTATGAAAACCTGCATCTCCCGTGCGTCAGTCACACCTCACGTCATATGGCCGAGTCATAAAGTTGGTACACATGGATCTCCATATCGTCGTTGTCGGGCAGAAACCTCGTATCTCCAAGTTTCAAATGTGTTCTTTCGCAAAGTAAAGCCCTGCTTCATCATACAAGGCCGTCGCACAAAAGTTGTGAAAACAGCAGATCTACTTTGTGTGCTTGTAGATCGGCTGTTTTCACCAGTTTAAATCATTTCTAAAATGATAAATGCAAAACGAACGGTTTTGGACATACAAGGTTTCCACCCGACAACGACAATATGTGGAGCTGACTATCGATCATCACCTGGATCTCCATATATGAAGATCACGACACTGTGACCTCATCAAACCCTGGATATCCATACATGGAGATGACTGGATCATCACCTAGATGGAGCTGGCCAATACTGCCCTTCTCAGGTTATATAGGAATTTATTGAAACGTGTACAATTTATTACTTTTTCAGATCATATGGATTATTGAAACTAGTCATGTGCCTGGGGGAAATGCACACTCACAGTATTCGAGCTAGGGATTTAATGTAGGAGTCTCAGAGGTAATGTTGAAGTAGAACTCAGACCGGTGCCCGTTGGGCAGAACAGTCACTATCCATGTCCAGTTGTGCAATACCCGTTGTATCAGTCTGTGATGTCAGTACTGTGACGTCAGAGTATGACGTCAGCATGCAGACAGACAGCCATGGTGGCGACACTGTATATCAAGGTTCCCCAATTAGTTTTCCCCAAGGGCCGAATTATGTCTAGGGTACCAAGCCGAGGGCCACAACATTGCAGGGGGCGACGGTGGTGTTCCCGCTACTCCAGCGACAGTTCAGATATCGTTGTTGTTGGGTGAAAATCTTGTATGTCTACCACCATTATTACTGGGATTGGTGGGGGCCAGACAGTAGCCCCTCGCGGGCCGCAAATGGCCCGCAGGCCGCCTATTGGGGAACCCTGCTGTATATTATCAGTGATGTCAGCATGCTGATCTCCAAATTTAGGCATGTTTTCAGCATGCGGCTGTTACCATGGCGGAGACACTGTTTAATGTCAGTGATGTCAGCATACAAACAGATGGACGGACGGACAGACAGACATCAACTAATACTAAAATATGACTATGGAAACAAGCTCTCAAGCTTTTGTGTGCCGTATCCTTTTGACAGATTGTGAACACATAAATTGTAGTTCACCTACAATACAGTATATAACTTTTTGTCAATAAAAGCGTCAATCAGTCAGTCAGTCAGTCAGTCAGTCAGTCAGTCAGTCAATCAGTCAGTCAATCAATACGGTTTCAGGTATTATTATGGCATATATTCTTCATATATGATTAATGTATTCAAAAATACAGTTTCAGGTAGCGTAGGCCTACGGCAGAGATATGTATGTTTGTCTTGGTACTATCTGCTCCATGTCTGCAGCCCTATATATGAGAGAGAGAGAGAGAGAGAGAGAGAGAGAGAGAGAGAGAGAGAGAGAGAGAGAGAGAGATGCATGGATAGTTGGGAAAAAAAGGCCTGATTAAAGTTACTGCAATGTTGACATGGCACTCTGACTATCAAGAAAATTAGAACATGGCACTCCATGTCAAAAAAGGCTGCCGTAAGAGAGAAACAGACTTACCTTGTGCTGAATCACGGAATGTCTATGATTCAAAGACACGTACGCACACGCACACGCGCACACGCACGCACACACACACACACACACACACACACACACACACACACACACACACACACACACACACACACACACACACACACATACACTGTCACTAGATTAAAACCTTGTTTCAATCATCATAATCCAGTACCTGGCCTATACTCCTGTTCGCAATTTGGTGTGAGGGGAGTTTCTCACCTGAACTGAGTCAGTGGGTCCCTAGACATGAAAAATCACAGAGGTGCTCGTCCGCCATAGTGGCACGAATGGCGCAATGGCTGGATCAAATATGGCCGCTATTGGCTATGATGAAAATCCAACTTTTCTGTTTCTGGGTGTATATGCACATGTAATACCTCCATTTGGACTAATTGGGGTATGGGGAATTCATTTCTGATATTGTTTTGACCATTTTGGGTGATTTGGACCTTGAAAGGTCATGGTCAAGGTCATTTTGCTATTCCGAAGACCATGGCCATAACTTGACCATTGTTAGGAGTAAAAACAGGTGCAATAGGTCTAAATCAACTAATTCTGACATGTCTAATTCATTTCTGATATTGTTTTGACCATTAAGGATCATCTTGTCTTTGAAATATCAATGTCAATGCCATTTTTCAAAAACGATTTTGTTCATTACTTACACTGTTATAGTATTTGTTCATAATAGTTTATTTTGTTTATAACAAAAGACTTGTGAGAAATAGTCAAAATAGTAAACATCCCCATTTAATTTTAAATAGGTCTTTAAATGAGCAAATAAGACGGTTTACAAATAAAAGTGACAAATAAAATCAGAACAAAAATCACACACAAAATTAAATAACAATTTCCACCATATTGCACCATATTGCAATTGTGTATTGTGATGGAAGTTAATATGATGTGTTTTTACAGGATGGATTTGCCATTGTTCCATGGCAAAATATGATACACAGAACTCCACCAGCACGGCAGCAATATCATCGAGTGTCACACTTCAGACATGGCAGAAGTGTACTGGCAGAAGTTGTGTGTCCCTTCCATCCATCTATGTTCCATTGGTTCTAGTCTTTCCTCTGGTTCCTTGGCTATTGCAAGAAGTGGCAAGAAATACACTAGGAAGGTGCCTTAAGCAGTTGTACTGTACTTCTCTGCTACCAATGCTGTGTCTTGTTCTGTCAAGGTCTTTGCCGCTCCAAAGTTTGTTAGATATTGTACTCGCATGCAGTCATCTCCAGGCTCCAAGGCATAATGTGCCTTGATACTGTCTTAGCTAATGGTGCTCCAATATGAGAAACTGCTTGATACAGTGTAAGCCTGTGCCATAGTGCACCCCTAGTGCCATAATGCAGCCAGATCCCCATCATCCCCAGTGCTTGGAAGTTTGGGGTGTAGAGACTACGACAACTCTCTGGGGTCCGCTCATAATCCTGGTGTCCCATTATTCCGTCCATTAGGTTAGGGTTATGGATAGGTTTAGTTATAATAGGGCCAGTTGACTCCACATGTACCACCAGCTTGGTGTCCTCCTCAATCTAGTTCAAGAGGTCTGGGATCTCTTCACCACCAGCCCCTTTTGCAGGGAGCTCCTCATCATCAGAGACAACAGAGCTGACAGACACACCCATCCCTCAGCAACTTTACAAATTCTGGGTGTCTGAAGAGAACAAACAGCTCTCCAGCTGTGTGTTTGGAATATGGTGTCCAATCAAGCCTTTGTCGGGCAACAGTGGCTCAGTAGGTAGAACGGCTGCCTTGGAATCTGAAGGTTCCAGGGTCGATTCCCGGCTCTTCCTTGTTATGTGTCGAAGTGTCCTTGAGCAAGACACTTAATCCCTAACTGCTCCCGATGAGCAGGTTGGAACCTTGCATGGTGTGTGAATGTTTGTGTGCTTATGTATGTTAATAGGTGAATGTGAAATACATTGTAAAGCGCTTTGGAGAAAAGCACTATATACTATAAATGCAGTCCATTTACTATTTACCATTGCCATCTCTGTTGTCTGTGATGATGACATAGGTGGCTGGTGGAGTAGAGATCCCAGATTGAGGAGGCTGATACATGGTGCATGTACTGACTCCATTATAACTAAGCCTATCTCTAACCCTAACCTTCACTAACCTAATGGTTGGAATAGTGGGATGTCGGAATTATGAGCGGACCACGTCCCCAGAGAGGAGTTGTCTCCTTCACATAACTGCTATACTACACCCCATATTTACAAGCACTGGGGATGAAGGAGATCTAGCAGCAGTATGGCACTGGTGAGAATGGGCACATGCTTCCACTTCATCAAGCAGTCTCTCATCTTGGAACACCTAAGCTAAGACAGTGATCAAGGCACATATGCCTTGGAGACTGAAGATGACTGCATGGGTCAGGTGAGGATTAAACATGCAGTTATGGCGTCTGACGAGTACAATATCTAACAAATTTGACAGAACAAGACTCAGCATTGGTAGCAGAGAAGTACAACAGCTGAGACCAACAAGGCACCTTTCTAGTGCATTTCTTGCTACCTGCTTGCAACAGCCAAGGAACCTGAGGAAAGACTAGAACCAATGGAACATGGATCAGGGCATGACATTAAGGCTTGTCCTGTTGTGCAGGACAAGTTCATTAAAAATGTACTTGGACTAGTGGATCTTGGTTGAATTTTTTTCTGTGACGCTCCTAGCAGCTTTGTGCTGTATATGCAGACTATGGACTGCCCATACTATGGAGTGGAGGGTGGAGGGAGCAAGGGGGGTCATTAGCAGTCCTTTTGTTATTCATTCTATTTCAATGTCTGACTATGTCTACATGCATTTAAGAAAGAAATGTATTTTTTTTTATCCGGACAAGTGACTTTTGTGCTAAGGACAAGTGCCTCAAAAAGTCATTGTCAAGCCCTGATGGATGGAAGGAACTCTTCGACTTTAGTATACTCCTGCCATATCTGAAACGTGACACTCAATGATATGGCTGCCTTGCTTGTGGAGTTCTGTGCATCATATTTTGAGATGGAACAATGGCAAATCCATCCTGTAAAAACACATCACACTAACTAGCATGCACACAATCACAATATGGTGCACTTTGAGGGAAATGGTTAGTTCATTTTGTGTGTGATTTTTTTGGTGTGATTTTTGTTGTGTGATTTTATTTGTCACTTTTATTCTTAAATAGTCTTATTAGCTCATTTAAAATCCCCCTTTAAAGTTAAATGGGATGTTTACTTGTTGTATTTCTCACTAGTATTATAAACAAAATGAACAAATACAATAAAAGTGCTAGTAAAGAATAAATCTGTTTTTGAAAAATGGTGTTGACATTGATATTTCAAATACAAGATGTTCCTTAATGGTCAAAACAATATCAGAAATGAATTATACATGTCAGAATTTGTTGATTTAGACCTATTGCACCTGTTTTTACTCTTAACAATGGCCAAGTTATGGCCATGGTCTTCGGAATAGCAAAATGACCTTGACCATGGCCTGTCAAGGTCCAAATCACCCAAAATGGTCAAAACAATATCAGAAATTAATTCCTCATACCCCAATTAGTCCAAATGGAGGTATTACATGTGCATATACACCCAGAAACAGAAAAGTTGGATTTTCATCATAGCCAATAGCGGCCATATTTGATCCAGCCATTGCGCCATTCGTGCCACTATGGCGGACGAGCACCTCTGTGATTTTTCATGTCTAGGGACCCACTGACTCAGTTCAGGTGAGAAACTCCCCTCACACCAAATTGCGAACAGGAGTATAGGCCAGGTACTGGATTATCATATGATATGCGTTTTGTGAAAATATGGTCCAAATCATGTTATATTATTTTGATGTTAAAGCAGGGTATGCAGTAGGAGGGACTTGTGATAGGCTTGTGATGTTTCTTCTTCGTGTGCTTTATTTGGGAAGCTCAACACCACATTCTCCCAAGAATCCCTGCGGTTGCATGTGACCGTTGGCAGCCAATGGCATTCGAAATGGTACCATTTCTACAAATGAACGTTGATTTCTACAATGATGGCTGCACCCGTACAAGCGTCATTTTCTAAGCATAGAAAACGATGGCTTAACGCCGTCCATTTTTCTTTACAGTCTATGATTTGGACACCCTCAGACTCAGAGTTATCAGGGTCCTTAACAATAAAAAAGTGGACTCCTAATGGGCCATAAGATGCCTGGAGTGCCTGGTGAGTGCCTGGATACTTGACATTCAGTAAAGGCGTCTTGTGATCAAAATAAGAACATTATAATGTTATGTAAAAACAAAACCTTGAATTTACCACAGACGAGGAAAAGTGTTGCTTTTGTTGCCACAGTGAGGTGACAGAGAGCAAATAAGTAAAGCATAGAAAAAATAAAACTAAGTGACATTTTATACATAGAAACCATGAGCAACTTGCCTTCACATTCAGAAGCTAATGGAGTGGCTTTTTATTTATTCATGGAATTTCTTAGATGTATGTTTTTGTTTGTTTGTTTTAAAATGTATATTTTCTATGTATTAAAAAAAACGTCTTTTGAAATATATGAACCTTTTTAAATGTAAAGAAAATGGGATTTTTACTCGAGTTGTGACCAATACAAATTGGTCCGTGACCCACTAATGGGTCCTGACCCATTGTTTGGGAAACAGTGCTCTAAACTGTGTCCCGTTTTTCCATTTTCCACTTTGTCTCACATATTTCTGCATACCCCTTTTACATGCACCCCCATTTGAGAAACACTGGCAGACTGTATATAATAATACACCAGTGTATGGTGACTCAGGGTTGTTCTTGGTTTGTCCCATCCTGGATCGAATTGTCTGGAGTGGAATTGCTACAACACAGGCATATTTATAACAGAGGTTCTAAGAAAATAGCACGTCCCTGCAAGATTGTAGATTGTATCTACACTTTTCTTTTGAACACAAATCTTCTCTTCTGACACAAAACATTTTCACAAATGATGAAAACATCTGGCCCCGTTTTACACCCATAGAGTACGGCCTCACATAGCCTCTTCGGTCTGAAGATGGCAGTTTGTAATTAAGTCTGTAATTAACATTACAGGGATATTTCACTTTCAAAAGTCGCTTGATTCAGTATTTAGATATTTGATGTTCATTTTATCAGACACGTCGTCTTCCTATACGAACCCATTGTAACTTCAAACTCCATTTTAACCATGATAGATTCACCGAACACACCCATCCTTGGTTCTGGTGACTCATACTGTCCACCTAATATGTGAGGAGGCTGTGTTTTTTTATTTATTTGTAATAATTTTTTTATTGTATTTTGTTCCCCAAAAAGAATTAACTAATTTACTGCCAACATTAAACTTAGACACAATGATTGTGCACGATCCGTGTGCACGCCTCGTGCTTACGGGGCGTGCACAATGGAGACGGCAGGCAGGAAAAGGAAACTAAGAGAAATGGGCATTTTCCTGCAAAATGTAACACTGCTTTTGGAGATAAGATGAATATCAAATATCTAATTACTGAATCAAGTAACTTAAAAACTGTCTAGGGGACTCCCAAAAGCCTGATTAGACGATGAAATGACCAAAGGTTTTTTTTTAAAGTGAAATATCCCTTTAAACATTCACCAAATTATAATCAATGCTTTATAAGTGACTACTATATAAGTGAACTGTTATCAGTACCTGCCACAACAGCAGCAGCAGCAGCAGCAGTTCCAGGTACTGAGAAAACAAGAGTAGCGTCATAAAAACATGAAACAATGAAAGGCAGATGAAAAAAGAAAGAAAAACAATTAAAAAAAATCTAACAACAACTAGAAAAGTGCACAACTCTGAGAGCAGGTCTCCGCCAGTCTTGGTTGGAAGACTGAGCATTGGTTAGACCTCCCGTTGGTCTGACCAAGTTAACATTCACCAGGTTAGCATTCACCACCATCAGCAGGTTAGCATTTCACCAGGTTAGCATTCACCAGCGTTAGTTTTACTGTTTAGGTGGTGATATCGGACCAATTGGAGGTTGAACCAATATCATTTTACCCTTGGTTGTCTATCCAGGGCCCTCAAATGTTAGATAGGCAGTTATAGACAATTGGATTGGTTTACGAAAAACCATGGTGACACTGTGACAGTAAACTAAAGTGACCAGCCCCCTCATTTCACTTAGAATTAAACTGTGGTCAGCAGGGGGCACTAAAACTATTATAACAAATCAAAAGACACATGCCAAAAACAACAACAATAAAAATACAATAATATACTGTACCATTTTCATAGTCATCATCCTCCTGGATTGTACCATAGATACTTGTGTCAACTAAAGATAAACACATAAGCATTAATGTGGTGCTTCAAAAAACTGACAGGAACAAGGCAACAGGAAAACAGGAAACAGGAAATCCAGGCTATCTAAATGTATTTTTAATATTATAATGATTATTATTACCCTTATTGGTAGCACTTTACAATAATGACCTGTTATAAATCATTTATAAACATTTATAAGCAGTTTGTAGATGAGTAATAAACAGGAACAAACTATGAACAAATGTTTACCTAAACATTTATAACTGTTTTAAACATCATTTACATGTTATTAGTAAGGTATTAGTAAGTAGTAAACTAATCATGAATAAGCCATTTATACACATTCATAAATGATTAATAAATCGTTTGTAACTAAAAATTCTGCGTTATTTATATGCTATTTGTAGATAAGTAACTAATCATTTACAAGCTATCTATATACCTTGTACAACATTCCTAATATATCTATAAATCATTAGTAGATATATTATCAAGAGCCCTAATGTAAAGTGAAGACTAGGTCGCAAGTTACTATGAAAACCTCCACCGGCTGTCTGTCAGTCCCTCTGTCAGTCTGTCCGTCATGTCACACTTTTGGTCCTACTCTAATCTCCGGCACCGTTGCCCCTATCCATGCCAAACTTTGCACACACACTCCTTGGCTGTCTGTTAATGTGGCCTCCGAGTTTGTTCATGGTTAACATATGCTTTATTCCTTAAATATCTATAAATCATCAGTAGATGTTATCAAGAGCCCTAATGTAAAGTGAAGACTATTCATTATTTACCAGTAAGACTCCCTAAAAGGGAGATAAGCGACCGTCACATTGCATACACAAACTTTAGAAGGCAGTCGTAGCCAATCAGGAGGGAATATGGGAAATGGGACAGATCCATGTTGATTACATGACTCTAGACCAGGGGTGTCAAACTGCCATTTCGTGGGCATTTTGCGGCCCGCGAAGAGGTCCAATGCGGCCCGCGACGGACCCCCGAAAAAAAAAAAAAAAAAAAAAAACTTTTCAAAAAAAAAAATCTTTTCAAAAAAAATTTTTTTCAAAAAAAATTTTTTTTTGGACCTCCAAAGATGTAGTAGGCTTGATCGCAATCGCGAAATTGCATGTTTAACCCCCATACCAACCACATCTTTCAAACATGGAAGCCATGTTTGTTTACATTTGAAGAAAACATAATGGCTTCTATCTCAATGGATGGTGTATACATTATCTTATATGGCTATTGTTCACAATTGCATCTATTTAAAAAAAAGTCACGTGGTCTCTGTGAAAACATGAAAACAGTTTGCAACGGTGTGCAACGTATTTATGACTAGTTCGGCCCTTGCGAAAATGTATTTTATATTTAAATCTGTGTAGGCTATATACATTTTTTTCCCCCACACAAATCTGTTTGTTACATCAACATTGTTCATGTGAATATGTTTGTTTATGCTTATTTATTGAAATGGCAAAAACGTCCCCAGCTGGCAGCGCTCTAGACCGGGGAGGGGATGGAGACAGACAGTCTCTTCCTTGCCTGAAATGCTGATTGCACAGTGTTTCTGAAAATATTAATTTCAGCAATATATATGTATATATATATATATATATATATATATATATATATATATATATATATATATATATATATATACATACATACATACATACATACATACATACATACATACATATATATATATATATATATATATATATATATACATGCCTATATCCTCATTCAACTTCAACTTCTTATGAACGATGTTGGTGTAAGTACGTGATATGAAGGAGGATACTGTTGCTGAAATGAATAGTTTAAAAAATGCTGTGCAATCAGCATTTCTACCCGGCCAGGAAGAGCCTGTCTGTCTCCATCCCCTCCCCCGTCTAGAGCAGTGGTTCTCAACCTGTGGGTCGGGACCCCGAGAGGGGTCCCCAAGTTATTGTGGGGGGTCCCCAGATGATTGACTTAATGTGCTACATAGTTTTTCACTCAACAGTAAACAAACCAACCAACCAAGTTTAACTTTTTCCCTGCCAGATTATTTATTTATTTATTGGGTCTGGTGCCATCAAAAAGCGGCTTACCTTTGCGACGTTATAGTAGACAACAGATATACTTTTTTTTTTTTTTTTTAAGTGCCTGGTCTGCGCTTTCGCAGACCAGGATGCAAGGATGCAAGGATTAATGTGAATTTGGCTGGTCCCGCTTCCCTTACATTGAGAGCACACTCTGGCCATTGAGCCTTCCGTGTTGAGAAAATTGGTCTCCGTTGATGTTAATGCATAATGGATTTTTAAGACCATCCCTGCAGACGATGTGATTACAGTACGCGGCGGCGCGACCCCTCATCAGCTTAAGGACATCAACAAGGTAAACGAACGAACGGCCGTATTGGCGCGGCTCACTCTCGAGAATTGGGGCGAACAGGAACGTCCAAAGCAGTATAAGAGTTACATGTGCACATTTCGAAAGTGACAATTTAAAGGAGTGTTCACCCCCAAAATGACTTTTTTTCTATTGATTAGTCACGCCAATGGAGAGTAGAGTTTTTTGTCGCATTCCTAAGACAAAAATGTGATAACAATAAATCTACCCCCATTCGTTCCGGATGGGGACCCGTTTCGAAACGGGTCCCCATCCGGAATCTATGGGGGTAAATTTACTCGAATCACATTTTTTTCTTAGGAATGTGACAAAAACCAAAAAATATTATTGAACTCTACTCTCCATGGCGTGACTAATCAATAGAAAAAAAGTCATTTTGGGGGTGAACTACTCCTTTAAGGACGTTTTACCTCTGAAATGACAAATTAAACATTGGTCAAATTGTCAAATATTAGAGGCGTTGTGAGCATGTAGATCAGCTATTTTCACAATAGAACCGTGTTATACAAAATGCCTTGCCTTGCCAAATCTTAGTGCCCGTCAGGGTGGAGGGTCCCCAATTAAAATATGATTATTTTGGGGGTCGCAGCCTGAAAAGGTTGAGAACCACTGGTCTAGAGCGCTGCCAGCTGGGGACAGTCAAGTCTGCCCTCTCGCCAGAGACCTGCAGAGAGCACTAATTTTAGCGTTTTTCCATTTCAATAAATAAGCATAAACAAACATATTCACATGAACAATGTTGATGTAACAGATTTGTGTGTAAATATATTTATTATACAGATTTATATATAAAATACATTTTCGTCACTTCATTGTTTAGTAAGGGGGGAAGAGAATGTACAGTAAGTATGAATTTGATTGTCTCATTGCGCATTCCCACAAATAAAAGAGAAGTTTTTCCCCTTTTTTTAAATGTCAGCGGCCGTTTAAGTAAAACATTTGAGTAGCCTATACACCTTCCACCACGAACAAGAAGTATACATTTTTTAACAATAACGTCGATTTGACTGGGTTACTGTAGGTGAGGGCTCTACCCATGGACATATCAGCCATAACCTAACTCCATCAGATGGTGGCGTATTGAGTTCCTGCCTCTGGCGGAGTCCGGTTATATCAGCCAAGCCCCTGGTGCTAACGTAGCTAGTGCTAGCATCTCAGAGAGACTACAACACTGTAATCTGAGTCCCCAGAAACTGGGTGATCGTTGTGTACTAACAAACATGTTGAAAGGTGTAGTCACTCTAGGTGCACTGCTATATTTAAATTGGCTGTCACTATGACTCAAACATAACCCCTTAACATAATAATATAAATGGGCCTATACCGACAATATACTGTATGGGCATAACGTCCGGAATAAAAAAGGCCTCATGTCCCTTGAGGCACCTGCCAAAGGAGAAAGCCAGTCAACCCTGTCTAACACACACACACACACACACACACACACACACACACACACACACACACACACACACACACACACACACACACACACACACACAGGGCTAACGGCACGGCCGGACTGGTGGATGGACAGGCAGCTATAGCGAAGAACGGACGGGTATTCCTAGGAGAACAGATAGGTAATTCCTGGGCAAAAGTTGTGCGAACACCTGGCGAAAGGTTGTGCGAATTATCTGTCTTTTTAGCAATAGACTATTCGCCAGAACCTGTCAGGAGTGTCCTTAAACAATATGATTTGTTTAAAAACTGACCATGCTGCAGTGGCAAGTAAACATCAGATGCTCCTCTTTGATTGGTCCCCTGGTTTGGAGCTGAGCCCTGGTTGGTTCCCTGAGACTGTCTGCATTAAAAACAAAACAAACAAGCAAAAGGTGTGTGTGTGTGTGTGTGTGTGTGTGTGTGTGTGTGTGTGTGTGTGTGTGTGTGTGTGTGTGTGTGTGTGTGTGTGTGTGTGTGTGTGTGTGTGTGTGTGTGTGCACTGCAGGCTGTGCACTGCTGAACAAACGGATAGTGTTCTTACCTGACACAACACCTGTAACCTGTAAATCAAAGATACAATGAATATTTGAACCTTTAAATTGCTTTGCTTTGATACTCAGTATATTTCAGAGCTCAGTGACTGTAATCAATAATATGTAGTAGTACTGCAGTAGTAGTAGTACTCACCTTTTTTGTATCGATACAGCAAGACGATGGTCGTAACACAGAGTACAATCGCAGCAAGAGTTCCCACAATCACAGCCACCATTCTTGCACCATCATTGTCTGAGAAACAAAATACACTGCTGTTCCATCACTGTTATAAAACCATGTGGTTTATTCAATCAATAATGGAATATGTGGTAAATAATGGTGGTTTAACTATTAAATAGGGCAGCCTCAAGTAATTAAAGTAATTATTTTATAATAACTACGGCTGCAACTAACGATTATTTTCAAAATCGATTAATCGTCGATTATTTAAACCAGTGGCTCTCAAACTTTTTGGCCTTCAGCGCCCCCTTTTCCTGATTGCTGAATCCAATATTTTGATTAGAAAAAAATTACATATAAAGTACAGTTTTCATGTTAATATGTTGAAAATAAAACTAAATAGACTGTATTCTGTGCTTTCTATTCAGCTGTGCTAGTAAAAATTGCATACATTTGATTAAAGAATAGCTCCAAATTTGTCAGGCTATAGGGGTAACAGTACTCTTTTCGAAAAGGTAATTATTATTAATATTCAAGTCATAGTTGTTCTTGATCCTATAATCTTGCACGGTAATGACGGTATTAATATTAACCGAATCGATTACGATTACTAAATTAGTTGTCAAGAATGGCAACTAATGTAATAATCGATTTGATTACGATTAATCGTTGCACCCCTAATAATAACGAAAAGATCCAAGCATTCAAAAAAGGAATGGAGGAGAGGATGTGAAATCAAAGTACTTTAATGTCTTACAAAGGTTCAAAACCAAAATGTATCGACCGAGCAAGTCCGGGTGAATTTTACACTGACAACACATGAACAGTGAAACATGAAACTATACTCACATGTGACAGTGAGAGTTTCTTGGGGACTGCTGAGCTCCTCTTGACCTTTGACAGCACAGGAGTATTCTCCTGCATGCTGACTGCTGACTGGCTCTAGGACCACATAGTTCTGTTGGCTCTGGGTTACAACTTGTCTGTTCTGGTACCAGATGAAGGTGGGGTTGTCAGTCAGAGGACAGCTGCTGCTACACACCAGTGTCACTCTCTGTCCCTCTGTTACCTTGGCAGTAGGAATCATCTTCAATTTCAGGCCTGAAAGTTAGAATGGTTATGGATCCGGGATAATTTCTTTTTTGGCTAATACACATAGTGAAATGCAGAAACGGTTTGCACCAGCCAAAAAGTAATAGAAAAAACACAGCACCCTCACATAAGAGGAGGGTAGTGTGAGTTTGCGATGAATTTGTCATGGTTAAAATGGTTTGAAGTCACAATGGGTTTGTATAGGAAGTGGGCGTGTCTAATGAAATTAAAATCGAATGTCTAAATATTGAATCAAGCAACTTAAAAACTGTCTGTCTCTCAAAAGCCGAGTAGACGATAAAATGACCAAAAATGTTTTGAAAATGAAACATCTCATTATATGTATTTCCTCCTCATTTGTAAATGAAATGTAAAATCAAAAAGAAATACATTTAAATACATCAGTCTTTCTGCAGTGTTGCCAGGGGCCACTCTAGCCACCTATATTGGTCATGTATTTGTAGTTATATGGCAGGGTCTCCCCCAAACTGTATATTTAACATGTTATTAAAAAAGAAATCACACCCAATGTGAAGTGAGCGGACAACACATGAACAGTGAAACATGAAACTACTCACAGTGAGTGACAGTGAGAGTTTCTTGGGGACTGCTGAGCTCCTCTTGACCTTTGACAGCACAGGAGTATTCTCCTGCGTGCTGACTGCTGACTGTCTCCAGAACCACATAGTTGTGTTGGCTCTGGGTTACAACTTGTCTGTTCTGGTACCAGATGTAGGTGGGGTTGTCAGTCAGAGGACAGCTGCTGCTACACACCAGTGTCACTCTCTGTCCCTCTGTTACCATGGCAACAGGAGTTATCTTCAATTTCAGGCCTGAAAGTTAGAATGGTTAGCTTTTGCTATGGCAGGCTTGTCAAAGAAGAAAACAATTGAGAGAAGAAAGTACAGACAAGATCTAAAGTTACATATATTTTCACTCCACCACGAGTAGATAATCTTCCTCCTGGCTGATTTGTCTGAAATCTGAATTTATATTTAACCGCCGGAGTATTTGGTGTTATGGTTAGGCACTATAGGCTGTTGTGTTCACTAAAGAAAACAACTGAGAGAAGAATACATTTTATCATCAAAGACTTGATCAATAACCTACCTGTCACATATATTTGAACTCCGGTATAATAACCATAACCAACATATTTTCCTCCTTCCTGATATGTGTGAAATCTGAACTTGTATTTCGCTGAGTCACTCTCTGTCAGGTTTTTCATTGTCAGGGTGTGATGGTTCTTTGTCTGTCCAGAGAACTCCACACGATGTTCATAGTTAGGGAGCTTGTTCAGTTTTTGGGGGATTCCACGTTTCCATGTCGTGAACCAGTATGTGTCTACCACCTCATGGCCAGTTGGGTATGAATAATTACATGAAATGTCCACTGATGAGCCGGCCAGAGCACAGATTCTCTTTTTCATATAATTCACTCTCCAGCAGCTTTCACCCTGAACACCTGAAATACAGACGATAATAAGAAAAATGAAGTTATGCACTAAAAGAATGTGATGGTTACGCACTGACATACATAGATTATTATGCAGCATGAATATTGTATGTATTTCAAGTAAACAGACAGTTTGATTCACACTCACACACTGAAGAAGAGCGGAGATCCTCTTGGTATTCTACAGCACAGTAATAACTGTGTTGGCCAGGATATTTAGTGGTGTACTGCTGACCATACCAAGTCCAGTCTCTACCCTTGTACCACAAGAAGGTGGTGGGTGTGGGGTGTGTCAGAGTACAACTGGTACTGCAGGTTAGTTGCACTGTTTTGTTAGTGAAAGTCTTCACTTCAACATGCAGATCTGTTGAGATGATGAGAGTACAAATATCAGTAATGTTGGTTGAACAACAGAAATGTTTTCCTGTGACTAGTGCAGTGAGTGGAGATATGCGGTATAAAAATATAAAAAGCATTAATCTATTTACGTTGCACTGAAACCCAATAATTAAAAACAAAAGTCCTCAGGCTCTGTTCACTGCATTTTAAAGCTAGGCCAACTCATTTTGGTTGAGCAATTGAACTGAGCAATTTATTTCTGATTCAGTAGAATGCTCGCTCTTCCTTAATAGTACAGGGGCTAATAAAAAAGATTTGCCCCTGTTTTCTGGGTATTTTCCTCCTGTATAGAAAGTCGATGGGAGACCGACTCTAGCGGGTGATAACATCAATTAAGCTACTTCTCAGAAAGGGTTATCATACCAAAATATAAACTAGAGACATGTACGAAGAAGAAAATCCCAAAAAAATCCGGTCACCTTGGGTGGTACCAAAATTTGTATTAGCCCCTGTACTATAATGAGGTAAATGGTTTTATAATAACAAATCAATATGTAACTTGGGGAAAAGTGACAGCCTTTATGGAAACAAACCAGTGTAAACAACTAGTAACTGGACTGAACAAATATAATGTGTCAAACCTCTGAAGTATGTGATGGAACAGGAGTTATTCATCAATGACATAGTACACATTCTCCCATCAGCATAGGTCATTCTAAAGCAGTTTGGATCAACAGAATCTGGGAGAAATAAATGAAATGCAGTCACTGAAATCACTTATATATAACCCATATTAGTCAAAATACTTCATAAAGTCCATCTTAAATTACAGTTTAAGATGTTTCAGTGTCAATAAACATCAATCGTGATTGTAAATAAATGTGTAAATGTCACCACTCACTGACTGTAACATCAGGGGCTTTGAGAGCTTCATGACCTTTAACAGCACAAGAGTAGATGGCTTCTTCCTCACTGCTGTTGACAAGGAGTTGGTACCAGGGAGACGAGTCCTCGTAAAGGAACTGTCCATTCTTATACCACATGTAGGTGTGGCCGTCAGGCAGAGGACAGCTGGTACTGCAGTTCAAAATCACTCCCTGTCCCTCTCTCAATGGACCAAGTATCACCTTCACCTGTAGCTCTACAGGTCACATTTTTATAAACATTCTTTATAGATTACAATACAATTACCAATTGGATTATTTCATTAATACATTTCTGCCATTGGAACTACTATACTGTACCTGTGACATTGAGACTAAAGCTTGAGTTGTCAGAAGAGTTTGTGCACTGGTATATCTTTGCATCATTCTCTCCCATTTCATTGATTCTTTCAGTTGGCTGACCGTCTGAAGAATTCACTACAGTACATGACATGTAGCATCAGACAGCTGTTCAAAATTGAACAATTCTTCTATTCTATAGTCCAATAACAGTTTGTGTTTGATATGTGATGTCTGTGTACCTGAGCATGGCAGCTCTACTGTCGATCCCTTCAAAACACACATGTGTTTTGTCTGTCCCAGGATTGCACCATCATTGTCTGAGAAACAAAAGACACTGCTGTTCCATCACTGTTATAAAACTATGTGGTTTATTCCATCAATAATGGAATAAGCGGTAAATAATGGTGGTTTAACTATTAAATAGGACAGCCTCAAGTAATTAAATTAATTATTTTATAATAACTACGGCTGCAACTAAAGATTATTTTCTAAATCGATTAATCAGTCGATTATTTAAACCAGTGGTTCTCAAACTTTTTGGCCTCCAGTACCCCCTTTTCCTTATTGCTGAATCCAATATTTTGATTAGAAATAAATTACATGAAAAGTAGTGTGTTCAGCTGTGCTAGTAAACATTCTAATCTATATTTAATATGGTTTAAAGCTTTACAGAGCATCACGTTTACATACATTTGTCAATGTTTTATCATTACATATAACAGTAAAATAAATGTTTTCATTTTCCATTTTCTCTCAAGTCCCCCCTGTAGTATCTTTGTGTACCCCTAGGGGTACACATACAATGATGAGAAACAATGATTTAAACGATTAATAAATTAATCTGACTATGGCACTATGACCCTGAGTATGGCACTTATTTAGCTGTTTCCTTATTAATTCGATTTGAGGTTATTTTAGACATCTTCTAACTAACAAAAAAAAAATACATTAAAGATTTTTCTCAGCTGCCAATTAGGTTGCAAAATAAATACCTTTTTCTGACTGCATACATTTGATAAAAGAATAGCTCCAAATTTGTCAGGCTATATAAGGGTAACAGTACTCTTTTCGAAAAGGTAATTATTATTAATATTCAAGTCATAGTTGTTGTTCTTGATCCTATAATCCTGCACAGTAATGACGGTATTAATATTAACCGAATCGATTACGATTACTAAATTAGTTAACAAGAATGGCAACTAATGTAATAATCGATTTGATTAGGATTAATCGTTGCACCCCTAATAATAACAAAAAGATCCAAGCATTCAAAAAAGGAATGGAGGAGAGGATGTGAAATCAAAGTACTTGTTCAAAACCAAAATGTATCGACCGAGCAAGTCTTGGTGAATTTTACACTGACAACACATGATCAGTGAAACATACTATACTCACATGTGACAGTGAGAGTTTCTTGGGGACTGCTGAGCTCCCCTTGACCTTTGACGGCACAGGAATATTCTCCTGCATGCTGACTGCTGACTGTCTCTAGGACCACATAGTTCTGTTGGCTCTGGGTTACAACTTGTCTGTTCTGGTACCAGATGTAGGTGGGGTTGTCAGTCAGAGGACAGCTGCTGCTACACACCAGTGTCACTCTCTGTCCCTCTGTTACCATGGCAGTAGGAATCATCTTCAATTTCAGGCCTGAAAGTTAGAATGGTTATGGATCCGGGATAATTTATTTTGGCTAATACACAAAGTGAAATGCAGAAACGGTTTGCACCAGTCAAAAATTAATAGAAAAAACACAACACCCTCACATATGAGGAGGGCAGTATGAGTTTGCGATGAATTTATCATGGTTAAAATGGTTTGAAGTCACAATGGGTTTGTATAGGAAGTGGGCATAAAATCAAATGTCTAAATATTGAATCAAGCAACTTAAAAACTGTCTGTCTCTCAAAAGCCGAGTAGGCGATAAAATGACCAAAAAATGTTTTGAAAATGAAACATCTCTATATGTATTTCCTCCTCATTTGTAAATGAAATGTAAAAGCAAAAAGAAATACATTTAAATACATCAGTCTTTCTTCAGTGTTGCCAGGGGCCACTGTAGCCACTTATATTGGTCATGTATTTGTAGTTACCGTATATATGGCAGGGTCTCCCCCAAACTGTATATTTAACATGTTATTAAAAAAATCACACCCAATGTGAAGTGAGCGGACAACACATGAACAGTGAAACATGAAACTACTCACAGTGAGTGACAGTGAGAGTTTCTTGGGGACTGCTGAGCTCCTCTTGACCTTTGACAGCACAGGAATATTCTCCTGCATGCTGACTGCTGACTGTCTCCAGAACCACATAGTTCTGTTGGCTCTGGGTTACAACTTGTCTGTTCTGGTACCAGATGTAGGTGGGGTTGTCAGTCAGAGGACAGCTGCTGCTACACACCAGTGTCACTCTCTGTCCCTCTGTTACCATGGCAACAGGAGTTATCTTCAATTTCAGGCCTGAAAGTTAGAATGGTTAGCTTTTGCTATGGCAGGCTTGTCAAAGAAGAAAACAATTGAGAGAAGAAAGTACAGACATGATCGGAGGTCTACATATATTTTCACTCCAGCACGACTAGATAATCTTCCTCCTGGCTGATTTGTTTGAACTCTGAATTTATATTTAACCGCCGGAGTATTTGGTGTTATGGTTAGGTACTATAGGCTGTTGTGTTCACTAAAGAAAACAACTGAGAGAAGAATACATTTTATCATCAAAGACTTGATCAATAACCTACCTGTCACATATATTTGAACTCCGGGATAACCAAGATATTTTCCTCCTTTCTGATTTGTGTGAAATCTGAACTTGTATTTCGCTGAGTCACTCTCTCTCAGGTTTTTCATTGTCAGGGTGTGATGGTTCTTTGTCTGTCCAGAGAACTCCACACGATGTTCATACTTAGGGAGCTTGTTCAGTTTGTGGGGGATTCCATGGTTCCATGTCGTAAACCAGTATGTGTCTAGCATCTCATGGCCAGTTGGGTATGAATAATTACATGAAATGTCCACTGATGAGCCGGCCAGAGCACAGATTCTCTGTTTCATATAATTCACTCTCCAGCAGCTTTCACCCTGAACACCTGAAATACAGACGATAATAAGAAAAACTAGAAAATATTGTTCCTTCGAAACAATTGTGGGCTCGCTTCAAGCCAGTAAACAATGGCTATAAAAGTACAAAATGTCAAGATCGCAGGCAGTGCTCTCTTTGACGTTACTGATGTCAAAGATTGGTCCATTTTGTTCCAAAAATGTGTTGTGCAAAAGTTGACCCGCTGGTGGCGCTATAACAGGCCAATGTGAGAAGGGTGGTATCTGTTCCTTGACCTATTGGGAATGTGCTTGCAAGATTTCACGCACATTGTAGGCTGTGTTCATGATTTGAGGTGTTTTTGGCCTTGGACACTTTATCGCGGCTTGCAGCTATATTTATTATTATTATTACTATTTTTGTGTGTGTGCACTTCATAGGCATATTAGATAAAGGTCCTTAGATTGTGTGTAGAATGTTTCATGCAAATTGCTAAAAAAAATCTTAACAGGTTTAAGCGTTTCACAAACTGCTCAAAATTATATAGCGCCCCCCTTTGACCAATTGGGGTAAGATTGGTTTTAGTGATATTTGGAATAACACTCTACATCTTTGCCAAATGCCATGAATATGTTACTTTGCATACATGATTTAGAGGAAGAAGAATAATTTGCATAAAACTGCAATATTCATTGAATTTATTAAAAAAGCATGTTTCAATTTTAAAGAAATCCGATCTGACAGATCTTAAGATATTGGTCCAAAGTTCACTTAAAAAAAGTTTTGTGCACGTGATGCGAAAATTCCAGAATAAAAGCGGGTTTAAGTGTTTTACAAACTGCTCAAAATGGCGGAAAATCTAAGGGCGGAGCTTACTTAACAAAGACACAGATGTCTTCCGCTCGAGTCAAAGCACGCGTGTAAGCAAGTTGCATGACTTCAAACGAAACGAGTCATGACTTGTGCCCGTTTGAAGTTTGAAATTTCAAACGCTTCGTATAGCGTCCCCCTTTGGCCGATTGGAATAAAATTGGTTTCAGTGATACTTTGACTAACCCTCTACATCTTTGCCAAATGCCATGAACGTGTAACTTTGCATGTATGATTTAGAGGCCGAAGAATAATTTGCATAAAACCGCAATATACATTGAATTATTAAAAAATCATTATTTAACGTACAAACTTCTCACCACATAGCCTGTGTAGATATAGGTTCAAATTTCATGTGAAAAAAGTTTCGTGCGCGAAAAGCAAAAATCCCAGGAGGAGATAGATTTTTACTGTTTTTCATATTATTCAAAATTCTGGGGCATCTAAAGGTCAAAGGTCAAAAGTCAGAGCGTAAAAGTTGTTCGGCATGAGGAGACGCATACGTGTATACAGGTTTCATGGCTGTACGTATAACAGAGCATGAGCTATACCTGTTCAAAGTTCGCACTTTCGAAGGCTTCCTACAGCGCCACCATTTGGCCGATTGCTTTAAAAAATAATAGCACACTTCGCCACTGTAAACCGAACACATTGATGTTTTTATTTTCATTTTCTCACTAAGTATGTAGGAGTAGAAAGGAACCGAAATCCCGTCTACTGATTGATAGATAAATAATGACAATATCTAAAGTGTGCTCGCCTTATAGGCGAGCCCACAATGAAGTTATGCACTAAAATAATGTGATGTTTACGCACTGACATACATAGATTATTATGCAGCATGAATATTGTATGTATTTCAAGTGAACAGACAGTTTGATTCATACTCACACACTGAAGAAGAGCAGAGATCCTCTTGGAATTTTACAGCACAGTAATAACTGTGTTGGTCAGGATATATAGTGGTGTACTGCTGACCTTGCACCCCAGACTCCCCAGTCCAGTCGCTAGTCTTGAACCACCAGAAGGTGGGTTTGGGGTGTGTCAGAGTACAACTGGTACTGCAGGTTAGTTGCACTGTATTGTTAGTGAAAGTCTTCACTTCAACATGCAGATCTGTTGAGATGATGAGAGTACAAATATCAGTAATGTTGGTTGAACAACAGAAACGTTTTCCTGTGACTAGAGCAATGAGTGGAGATATGCGGTATAACAATATAAAAAGCATTAATCTATTTACATTTTAAAGCTAGGCCAACTCATTTTGGTTGAGCAATTGAACTGAGCAATTTATCTGATTCAGTAGAATGCTCGCTCTTCCAAAAGTGATGAGTCATCACTTTTCATCAGTTTCATCAGTTTTGTGGGCGTTTTCTGGGGCCATTTGTAGCCCCATGAATATTTTTTTGTGCAAAACAAATGCTTGCAATGGATTCAGCATCATGACAAACCCCTAGTTAGACCCCTCACATCCTACTTAAATACCCAGGAAAAAAAAGGTTTTCTGGGTATTTTCCTCCTGTATAGAAAGTCGATGGGAGACCGACTCTAGCGGGTGATAACATCAATTAAGCTACTTCTCAGAAAGGGTTATCATACCAAAATATAAACTAGAGACATGTACGAAGAAGAAAATCCAAAAATATTCCGGTCACCTTGGGTGGTACCAAAATTTGTATTAGCCCCTGTACTATAATGAGGTAAATGGTTTTATAATAACAAATCAATATGTAAATTGAGGGAAAGTGACAGCCTTTATGGAAACACACCAGTGTAAACAACTAGTAACTGGACTGAACAAATATAATGTGTCTAACCTCTGAAGTATGTGATGGAACAGGAGTTATTCATCAATGACATGTTACACATTCTCCCATCAGCATAGGTCATTCTAAAGCAGTTTGGATCAACAGAATCTGGGAGAAATAAATGAAATGCAGTCACTGAAATCACTTATTATATATAACCCATATTAGTCAAAATACTTAATATACATAATGTCCATCTTAAATTACAGTTTAAGATTTTAAAGTGACAATAATAAACATCAATCGCGATTGTAAATAAATGTGTAAATGTCACCACTCACTGACTGTAACATCAGGGGCTTTGAGAGCTTCATGACCTTTAACAGCACAGGAGTAGATGGCTTCTTCCTCACTGTTGACAAGGAGTTGGTACCAGGGAGACGAGTCCTCGTAAAGAAACTGTCCATTCTTATACCACATGTAGGTGTGGCCGTCAGGCAGAGGACAGCTGGTACTGCAGTTCAAAATCACTCCCTGTCCCTCTCTCAAAGGACCAAGTATCACCTTCACCTGTAGCTCTACAGGTCACATTTTATAAACATTCTTTATAGATTACAATACAATTACCAATTGGATTATTTCATTAATACATTTCTGGCATTGGAACTACTATACTGTACCTGTGACCTTGAGACTAAAGCTTGAGTTGTCAGAGGAGTTTGTGCACTGGTATATCTTTGCATCATTCTCTCTCATTTCATTGATTCTTTCAGTTGGCTGACCGTCTGAAGAATTCACTACAGTACATGTAGCATCAGACAGCTGTTAAAAATTGAACAATTCTTCAAATAGTCCAATAACAGTTTGTGTTTGATATGTGATGTCTGTGTACCTGAGCATGGCAGCTCTACTGTCGATCCCTTCAAAACACACATGTGTGTTGTCTGTCCCAGGATTCCTGACACAGAATACATTACATTACCAGTAAGTGACCGCCACGTTGCATACACAAACTTTAGAAGGCAATCGTAGCCAATCAGGAGGGAATATGGGAAATGGGACAGATCCATGTTGATGACATGACTTTAGAGATACTGTGTAGCGCTTTGCTTGATTTCTAAGCCAAAATCTGTAGGACCAGTTCTCCAAAAATGTGTTTTGCAAAAATCGGCCTGATGGTGGAGCTAGAAGAGGGGCATGTGAGAAATCAGGGGGGGAGGTTGTGATTTGCACTCCAAGGAGTGTGTGTGCAAAGTTTGGCACTGATTGGGCCAACGGTGCCAGGGATAAGAGTAGGGGCACAAGTATGACCCAACGTGACGGACAGACAAACAGCTGGTGGAGCTTTTCATAGTAATTTGCGCGCTGACAGTCACAATAAGAACATCAGGACAGATGATTAGGAAGGAAGTAAACATGACAGCACGGTCAAAGGCTGCATACATGAAGACAGCTAGTAAAAGGTGATCTTTAGGTGTAATGCCACAGGGTGGTGCTCCTGAGCCACATTTAATGTCTGTGTTTTAATTGGGCTGCTTGGCTTCCTGTAATGCAGTGAGAGAGTTGTGCATCACACACCTGCTCATGGGCCATGTTCAAATGATGAACTAAGATTTACAAGTGGACTATTATATATAGACTGTCTGTATATGCTGACGTTTTAGTTTAGTTCTGTGTTACTGTTCTGAGACATAAATGCGTAAATGTGGCTTTCTTTCTGCTGACTCATTCATCCATTTCACTCTACTTCACTATCACTTACTGGCAAGTATCAGTAAAAGTTTGCAACTTTACTCTGCATTTGAATAAATACTTCACATACATTAACTTGGCACTTAAAAGAAACACATATGACAGCCACACCTTCCTCAAAACAGGTTGCAAGTTCATTGTAACTTATTATATCATAATTTCAATTTGACAACAAATTCATGAACAATTTGAAAACAAATTCATGAACAATTTGAAAACAAATTCATGAACAATTTGAAAACAAATTCATGAACAATTTGAAAACAAATTCATGAACAATTTGAAAACAAATTCATACCTGAGACAAATAGGATCAAAGCCACACACACACATCCAGTTCCAGACAACCCCATGACTAGGGACTGGTCCTTTGGTCTTTAGCTAGAAAGATAACCAACATATGGAATCCAAACACATACAAACAAGCATTACAAAAATGTGTTAAAATCAACAGGATTTACTTACAGAATAAAGGGTGTTAATTAGCTGTTATGGCAGTTGAGAGTGGAGTGTTGCATATAGAGTGAGACCTGTAGTTCAAACATAGCCTAGGCTACTGTTCATATACTGCAGAATGGGCCGACACGTCAACATAAAAAAAGAAGAAAAAAAAACTAAGTGAAAGTGCGTGAAGGTGGGTGGAGGTGTTTGGAGAAGTAAAAACTCCTGTCTAGAAACATAACTTCAATGTGCGTGGCAACACTGTTCCATGTGAAATCCATCGAACCTCAGAATGGTGAAGTAGAGCATTGTGTTTTTCGCAGCTTATTCACGGCTTTCATAGATAGATACCTTTACTATCCCAAGGGGGAAAATCAGTTGCCCTGAGGCAGCACAGCAGACATGACATCTGACATTTCAGCACTCATTTTCTTTGGCAACGAGTGAGTCCCTCGTAGGCCCTGATTGAACTGCCCAGTCTGGGCGGCTGGGCCGGCGGCTGCCGACAATGGCTCAGGGTGCCATGCCTTTAAGTGAAGGTTGCCCATATTTTTACATTTTTATGTCCAATAAAAGGCAGCTGCAGCGGCGCGCGCTGTAGCCTGTCTATGTCTGGGCAGCCCAGACATATAGAACTGCAGCATTAGAGTGTGCTGTTTTGAATGTGCAGAGGCTCCCTTTAATTGTTCATTTGGTAACCTGCAAGTTATACAATGCCTGCACAAGTGAGTGAGTGTGTGTGCATTGTCCAAGTTTAGTCTCTATAGACCGATTTCCTGAGCAACACCCTGGAGAGGGCGCCGCCGCCATTAGCTGCGGTGTAAACACTTGCATGTAAAGTAACTTGTAGCCTACATTTACTTAAAGGGGCACTCCACCACTTTTCAACCTATGTTCATATAATTGGTCCTCACTCAAAAATAGCTTTTTTTTTCTTTTTTTTTTTTCTCGGAGGAGGGCTGTGGGCAGGTCAAAAACCCATCGTCTTGTGATATCATCGATTGCCAATCCAGGACCTATTATATGAAGACAGGTTGAAAAGTGGTGAACTACTCCTTTAAGTACAGTACTTAAGTACAATTTTGAGAATTTGTACTTTACCTGAGTATTTCCCATTGTTAATAATTTTACTTCTACTCCACCACTGGCTGCGGTTTACACCGCAGAAACTGCAGGGGGGTGCTCAGGAAATCAGTGTATAGGGCACAGCTGCCACTCAATCATTCAGCTGGGGACCCCCTGCGACCCCCTCAAGGACTTTTAAGAACCACCGCCCCAACCAAGATAAATTGTCATATTGAAAGTATTGAATGCATGACTGGTATATATCTGTACTTTTGGCATGTTTTCACATGTGGGTTTTCTCTGTATCTTCACAATATAACATTTTAAGAAGAAATCTTTAAAAGAGGGGTCTAATTACTTTTCTATTCCATATAGCTACTATTGGTCTATCGATAAATGTGTGTAATCTGTGTTCATGTCAAGGTGTGGGCTTGTCCATATGTGATGAAATATAAGGTTCATGTATTTGCTAGAGAATCACAGTGATTCGTTATTTATATCCATAATAATATTGTTTTCACATAAAAACTGCCCTATTGACACGTTTCACACTGATTTAATTTCTTTGCAAAATAGTTACTATATCGATTTTAAATCATTGATCATCATGCTACTTCACTATCGCTTACTGACAAGTAACTGTAAATGTTTAAAGTGTTTGCAACTCTGCATTTGAATGACTGCTTCACATAAATTAACTAGTCACTAGTTAAACGAAACAAATATGACAGCCAAACCTTCCTCAAAACATGTTGCATGTTCATACTTCTTCACAGCGTGGCAGGGTGGAGCAAGGTGTGAAACTAGCAAGAGTCTCAACGTCCTGAAAAGCTGACCACAACAGTGAGCGGGCAGGAAACGTTGTTGCAGCTGCATTTATATTTAACCCTAAAGAAGTCAGTGACATCTAAAAGACTATGATGAAAGTGAACAAAACAATATATAAATAATCAATGCAGTGAATTTCACTCCTCCACACATGCAATCAGTTGCGTCTAGAAAATCTTAAAATCTTATTGTGTTCTCTAAAGACTCTACAGAACCCAATATTTTTTTTTTTTTTTTTTTTTTAAGATTTTGAGAAACTTTGATGTGAGAAAAGATTTTGAGCGGTGCTAACCGCTCCTACGTCTGGCTTTGTGTGTCCAGTCCCTACTATGTTCCTATGTCTTTTTAAAACAATTGCACATCAAACAGTACAGAATATTATGCCCTACATCCATTATATAATTAGAGAGAGAGGTCAGTCAGTCAGTCAGTAGGTCAGTCACAATGCATTTCCACCTTTATCTCTTCAGCAACTGATCCCAATTTTCACATGGCATTGGCCATTAGCATTATACAGACGCTGACGGAGCCCAATTTTCATTTTTCCCAAATTCAAGCTATTTATTAGCGTTTCTTCACCACTTCTGTACAGCACAGCCTGTTCAGCTCAGCCTGTTGTCAGGGTTACGGTCTGTTCCTCCAGGCCATGGGATCCCATAGCCCCACACACACCTCTCTCACAGTTAGGAATGTTGCAGTGAAGAGACACACATTCTCTCTCTCTCTCTCTCTCTCTCTCTCTCTCTCTCTCTCTCTCTCGCATGGGTCATGCATGCACCGGGTCATCTTCCAACGGGTATGGAAATCATAAATACACTCCTCCATGGGCTGCTCCTTACATTATGATGCTCCCACATATTCTCACGCACGCACCAGTTACAGTAACTTTCCCCACAACCCACACATATTTTGGAGCACATATCTTTGTACGGGTAAGGTCTAGTGCCATATAACAAGGGTTTCCTTCTTTGTGGTCACAGTCTAAAGTCTGTCATGGAGCCAGCTGTGACACAACTCTATACCAGTGGTTCTCAAAGTGGGGTCTGTGGACCCCCAGGGGTCCTTGAGGGTGTTCCAGGGGGTCCCCTTGATGTGCTATATTAAAAAAACTAAACCAACTAAACAGATCTTCATTCTAACACCACAATTCTTGTCTGGGGTCCCTGGTACAACATCTATCCACATGGTGGTCCCTGGTACAACATCTTTTCAGATGGGGATCCCTGGTACAACATCTTTTCAGATGGGGGTCCCTGGTACAACATCTTTTCAGATGGTGGTCCCTGGTACAACATCTTTTCAGTTGGGGGTCCCTGGTACAACATCTTTTCAGTTGGGGGTCCCTGGTACAACATCTTTTCAGATGGGGGTCCCTGGTACAACATCTTTTCAGATGGGGGTCCGCGGCCAAATACATAAATTAATTAGGTGTCCTTGTCATGAACAAGAAACATTGGTCTAATTTTAGCAAGGTGTGTCCGTAACCGTAACGCATGTATGTGCGTGCGCGCGCGTGCGTTTGTGCGTTTGTGCGTGCGGCCGTGCGTGCGGCCGTGCGTGCGTGCGTGCGTGTGTGTGTGTGTGTGTGTGTGTGTGTGTGTGTGTTTTTACCTCCTGGCATGATCGCGATGGGGAAATTGCATGTTTAACCCCCATACCATCCCCATCTTTCAAACATGGCAGCCATGTTTGTTTACCTAGGAATAAAACATAATGGCTGCTATCTCATGAATGCCTGAACGAATTTCCAAGCGAATTGTTTTGTTTGAAAGCTGTGAACAGCATGCACACACGTGATGCATGATCTAGGTATGGCATAGGCATTTGTATATTGCTTTTAGTCACCATTATTGTCACACATCCAAAAGGGTACTGAAACTAGTACAGCTGATATATTGTATTCGGTCACCATTATTGTCACGATCTGTATGATCTGTGCACTATGAATTACATGGACGTCTATGGAGACTGGGGGCATCCTGGAACTTGGCAGCCATTTTTTAAAAAGCAGCAAATTAATTAATTATTAATTAGCGAATGAATTAATGCCCTAATTGATCATACTACAGCATCACACAAAAAAAAATACATAACGAGGTTTCCACCTGACAGAGGCAACATTTTGATAGATATGGCAGGCCAGGGTGTAACCGAAAGGCTATCTTTGATCTCCTTTTAGTTCACCTTGTACCAGTGAACTGTCATGAAACCTTTTCCTACACAAACGTCTGATAAAGTCTTAAATCAAACTAGAAAAATATTGTTCCTTCGAAACAATTGTGGGCTCGCTTCAAGCCAGAAAACAATGGCTATAAAAGCACAAAATGTCAAGATCGCAGGCAGTGCTCTCTTTGACGTTACTGACGTCAAAGATTGGTCCATTTTGTTCCAAAAATGTGTTATGCAAAAGTTGACCCACTGGTGGCGCTATAACAGGCCAATGTGAGAAGGTTGGTATCTGTTCCTTGACCTATTGGGAATGTGCTTGCAAGATTTCACGCACATCCCAGGCTGTGTTCATGATTTGAGGTGTTTTTGGCTTTGGACACTTTATCGCTGCTTGCAGCTATATTTATTATTATTATTTTATAATTTTTTTGTGTGCACTTCATAGGCATGTTAGATAAAGGTCCTTAGATTGCGTGTAGAATGTTTCATGCAAATTGCAAAAAAAATCCTAGAATAAAAACGGGTTTAAGCGTTTTACAAACTGCTCAAAATGATATAGCGCCCCCCTTTGGCCATTTGGGGTAAGATTGGTTTCAGTGATATTTGAACTAACCCTCTACACTATTTTGTCATGAAAATGTGACTTTGTATGTATGTTTTAGAGGCAGAAGAATAATTTGCATAAAAATGCAATATTGCATGTCTTCAAACGAAACAAGTCATGACTTATGCCCGTTTGAAGTTTGAATTTTCAGACGCTTCGTATAGCGCCCCCCTTTGGCCGATTGGAATAAAATTGGTTTCAGTGATACTTTGACTAACCCTCCACATCTTTGCCAAATGCCATGAACGTGTAACTTTGCATGTATGATTTAGAGGCCGAAGAATAATTTGCATAAAACCGCAATATTGATTGAATTATTAAAAAATCATTATTTAACGTACAAGCTTCTCACCACATAGCCTGTGTAGATATAGGTTCAAAGTTCATGTGAAAAAAGTTTTGTGCACTTGACGCGAAAATCCCAGGAGGAGATAGATTTTTACTGTTTTTCATATAATTCCGAATTGTGGGAGACCTAAAGGTCAGAGGTCAAAAGTTAGAGGGTAAAAGTTGTTCGGCATGAGGAGACGCATAAGTGTATACAGGTTTCATGGCTGTATGTATAACACAGCATGAGCTATACCTGTTCAAAGATCGCACTTTCGAAGGCTTCCTACAGCGCCACCATTTGGCCGATTGCTATAAAAAATAATAGCACACTTCGCCACTGTAAACTGAACACATTGATGTTTTTATTTTCATTTTCTCACTAAGTATGTAGGAGTAGAAAGGAACCGAAGTTTTGAGGAGAACTTGATATAGTATAGGAATAAATAAAGAAATAATGACAATATCTAAAGTGTGCTCGCCTTATAGGCGAGCCCACAACAAGGCCACACATTTAGTGCAGTTGGGATCAGTGTTGGAAAATATTACTCATTACAAATTATAAATAATTAGCCTACTCCTTAAAAAAGTAATAGGCCTAATATCATGTTACTTTGTTTTGGTAAATGGCACATTTACAATATAGGCCTACACCTTTATCCATGGCACTTTACAGATAGTGTGCATTACACACACACACACACACACACACACACACACACACACACACACACACACACACACACACACACACACACACACACACACACACACACACACACACACACACACACACACACACACACACACAGAGGAACTCGGAGGAAACCATGCAAGGCACCCAACCTGCTCATCAGCAGTTGGAAGTTCAGTGTCTTGCTCAAGGACACCAACTCTGGGGGGGCCCGGAATCAAACTGGGAACCCACTGGTTGCCAAGCAGCCACTCTACCCCTGAGCTACTGTCGCCCGTATGAGTCGCATAGGTTGAATGAGTTGCATGCCCAAAACACCACATTTACACTTCACAATAATAAACCAGGTTAAATGTCAGTACATCAACAGCAATATAACAAATGCAAATGAATATCTATCTAGAAAAACAATATAATCCGTAAAGAAAAAAAAAAGGTTTCTAAAAAACCTAAAAACAAATGCTAACTAGCTTCATGTATGGACATTGATTTTTCCAGTAGTGCAAAGGGTTTAGGTGGAGTCTGAAAAGGTGAGTCTTCAGTCCACGGCGAAAGCTAGCGAGTGAGTCCGTTGTTCTAAGTGCGACAGGGAGTTTATTCCACAGCTTGGGGGCCTGGAGGGCAAACTGTCTCGGACAAGTGGATTTTTGCCCTGGGGTTTTTAGCGAGGGTTCTGTCAGCATCCCTGAGTTGCCTGATCTAAGTGCACGGGTGGGGGTGTAGGGGTTGATCAGGTTTTGGAGGTATGGAGGAGCCATACCTTTGGCTGCTTTGAAGGTCAGCATCAGTGTTTTGTATTCCATGCGGGCCGCAACCGGAACGGCATAAACAACTTCACTTGTTTATGCCGTAAGTTCTCTCTCCTCATTGGATAAAATTGGTATCCCAACCTGAGCAGGAATTTTACGTCATTCATAAATAATCACAACAGTAGATCGGTGCACTGAAGGGCTGGTTAGTATACATATTGTATGTTCATGCTTTATTTGTGGGAAGATATGTGCGACTTAAAACCGTGCAGGATGTGGTGTAGCTATGTAGGCCAGTGTTTCTCAAATGGGGGTATGTGTACCCCTAGGGGTACGCGGAGGTACTGCAGGGGGTACTCAAGATAATGTCTCCCAAAAAGAAAAATAGAAGTATAAACCATGATACTATTATTCATAGTTAAATAACTACAATTGAATTAGAAGGAGAAAAAACTTTTACTGTTATGTTTAATGACACTTGGAGAAACTTGTGAGCCTGATAGTTGACAACCCAAATTACATATAAGGCTACCAGGCAACTGGTGTTTGAATGTTGTTTCAATGTAAGTTACTAGAATTTTGCGGGCGCTTCGCTGTTAAAAGTTGTTATCCTTATGCATAGATTAAAAGCTGCCGTTTCATTTGCCGTGATGTTGAACACGTGTGAAATCAGTGGTGGAAAAAGTACGCACATGTTACTAAAAGTATCAATGAGCAGAGTGAGATCAGACAGAACAGTTAGCTTAAATGGGACTAATAGTAGTTTGTCAGTAGTCAGTGTCAAATTAAGCAAAGTACAAATTGTATTTAAGGCAGGTGTGAGATTCAAGTTAGAAGAAAGGCTTAGCTTACAAAACTGCAGACGAATTGACAGGAAGGGTGTAAATGTTAATGTGTCTGATAGCTGAATGTTTGAGACAAAAATTGTGAAAGAAAACCGTTGACAAGACAAAAGTTATGAAAGTAGCTGTTTATCTGCACTTGAATCTGAACTTGTGGGCTATGTTTCTCTGTTCTTCCCTATTCTGAGATATTGTAGGTATTTTGCGAAACTCTCCTCCAGAGAAACACCAACACCACAATTCTTTCACATTTCACAAGCCCTAGTTGCTTATTTTTGGCTTATTTTTATAGACCTGGTTGCTTGTTGTGTTTTGTTTGTCATGTCTACCTCACGACTAAGTTGTTATGACCACAGTGTTGAAACTCTCACTCCCTTTTTGTATTTTTTGATGTTAGATTCTTGAAAAGGGGGGTTATACCGTTATATACCGCTAGTTATGGTTTTAATTGCAGTTGGGAAAATGTTGTTGTCGGGTAAAGGGGGTACTTGGATTCAAAAATCTGCGAAAGGGGATACTCTAGCCAAAAAAGATTGAGAAACACTGATGTAGGCTATACCTGGCGAGTTTCCTTTTGGTTTTGTCAGCTTTTTTTTTGTACAGTAGGTAAATAGGGTAACCGGTCACGTCGCCAAAAATCCAACTTGCCAAATTGTCCACGCTCATTGGGCAGGCTTGTCAATGCTCCTGGATTTGCCAGGATGATTGGCAATTACATCTACTATGTTAAATATTTTCTGGTGGAGGACCCCCAGATTATAAATCATTATTAAGGATGTCTTACTTTGCTTCTGTCATCAAATCTGTACACCTACATTTGGCATTTTGAGGCTGAAATTGTACCCATGCTAGTAAAGCAAGCCTGATAAAAGTATCAAACATGCACAAAATTCAACAGCAACAGGGAAATATATATCTGTTAAGAGGTTTTGGGGGGTGGACCACCAGACCCCTGTTGGGGAGTTCCGTGCACCCCCTAAAAATAAATATCCTGGATTCTCCTGGACTGACAGTCCAATGTTGACAACCCTGCTCATTGGCGAGGTGTCCTAGCAAGTTGGATTTTTGGCGAAGTGACCTGTATTCGTAAATAGCCCTATTTGGGCTATGCCAGGATTGGTTTTCAAAAGCAGGCACATTAGCTCTTTGAAATATATATATGTTACCGGATGTTTGGGTAACGCAGGACGTTCTATGTAAGAGCGCTTGTTTTGTCGTTCACCACACACCAATCACCACCAGGTGGCGACAACAGCCATTCACTAGTGAAGGCGCTGACGTCACTCGTGTGCGACTCTATTTGCGACTTTATTTACTAGCCTAGCCTAGCCTAGCCTAGCTTAGCCATTAGCTCCATTGTAGTCACTTGGACAGGGCGTTTATCGTGGGCTTGCCCAGGCCTTACGGCCTGGGCATAAATATAACGATTGCATTCACCACGGCTTCGTAACTCGCGCGGCGCTCCGCCGGCCGCGCGGCCCTGGCCCGCTCTTCGCGGCCACTCGCACCTGCGGTGCTCGGGGGCGAAGAGCAGGACCAAGGTCCGCTGGCCTGCGCGCCGCTTGCAATGTCGTGGACAATCGAGCGGCTCCGCTCCGCCCCGTGCTGCATGACGAGTGCTACGTTTCTCGACCGTCCTGTTTCTCGACCGTCCTGTTTCTCTATCATCCGGTGACATATATATATATATATATATATATATATATATCGCTTGCAATGTCGTGGACAATCGAGCGGCTCCGCTCCGCCCCGTGCTGCATGACGAGTGCTACGTTTCTCGACCGTCCTGTTTCTCTATCATCCGGTGACATATATATACATATATATATATATATCCCCAACAAATTTGGTGCCAGGGACCTCCAGAGAGTTTGGTCAAAATATATATACAGTAGGTCTATATTCAAAGATTTGCATGAAATAAATTGTTATGATTTTCCAAAAATAGAAGATCTACAAGCTCATAGTGCAACACAAAGTGACGCGCTAAGAGTTTGTATATGTTCGAATAGTGTGTGTGTGTGTGTGTGTGTGTGTGTGTGTGTGTGTGTGTGTGTTTGTGTGAGAGAGAGAGAGAGAGAAAGAAAACTATTATTGTCAAACACAGCCCCCTGCTGGGAGCTATATGTGCGTGTTGATAGCATATAGAGACACATACAGATCCATCTATTGTGTAAGTAAAATGTCTTCAATAATATCATTAAAAAAATAATAACTTTCATATATTCAAGATACATTTCGCATGCTGTGAGATATTCCAAACCTTTTTTGTTTAAATTTAGAATTTTTATGGCATACATGAATATCAAAAATCCATATCTTGGTGCCTACCGCTCCAGGCGCATACCGTCTGAGGCTCTGATGCCTGACAGCGAGTCGCGGGTTCGAGTCCCCATCCCGACGACCTTTGCTGCGTGTCACTCCCATCTCTCTCCCAATTTCCTGTCAGTCTACTGTATCAATAAAGGCATAAAAGCCCAAAAAAAAATCTTTAAAAAAAAATCCATAACTCAAAATACCATCCTTCTTATTGCGGTACTTTTATCCTTTCTCCTAAGTGGTCTTCAGCGTTCTTCAGGCTAAGTACCCCAGCTGTGAGATAAAGCAGAGACCCCAACTACAGGCTAAAAGGGTATGCAACTTTTTCATAGATTTCACAGATATAGCTTCATAGTCTTGATTGACAGTAGGGAGTCACCAGAAAAAAGAAATGAATATTAAATATCTAAATACTGAATCAAGCAACTTAAAATCTGTCCAGGGTGGTCACAAAAGCCTGATTAGATGATAAAATGACCAAAAGTTATTTTGAAAGTGATTGAAATGCTGGCTTGTACAATGTCACCAACTACTGACCAGAAAGATGTATGACAACCATGAAAGTTTACCTGACTTCTACAAACAAAAGATTGATCCATACAACAGAAAAAGGAAACTAGAATGAAACAATTGGAAATTGCAAGTGTGATTGCCGGGACATGAATTTCGCAAATGAATTTTCCCCATTCAAGTCAATGGGGAAAATTACATCAGTATTATATTAATGGCCATATATGGAGATCTCTGTGGTACCTTTGAACACATTTTAAATCCAATACATTTTCTTTTTTGTATACTATTATTTAAAAAAATATATCTGTATTTTGTATCAAAGCGACTACAAAGGATTGCTGCTATTTGTTTCAAAAAGCTATATATACTGTAAAATGTGACATAGCCCTGTTTACACAATGCTATACTGTAAAATGTGACAGCCCTGTTTACACAATGCTGTACTCCCTCCCACTGTGTACATGTTCCCCTTTTTCAACTGTTTGACACTTGCTTTGGCAATGTAAACGTATGTTTTCTCATGCCAATAAAGCTCCTTTGAATTGAATTGAATTGAAATGAAATGAATTGCCTTCAAAACCCAAGGTAGTTGCTAGCAGTGAGAATAGACTAACAAAACCACTGTTTTGAGATGGGAACCAATGCCCCAATATGAAGGATCAATCCTACAGACTTTGGGTTGGTTCTACAATTCGTTTACCACTTTCAACATGACGTCTGTATATTAGGTGTTGCACTTCACATCAGCAATCCATCTTCCAGGGGTCTAGGGCAATGGAACGGGCAGGAGGCAGTTGTGTGGGCGACTTTAAGCGGTTTCAGTTCTAATGTATACCTTGTTTTTCGCTGGGAAAAACATCTTCTGCTTTCCGTGACAGTCCACTTTCCACCTGTAGAGAGTTGGAGAGAAGAGAGCAATGCGATGAATCCTGTAGGAAAGCTGAGCTCGCTCATGCAGGTGCTGCTTGTCCACCGCTAGGTTAGCAGCAGCTGAACGCCCGAGGCACAATGTTTGACCCGTGTCAAGATAATACAATATGCTTTAGTTCCACCCTAACCCCAACCCTAAGTGCAGCATTGTCAATATTTTGTTCTATGGATATTTAGGTGGATTTGTTGGCTTGGTTCCAATACAGTGTATTTCTCCTAGTCAGAGTAATGAGATCATCTGTTGTAGGCACGTGATGCCATAATGCGACAGAGCATAGACTATGCATAAGTCTGCAAGATGGGCCAATGAAAAGACATTTTCAACTTAAAGCAAACGGTCTTAAAACATGTCGGTTTAAGCTCAACCCCGATTACACGTACGATGTGTTTCTCCCTGATCCAGTGAAAGAAAGTGGGAATCACCCAAGATCCCTGCAGGACAAGTCAAAACGGGACATTCTGAAGAATGCATCCACTAACAATTACGATAATCGTAGATTAGAATGTATAACGTATTGCTACAGGTCATTTTTCCTGTTCAATTTGCAAAAAATGGAAAGACAATAGTCATGTTTCCATAAACTTATTCGAAAATAGGAAGCAAATTATCAGAAATGCGCATTAAGACAAAGCGAATTTAGCCTGTTTCCATTTGCGGGTGTTTTTCGAATTAGTGTAAGCACTCCCTACCTCCTTGCCCCCACCGTTGTGCAACTTATGCTTAGGGTCCTTGGGAAACGCCAGGTCGCAGAAGAGCGACTGAACGTGATACTGAGAGAGTTTGTTATAAGTTTAGCTTGAACAAATCTTCGTTTTAAGTTCTGTCGTAGGTTGTCTTTGCACAACAATCTGTAAAGAGCTACAGCTGAGCTGGCATATTGTGAAAACGGGTGGAATTTAAACACGGAGTTCAGACGGTTTGTTTTGTGGACTATAATGCAATGGACCAGAATGTCATAATTTATTCGCATTTATTGGCTGACCCGTTTCCATTCACTAATGCGCATTTCGTTTATTCGATAAAGCCTAAAATCCACCTCCTCCAAGCGGATAAAAGTTTTTGCTGAAAATGAAAGTTTATTCGAATTTTGAAGTGTTTCCATAAAAAGATTTTTGCGCAAAACCCTTAATGCGTATTAACAGAAAGTTGGAAACGCAACTAATGTCTTCGTTGAACGATTTGAATTCATGTACATATATATTGCATGTACAGTATGCAGCTATTGCTGGATGTGGCCCCCACCGTGACATCGTGCAGACATCCAACTTAATATTCAAGATTTCAAGGGCAATTAATTAATCAATTAATCAATTAAACAAAATGGAATACAAAATATATAATATATATTTTTAAATTGCATGCACGCTTTGCAAGAATAGGATTTGCGCCGCTGTGTGTGTGTGGCCTCACCATATGTCATTCTCTTTGAACACGTTGTATATCAGATCTCCTTCACTGAAGCTGAGCTCATCTGGTGCAAGGGCCTGGTAGTCATACAGGGCTCCAACAGTAATATGAGGCTAGAACGCATGCACGCACACGCACACACGCACCCACACACACACATCAGGAAATAAAGAACGGATTACAATCATATAACATTCTCTATAATCACTCAGTAACATGTTGTTAGCCTCATAGCATAATAAGTAAACTTTGGGCCAAATCGACTTTTCTTCATCTGTAATACTACTAACATTACAGCTTCATTGTGCCTTATTGCCTATGTCCTCAGCCAGAACGTTCTAAATGTTAATGTGCTTCATAGCACACGGTATCACACACTGAAAATAGCTCACAACGCATCGCAGCTTCTAAATTGGCTAGTATTTTTCTATTCTGCTGCACCGTGCTCAATTAAGTAATCTTTACTGCAGATGCAGGCCACGACTGCCATGGATTTCAAGAGAGGGGCAATTATTTCAACATAAAATGCTGAATTCCAGGGGCAATTTTCTTGAATGGTGCCTTCGAGTAGGGCATGTAGAAGGGGCATTTGCGTTTCCCCCCCCCCCCCCCCCCCTCCCACCATAGTCATTGGTGCAACCATGGAGAGGGCACTTTTTACCGACAGGCAAAAGGGCAGGTGCTCTAGCCCCCTTTGATGTCTATGTGCATGTTGCACTCATCCAAGACAGTGCAGCATGCACTCAAAACAACGCCTCCCAGAGTAGCGAAGAGCGAGTCCTGCTGCCAAATTCTGAATAAGCTGAAGTTTGTCCAAATCCAACAATGAAACACTGGACTAAATTATTGGGCGATAATCAAGACTGGGCAAAACTAGTGATTGTAATCCAAATTTAACTGTTGAGCCAGTCAACCTGTGTACTCCACTTCTTATCATTGAAATGTTGCTACTCATTTAATCCACCAGACCACCACTTTGTTAATTTGCATCGACCAAGAAAGTGTTTCATCAATAATCATGCCCGAAAACTTGGCCTCTTTAACCTCAATACCAGCCGCTTGCAAAACTAGTGATTGTGAACGTGATCGTCATTACAATTTCACTGTAATCCATAAAAGTGTGACCATCTGTGCTGCTTCAAGGTTGGGACTCGCTGCCGTGACGTTGTTCCTCACCTTTATATGGATGTGGACCAACAGAGAGGCCAGCTCTAAGCTTTCACTGTAGCCATTCTTCAGCGGCACTGAACGATAACCTGTCAAAAACATGCAGCACAATAAACACGCTGGACCATTGTGCACACGTGTGGTGTGCACCACAGAAGTAATAATATAGTAAATTAATAAGCATCTTCTTTACTTCCTTCACAGGTGTTAACAATTAAACTAACTAGAGGTACAGGCCTTCACATTATTATAAATAGATGCCAATGTTGTCCTTCTCTGGGCCCTGACTGAGAAAGCTAAGCTGACAGTAAACTGGGAAGCTCTTCTGGTGCTGTTCGGAGGATCCGGTTGTGATCTGTTTGTAGGTTTGTAGGTTTCAGGTTATGGTCAGGGATTCTATAGGCACAGTATTTTTAATATAAAGCTCAATAGATTTTTTGAGTTTTGGGTTGCAGAAATGGTTACATGAAAACGTCTATCGACATCAATGGACCTGTTTTACCATTTACAATGTACAGTATCATGTACAAAATCATGTTGCGATAGTTACTTGTCAAATAAGGGGCAATAGTAAAAAATACAAATACAAAACGTTGGTCACACCATTGAGTGTTCGCTGGCCATATTCTGACAAAAGATTCATGAGGGTAAAGTGATTCATTTAAAATGGGTTTATATAGGAAGGGCGCCTCAGGTCTAAAAAAATGAAAAAATCTGATGAATAATGTTTCTTTTTTCTTTTTTTTGGCAGAATTATGTTGCGATATCTACTGGTCACATTATGGGGCAATGGTGAAAATAGAAATAATAAAAAAAAAAGTTGGACACACCATTGAGGAATATTTTGGGTTAAAATCTTGACTCTTGAGAAGGCTGTGTAGAGTTGGCCATGAGCTAACACGGGCTGAGTAGATGCCAACTTTATATTTTTCTTTTACTTTCTTCACTTTCTTTATTGATGGTAACTGAGAAAGCTAACCCGACTGGGAATTGCCGTCTGCAAAGGGTGAAGGGAAGCTCTTTACTGTCATGGTGAGGGATTCTTTGGAGGAAGATTATTCATGACGGGTGCTCCTACTTTCAGTTTCTGGTTATGGTCAGGGATTCCAGAAGGTGTCAGTGAATTTAAGAATTCCATAGGCACGGATTCTTTGTGGTTGTCCTCCACAATTGAATCAGCAGAAAAGTACAATGTTTCTCTTCCAGGGACGTTAGTCAGGCACCTGTCGTTGATTTCTCTGATATCATTGTTCGCAATTTCCCAGAAATTCCCAGAATTGCGTCTTTCCCTTTTCACCCCACAGTTCATTGATTTCGATGGACACTATTGTTCTGTTCCGAGTTGATGGATATAGGAACCTTTAGCCAATACTGCTTCCTCATTGGCTAAAAGCAGTTTTTGCTGCTTCCTCATTGGCTAAAAGTTCCTCTATAAAGCAACCCTATTGACTTGAATGGGAAAATTCAAAAATTCAAAAAAACGGCAAACACACTCACAATTAACCTGACTCCGCCAGATGGTGGTGAATTGAGTTTCTCATACTTGCATCTGGAACCACTCAGGTTCCAGATGCGCCCGGTTCCAACCAATCAGCAGCAGCTACGGACGGGATCTGAGCGAGACCGGGTGTGGCGCGGTGCCTATTGCAGTTGCACTTGTTCTTTCACTATTAATTTATGACGCTGCCACGAGCTGCTGCGAGCCTCTATTTTCAAATGCTCTTCACGTTGCGTTTGAAGAGGCTCACGTTTAAGTGTTTACTTTCCTGCTGGCGCAGCTACTATACGTCATGCAGACAGTCAATATGAGTGGTTGGAGTTAGCACGCCCAGACTGTGATAGACAGACGGCCCCATCCAATCACCTGCCAAATAGCTTGAAAAAATGGACAGCCTACTTCAGCGGTTGGCCTGAGCGGTTCCAGATGGAAGTATGAGGAACTCAATACGCCACCATCTGGCGGAGTCAGGTTAACTCGCATCTTTCTAAAATAATTCAAAAAGTTATTAAATTTCTTTCCAATGGCTGCTGTCCATAGAGCCCATGTTGTACTCAGTGATGTAGTCTACCGGCAACCGACGCTGCCTGACAGCACCTTCCGTGAACTAGAGTCTTACACGGCTCCAATTTTGACAACCCCACCTTCTAATCTCGATCCTGAAGACATTTGCTGCGTGTCACTCCCCATCTCTCTCGCCCTTTTCCTGTCAGTCTACTGTCCTATCAATAAAGGCATAAAAGCCCCAAAACAAAAGAAAATTAGATACGCAGAGTGATTATATTTCATCCATGTGGATGTTCATTCATGTTGTTTCTGTATTGTGTCCATGTTACTTTGTTTATATGCGTGCCATGGTTGTCTGTGTCCTGCTGCTCACTATGTGCGCGACTGTGAAGTGACGTTTGAGCGGAAACAGTGCTCTCTGATTCTCACAATAAATGTTATCTGCCCCGTGTTTATTCCCGTACCGACCGTCCCTGTGAACTTACCCGTTTTCACCCATCAAACGAGGGTCCCCATCAAATATCTGCGGATATCCGGGCCGTTAGAGGACTCCGCCATGAACAACTCCAGGAGAAGAGGGACCGTGTGACGGAAGGCACTACTCGCCGACGTTACCTGCGAGTAGTTATGCTACTTGGCGGTCCCTCCCGTGAACAGCTGCCGAGGGTAGACCCGGGTGAGGCCAGTGGACCCGAGAACTTCCCTGCTTTGAGTCCGTCCGCTATCAGAGCAGCGGTGAGTGCCATTCACTGGGTGACGGTGAGAGACTCAGACCAGCCTGGGACATACCGCTTGCTTGGGATGTCCAAAAGCGAGGCACAAGGACTGGCTAAATGTTGCACTGTCTCTGCTACTGTTGGTGCTGGGCCAGTTGCCATGCATAATGGTGGAGACGCCTCTGAGTGACTTTCTTGTTGTATCGTGAAAACATGTTCCATGACTTTGTGAATGTAACCTAACTGCTGCACCTCTAATGTTGTGTCCTTTTGTCTTATTGTGCAGACATGAATAAATTGTTAAGATGTGTGTGTGTGTGTGTGTGTGTGTGTGTGTGTGTGTGTGTGTGTGTGTGTGTGTGTGTGTGTGTGTGTGTGTGTGTGTTGATGTGTTCTACCTGTGCGGAGGCCTCTAAATGGAAACGTGGCCTGAGCGAGGAAGTAACGGTCTGAGAACAGATCCTCTTCTTTGACCACAAAACGTAGGAAGGTCAGTTCTGGCTCAAACACCTCAAAGGTCACTGGTTCTGCAGGAGCCTCCCACACTGGATTCAGACCGTTATCACCTGGGAAACTTAAAATTAGAGCAGCATTCCTCCTTTCAAGTAGAAAGGAGGAATACTTCACACAGCATTATCAGCTTGTTGACAGTGTTATTGTGCAGACATTAGCCCCACAACAAGCAACGTGTTGTTCAGTGTGCTCAGGTTTCGGTACCCAGCATTGGCATGGGTCAAATAAAGCTTTCTCCCTCCCTCTCTCCCCCTCGATCCCTCCTTCTCACCCTATAGAAGGATTCTTTTTTTTACAAACATTGAGACTGCATGCGCAAGTGCCGGTGTCATGTAATCAATTCCCAACAGATCCCGAAACCTGTTGTTTTGGGGAGCGTTGGTTTCAGTTCATTCAACCTCCTCTTGTGTGTCGACTGGTGAGACGCTCCTAGCAAGACATGTAGACCTATACTTCACCCAGCAATGGTATTGCGCACAGAGAACAGCTGACATACAAGCTCACATAGGGTCACGAATGCGACCATTGTGAGCTTGGAGGACTGCTGTTCTTGGCCGTTCTCTGCATGCAAAACCTTCGCACAGCGGAGCATAAATTATGTTTGAGGGGATACAGCCGCACGATTAAATAGCGCCTTTATCCAAGGAGCAAGAGATCACAGCAGGGCAGGAATTTCATGGAGGCCATGAAGGCCATGGCCGCTGTTGACCCTCAGTTTGGCCTTGTGCCCCTCAAACCAATGGCATGACCTGAAGCCACACTGGCCTTAATGCCCCAGCTGACTGTACCACTTTCTCCTCTGTCTCTTTCTGGTCAATATGTAGACAGTAGACACCAGTGTCTCTTGCTTGTCATGTAGACACCAGTGTTTTTTTGTTTGTTTTTTTGTTTTTGTTTTGTTTTTTAGATTCTGAAATATTAACTCCTCCAAGTCCCCATCCCATTAAACCAATCCAGTGACTTTGATTGATGCAGGGCTGAGCATGGATCAGATTGTAAATACGATTAGGTTATCATCCCTAAACATTAAATTCAAAAATTCTTTCAACGGACTAAAATCTTGTTTTATTTGATGGCCTTCCTGCCCTGGCATTTGGCCTTTGTGCCCTCAAAAAATGGACAACATCAAAGGCCAAGTGGCCTTGCCCCTAAAATGACGAAATTCCAGGCCTGGATCACAGTAAACATCCATCCAAACATTCATGTGAGGCTGTGACCACTTTCACATTGCATCTTATGAGCAGTCGGTTTCTTTTGCCCCCGACCTGCGTGCGCATACTGGTTCTTATCAGTGTGACGTGTGGAAATGGGTCTATAGGCCTATCTGACTGCCTTATTCTCTTTCCCTTCTCTCCTTCCTCTCACCCTCTCCCTCTCAAAGGTACACATTATATAAAACAAACAAAATATGTAAAAATCCTCAGTGATGCTGATGTATTGACATGACTGTTTACTTTGGCATCAGTCAATCAATGTGTGAGCAGCGTTGCTTGCCAGACTTGCCAGTTGCAGAGTTGTATGGGCGGAGCTTGGTGAACTCTGGTCTGACATCACACCCAACCTTCCCCCCTTTCACACGCCATTCATCATCAACATTCCCCTGACTTACGAGAGACAGTGGTCTTGAAGATGGTCTTGCTCTCCTCGTGGGTTTTGAGGAAGTTCTTCTCTGTCTGTTCGTGTCCACACAGTTCAATCTCTACAGAAGGGCAGGTGATGGCTCGCTTTAGCTTTGGAAGGTGCCGGGCTCCAAGCACCTGCAATGGGCAGCAGACAGCAAACACAATAAATGTCACTGAATATTTAGAACCAGACTATAGTACTTGTCCGACTTTATTCTTTCTTTCCATCCATCGTTTCCGGATAAACTTTATTTTGCCGTGCTACTCCTCCCACAGTTTTGGTTGCACGCACTTGGGCCATATGTCAAATCGACCAGCTTCATCAGGACTAGTCTGATTGCATTTTGTATGTCAGAGTATGTCCATCTTTCTTGTCCATCGTTCTTGTCTATCAGTCTGTATACTATATGGCTAGCTTTCTCTTCTTTGTGATTGAATGCTGTGGGGGTTAAATGAATGCCTGGGACACAAGCAAATCTTGCTCCATGGTGGGGACCACCCTGGAAGGGAAGCTAACTCCATGGTGGGGACCACCCTGGAAGGAAAGCTAACTCCATGGTGGGGACCACCAGGAAAGCTAGCTCCATGGTGGGGACCACCCTGGAAGGGAAGCTAACTCCATGGTGGGGACCACCCTGGAAGGGAAGCTAACTCCATGGTGGGGACCACCCTGGAAGGAAAGCTAACTCCATGATGGGAACCACCAGGAAAGCTAGCTCCATGGTGGGGACCACCCTGGAAGGGAAGCTAACTCCATGGTGGGGACCACCAGGAAAGCTATCTCCATGGTGGGGACCACCCTGGAAGGGAAGCTATCTCCATGGTGGGGACCACCAGGAAAGCTATCTCCATGGTGGGGACCACCCTGGAAGGAAAGCTAGCTCCATGGTGGGGACCACCCTGGAAGGCTAGCTATGCTAGCTCCATGGTGGGGACCACCCTGGAAGGAAAGCTAACTCCATGGTGGGAACCACCAGGAAAGCTAGCTCCATGGTGGGGACCACCCTGGAAGGAAAGCTAGCTCCATGGTGGGGACCACCAGGAAAGCTAGCTCCATGGTGGGGACCACCCTGGAAGGAAAGCTAGCTCCATGGTGGGGACCACCAGGAAAGCTAGCTCCATGGTGGGGACCACCCTGGAAGGAAAGCTAGCTCCATGGTGGGGACCACCAGGAAAGCTAGCTCCATGGTGGGGACCACCCTGGAAGGCTAGCTATGCTAGCTCCATGGTGGGGACCACCCTGGAAGGAAAGCTAACTCCATGGTGGGAACCACCAGGAAAGCTAGCTCCATGGTGGGGACCACCCTGGAAGGAAAGCTAGCTCCATGGTGGGGACCACCAGGAAAGCTAGCTCCATGGTGGGGACCACCCTGGAAGGAAAGCTAGCTCCATGGTGGGGACCACCAGGAAAGCTAGCTCCATGGTGGGGACCACCCTGGAAGGCTAGCTATGCTAGCTCCATGGTGGGGACCACCCTGGAAGGCTAGCTATGCTAGCTCCATGGTGGGGACCACCAGGAAAGCTAGCTCCATGGTGGGGACCACCCTGGAAGGCTAGCTATGCTAGCTCCATGGTGGGGACCACCCTGGAAGGGGTGCAGGAGGTGATGATTTAGTAGACTAAAACTATGATGAAAGATGTTCGTCGACTAAATTCTTTCACTGAGGAAAACTAAATAAAAAATAAAGGGAGAAGAGATCCAGTAGAACTAAAATACATGTCAGATTATGTTTGGTTGCGCAGCACAACACATTGTGAGCTCATTGTAAGTCAGAAGATCTCTTATAATATTAGAGTAACATTTATAGCAGGGGAAATGGATGATAGAAAAGTGGAAAACAACAGCACCTTGTGTGTTTCTGTGGGGACCTTACCCTGATGACCATGTTGTACTTGACCACCTTTTTGTCCTTAGGGTTAGGGTCGTAGCCATCTTCATCCATCAACTTCGGTTGCAAAACATATCCAGAACGCTTATTCAGACTGAAGAGTGCGCTGTTCAGCTGCGTGGCTTTGTCTAGTAGACAAACATCAAATTATCCTTTTTTGACAGGACAGATCTAATATTGTATGAAAATCTTGGTTCATGTTGCGTCACCAAATTGATCCCAAAACCCAGCAATGTATAGTGGACTGAATACTGAGTGCTTTGTATTCAAAGGGTAAATTCTGTCCAGGTTGACTCTGGCATAGCCCAGAAATGGGCAGATGTGTGACATTTCTCCACATAAGCCCTTGTAGTCTAGTAGCCAAAATGTGAACCCGGACATTTTGAGTACCCTAAAGTTTTATGTTAGAAATGTTGAGTATGGGTCCCCAGCATGTAGAAACTGCCGGATGCTAACTTGTATATGTTGAGCAATTTGCATAATTTGCATAATAAGCTTTAATTAGCATAATCACCTATATGGATAATATGTCAAAAACTGATAGGATGATTTGAACAATATTGGAGTGGTTTTGGGGGTTATTGAAGATGCTGAATCCATTTCTGACATTTTCTAAATTCAAAATGGCCGCTTTAAAACGTAAATGGTCATATACCAACTTAAATTGGGATGATTTTGATACTTTTTTGTTGATTTTGATTATGAATTAAATTATAAATGTGGTTATTTATATGCTTATACATTATCTGCATTTCAAAAGCCAAATATAGACAATCCACACAAAATGATTAGAACAATGACTGCCACAATAGCCTAGCAAAAATAGTCACTTCATCATTTGGAAAATCATCAAAAAATGATCAAAATCATCCCAATTTAAATTGGTATATGGCCATTTCCGGTTTAAAACAGCCATTTTGAATTTAGAAAATGTCAGAAATGGATTCAGCATCCTCAATAACCCCCAAAACCACTCCAATATTGTTCAAATCAGCCAATCAGTTTTTGACATATTATCCATTATTATAGGTGATTATGCTAATTAAAGCTAATTATGCTAATTATAAAAATTGCTCAACATATACAAGTTAGCATCCGGCAGTTTCTACATGATGGGGACCCATACTCAACATTTCTAACATAAAACTTTAGGGTTCTCAAAATGTCCGGGTTCACAATGGGGCTCTATGGGCTGGCTACTAGACTATTGAGGGAAACAACGCAGCAAATAAAATAAAAATAATAAGAGGAAAAAAATCTTAAGCTGCAGCCACCAGTCAAACATTTTATTTTAATTAAAAAAAAAGCTATGACAGATGTACAAGCTCATAATGCATCACAAGTCACTGCGCAATGCGTTGTGAGCTTGTAGATCAGCTACTGTATTTGAAATCGCTGTATGACAAAGTATAAAATGAGGCTTAAAGGAGTAGTTCACCCCCGAAATGAAATTTCGGGGGTTTGATTATTCACGCCATGGAGACGCCAAAAAAATATTATTGAACTCAGGTCTCCATGGGGTGAACTACTCCTTTAAGTGAACAGTTGACTGACCTGCAGTCTGGAAGTTCAGCGCCACCATGTGGCAACCAGCGGCCCACATAGGGTAAGGGTCATAGTTGGAGGAGTACACACGCTCTCCTTTAGGGTAGATCCTACTCAGCCCTGTGCGGTTGTACTGTAGGAAGCCTGGGCTCTGAAACTGAACTTTGTTCTCCCCGAATGAACGGACCTCTTTGTGAGTGTCTCTGGTCATTTCATCTACGGACGAGACCATTCATTTGTATTATTTGTTATTATATTATTGGGTATTTTGAATGAATGGTATATACGTGCATGTGAGTGTATCATGTGTGTATCATGTGTATCACGTGTGTGTGTGTGTGTGTGTGTGTGTGTGTGTGTGCGTGCGTGCGTGCGTGTGTGAATGAGCTTTACCAAACTTGTCCTTGCCGCGGGACTGACAATAGACCACCAGATCCGACATATCACTGGAACTGCACTGAAGTTGGACAGAACAAACCACCACTTTCTTAGCATAATGCTGACAGCAAAGCTACTATGTATGGTCTTAAAGGACAACTCTGGACTAAATAACATCAAGGCTGTGTTTCTTACTTGGTCCCAAATTACTGTCTGTGAGGTCTATTAGGCAGAAATTCCCCTCTCCACAGCAGACCCCATCAGCCCTCAGAGTGGCGTTCATTAGCCTATCGATTTTATGCCGTTTGTTGCAGTCAAAAGTGATTTATTTTTTCACAAAGGTATTATTAGTTAACATTAAATACATCGCCATGCCTTGGTTGTCGCATCGAGCCCCCCGTAGTCCATAAATAGCATAAAAACGAAGCGGTGGTTTCACCACATGTTGCTTTGTGTACAAATAGCAGGCTGGCTGCGTTCCAGTACGCTCAAAGTCCTCCTGAGTCTAAACAGACAGGTTGGTTTCGGGAAAGTTCTGGTTATAGGCCAAAGCGTAAAGTTATAGTACCAACTTTCCAGAACCTGAACCTTTTATTTTATTTTATTTATTTATTTCTGGTTTTGTTTCCATAGCGCACGGCCCGGATTCTTTTTTAGCTCCTCTTGATGGACGTAAATAGGGTGACTCAGGGGTAGAGTTGCCGTCTTAGAACACGGAGGGTTCCCGAAGGGTTCCCAGTTCGATCCCGGGCTCCCCCAGAGTTAGTGTCGAAGAGTCCTTGAGCAAAACTCTGAACCCCTAGTTGCTCCCGGTGAGCTGGTTGGTGCCTTGCATGGATTCCTCTGCCATCGGTATAAGAATGTGTGCGTGAATGGGTGAATGTAATGCACAATCTATGCACAGACTTTATGCCTTGCATAATGGCGCTATATAAATGCACCATTTACCATTTGATGTAGTACTAAACTTGAGTTCTGGGAACCTATGGGAGGGGCCAGCAGCGCTGCTGCTCTTTTTTTGGACCTTCCCAGTTAGGTCTGTTTATATGGAAACGTAAGCAGAACATGGTCCCGGAACTTCACAGGTTCTTGAAAGTTCCTGGTTCGGGAAAGTTCTGGTTCTAGTTCTGGTTCTGCCCTGTAGTGGAAAAGGGGCTTTTTTAGTGTGGTTACTATAGGCAACACAATATTGTATTCGGCCCGAGATTTGTTTGCCAGCAAAGTGAAGCTGTGTTTTGTAAACCTTTTGAGTTATGTAATCCGGGTTGTAAGGCTGCACAACAGAACATTTCCCAGAATTGCACCTTTCAAGTTATTATTATTTTTAATTTACAGTAGCCAAATATTTAGATTGTGCTGACAAATTTCAGCCTACAAGCCTGGCTTCCCTTGCCTAGAGACAACCACACTGATCCTATATTAAAATGACTTAATGGTTGGACATCACAAACGTAACTTCCAGACTTCCAGACGCACCATTGCTTCGATCCACAACAAACATGGCACAGACACTGATCAGGGGTCTGCCAATAGTCACACCAGAGGAAAATCTAGTAAAAGAAAAGCACCTCAACACCATGACTTTGTCTGCTACATTGAAAACAAGAGAGATTTTCCTTTACCATAGATTTTTCACTGAATTCGGCATCTCTGAGTGTGTTCCTCTCTTTGTCCTGTTAAAATAAAAAGCACAACAATTAAATATATAAGAAAATAATACATACAATATTATAACTTAGCATATAACACTCTTCCGCTATACTGTCAACTGTATAGATACATTGGGATCAATTACAGTAAATTAATTTACAAATGATGTCACTGGTAGGGTTGCAGGTTTCTGAACTATCCACTGCCCCCCTCTGATACACAGACTGAGTAGAAAATCCAAATTTCCCTCCTACTACTGGTTTGTTGGATTGCCTTGACATTTCACCTACACACGCTCTAAGGGTTGTGGAGTTACAACTGTATTTTAAGTAATTAATTAATAACTCCACCGTCTTGTGTACGGTGCTATTGCTCTTTTACAAGTCCTGCTGAACGCAAAGACTATTTTAACACTTGATGGAGTGTTTATATGTTAATTAAAGGTATATTCAGTGATTGTATTTCATTCAAATAAAAATATAATTGGTACATTTTCCATTCATTCTCCTCACTAGAATGTGTGCTGACCATATAAGGACTTCCACCATGGCCTGTGTTGCGAGCATAGCTAGATTCCGTTTTCAGAGGTGGCCAGCCAGTCTTCGACCAATCAGGGTAGAGTATGGCCGTAGTTATGTTATGATGGTCAAAATAAAAGTTTTGAGAACCACAGTCGCTCTGAATTAAGAACGTCTGCTAAATGCCTAGATTGTAAACTACTGAACTCATAAAATGCCACAGTCTTGTAGTAAATCAGTATCATACATATCCTGAAGCTGGAGACGTAGGCCTACCGATATTCAGTGATTGGGTATAATGATCAAAACGAGAACATTATAATGGTGTAGAAAATCTATAAAAAACTAAACATTTCCACGCTGTGACAAGATGACCCCTGGCCACTTTCATTATCACTGAATACACCTTTAAGGGTGATATGTGCTCTTTTGCCCCTTGACTTAACAAGACTCATCACATAGCACCTTAAGTGCAAAAAGGCCATGTTCATTCAGTGTATAAATTATTATTTTCAAATAATAATTTTAGCATTTTTACCCTCTAGCATTTTATCAAATGCTAGAGGGTAAAAAATAAGTTTCGGGCGGTGGCATGGGTACAGTAGTATATTACGTATTCACACATGATTGGCAGCCAAAGCCACTCTCCAAGCGCAGCGTTTCACTTCCACTAATGCTGCGCAAAGATATCTGATATACAAGCATACAACACAGCACGCAGAGACCGCTTTTATTTTATTTTTTTTGCTTGGAGATCTGATATTTTTGGGCAGAAGTAGCACTGGGCCAATTACTGATCCATACCGATGTATGTCCACTTGTTGCACTGAGATAGATAGAAATGGGTAGATACTTTAATTATAGGCAACTGAGAATGTGAATTGTTGGTTTGTGAAGAGATAACTCATGTGTTTTGGACATGAGACAGTCACATAATTAGACAGAGGCTACAGTGATTATGACGGCCACGCATGCACTTGGACATCTCTCCTTTCATAGAAACGTATATGTTACACAAAGTCAATGCAAATATGTGAACACCCGCTAATTCCCACCATGCATCGCCTGCGAATGACAGCAAAAGACCTGAAGCAAAGGCCACAAATGTGATGCTGGATGTAAGATAGATACTAGCCTGAGAGTCATTAGAATGGGACCAGGCCACCTGGAGCCACTCTTTGAGATCTTCCATTGAGTCTGCTGCCAAGTCAAACCGCAGACAGTCGTTCTGTACTTCCTGTACAGTCATCACATAGGCCATCCCGTTTACTGAAGAGGAAGAGGGAAAGAAAGAGAAAGAGGGAGGGAGAAAGGAAGGAAGGAAAGAAAGAAAGAAAGAAGAAAAAAAAACATGTTTTGACCTCAGTCCGTCTTCATCAGGCCATCACAGCCTACATCATACGTGGGCAACTGGCAGCCCGGGGGCCACATGCGGCTCCCACCTTCACTTAGTGCGGCCCTCCGGTTAATACCGGAATACTGATATATTATTGCTTTCAGCTGTTACAATTCCAAACATGACCTGCTTTAATTCCGTCAGTCTATATTAGTAGCTTAATAACTAGTATAGTAGTATTAAAATAAAATGTTTTATGTCCAATGTATTTGTATTTAGGTTCATGAAGTTAACATGAGTAATTTGAGTATGTAACTAAATGCGTTTGAAATTGAATCAAAATGTTACATTTCAGGATTCCAATTTAAAAAAAAAATAACAATAACAAAAATAATTCAGGATTACAATTCAAATGCGTTTTGAGCTCGTAGATCTGCTATTTTTGCCTCTTTTTGTATGAGGTATGACAAAGTAGCACGTAGCAATATGCAATGTGGCCCTCTGGAGTGAAGGTGGAAATATAGTGGCCCTCGCCATCATCAAAGTTGCCCACCCCTGGCCTACATAAACAGCTTACATTTTGTGAAAGTGAAACATATAAAGGACAATGCCAGCATGGAAGTTCAAATCAATTGCTCAACCCACTGAGGAGAACCAGCAATCAATAAATCAATCAATTTGTGCACATCCACAGTTGTATAGTAATTACAATTAAATGCACGTACATTTGTGAATCATTTGCATAGACCTCCGCCCTGTTTAACACAATAAAAGACACAATTGACCGACAATTGATCGTCGGTCTCAGAGGGGTGGCTTTTGGCTGACTGAAACAGGAAGCAATTTGTACAGATGGGTCAACATAAGTCCAGGTGTCTTGATATGTCCTGTGGTGTCCCCCAGGGGTCAGTCTTGGGCCCTAAACTGTTTATTTTAGAGTCTCACATGACTTGAATTGTGTTGTTTGTAGAGGGCCAATAAGGAACATAAAATTATCCTTACATTTGAATAAAACATGTTTATAGTTTTTGGTAACCGCAAGATCGATGCAAATATTCATGTGGAAATTGCAGATGTGGTGATAGAAAGGGTGTATGAAAACAAGTTTGTGGGTGTTAATTGGACCACAAACTTTGCTGGAAACTCCACATAAGTTAGCTGTGTTCAAAGAGAAAATAAATAATTAGATCAAGTCTTCAAATCTAGCATTTAGACCTGATCAATAAGTAATTCTAAAATTCTTTATAATGTGTTATGAATACTGTTCTAAACAAACATGTTTTATAACGAATTATAGACAGGCATCATAGGACGTGTCACCCAGAAAAGATAATATGTTTACAGTATGAGGTAACAGAACAGAGTGTGTATAAAAATCTCACATATTATCACAGTCAAACTTTGCCTGTATTGTCTAGGTCTTGTATTTCTATATGTTGTGTTCTTCTAGTTTTCTTGGTTCTATAGTATGTTCATGTCTCCCCCAGCTGTATCTCATGTGTAATCAGTCATCATGTGTATATTAGTCCTGTTCCCCAGTCATTCCTTTGCAAGTCATTGTTTGGTGTCACATCATGTTTTGTGTTCATTTGTGATTGTGACGGTTTCTCTGTTAATTGTAATAAATCACCCAATGTTGGGTTTTCAACTCTGCCTGCCTTGCTATCCTGCATTTGGGTCCTCACCACACCACCAGATCGTGACAATACTGAGACAGAGATATACTCACAGAAGTGTCCACGTTGGACCTTGCACTCGGTGATGTCAACCACACCTTGACAGTCTGCACCCAAGGGGTTGTGATCTTCCTGTTTCATTACACAGCACACAGCAGAATCAAATAAATAAAGTGCAAAAAGGCAGGCTTAACGGGTAGCGATGCATCGCATATTGTGGAACGTATATTTTCATGTGACATCGTTGTATGAAGGTAGTTAAAGTTATGTGAGGGAGATATATTCTTATCAATCTATCAATTAAGTTCTAAAGTATACCGGTTGAGTCTCAGGCGTGGCATTGTTGGACACTTCCTCTATGTGGTTTGATGGAAAAAGCAGCTGCAGCTTTCCGTGACAGTCCCCTTTCCACCTACAGGGAGGAGGAGAGTAGAGAACAGTGAGATGAATCCTGGAGGTAAGCATAGATGTTGTAACGCAGAGTACTGGATGTCACAACGGTGACACTCATGAAGTACCACTGGCGGCACGAGGGGCAACTTGCGTCAAGATAATAGCGACCTTAAGCAACGCTACGGCAACGGCAGATGACAGCGGTAAACGGAAATGATCTGCGCTCGATAGATCAACCTGCCGTCGCCGCAGCCGTCTCTACTACGGCAGAAGGTCCCTTCCCACGTAGCGCCTACTCCGTCTGCTGCGTGTACGCGTCGCCATGGGAACCAAAGCGTTCAGTGAAAGGGGTGGGAACCCGTCGCCGCAGAGGCTTTGCTTAACCATTTTGATCGCTACGCCGATTACATCATAGCAGCCGTAGTCCGCCTGGCGTTGCCGTCCTGAAAATCATCTAGCTTAAAGTGGCTAATATGGCAATGACAGCGACAGTGCGTTCGAACCATTATGGCAGTAGTGAACGATAGTGCCATAATGGTCGATAACTGCACAGTAAAGCTGCCATGAATGGCAGTCATGACTCATGACGCACAATCATCATTAGACAGTCAGCAAACATCTCTAATAGATCTTGGTACTACTACAATACGGTGCCATGTGTATTGTGTATGACAGTGTGCATGGCCTCACCATCTGTCAAATGCAGTGTCTTTGGATACGTTGTGTATCAGATCTCCTTCACTGAAGCTGAGCTCATCTAGACTCTCGGCCTGGTAGTCATACAGGGCTCTGACAGTAATTCGAGGCTACAACGCACGCACGCGCGCGCGCACACACACACACACACACACACACACACACACACACACACACACACACACACACACACACACACACACACACACACACACACAAAACATCTATCATCATAGATTGTACATTTCCATGTGACATCGTTGTATGAAGGTAGTTAAAGTTATTTGAAGGAGATATATTCTATCAATCTATCAATGAAGCTCTATTAAGTTCTAATGTAGGCCTAAACCTGTTTAGTCTCATTGTTGGACACTTCCTCTACGTGGTTTGATGGGAAGAGCAGCTGCAGCTTTCCGTGACAGTCCCCTTTCCACCTGCAAAGAGTAGGAGAGTAGAGAACAGTGTCAACATTTTGTTTCATGCATAATCACACAAACAAAAAAGCGAAAGTAGCAGAACTACAAAAGGAAAAAAGTGATCCAGGCACTCAGGTAAAAAAGGGAGGAACAAACTTTATTAAAGTCTAAAAGCCGACATGTTTCGACCAGAGGCTGGTCATCATCAGGGCATACTAGCAGAACTACAAGTTCACAGCGCATTACAACGCTATGCGTTGTGAGCTTGCAGGTTGGCTATTTACCTTTGTGCGACACTAGTATGGCGAAGCATGCTCTAATGATTTAGCTAGGGCGCCCGAGTCTGCGACATTCGGGGTCGCCACAGCGGCCAAATCAAGTTGGGCTCCCATCGACTTTAGTGATGAAAAGTGATGAGTCAGAGTTTTGTGGGTGCTGTGGTGACCCCGAAGGTCGCCGACTCGGGCGCTCTAGCTAAATCATTAGAGCATGCCCTGAGCTACATCTGTGCAAAATTTTGCACTTTTAGACTGATTAGCACGAGAAAAAAAAACCTAAGGCCTCCGACTAACATGAATACTCACCCATACGTGTATTGTTTTCTGAGGCCATTTCTAGCCCACGGAATATTTTTTGTGCAAAACAAATGCCTGCAATGGATTCAGCATCATGACAAACCCCTACTTAGACCCCTCAGATCCTCCTTAAATACCCAGAAAAAAATCTTTTTCTGGGTATTTTCCTCCTGGGTGGATTTCTTGTGTTTCAGGCATTAACACATGGGCTGCTAAGGTTTATAACATTTATAGCTGTTGCTGCTGCCACCATTGACTTATGCTTTGTTTTGACGTGCCTCGCAAGCTTCGTGCGTGTGCACGTGCGTGTCCAGAGAAGATTGAGGAGGATAATCCATTTGTTTACAAACGCTCGCGAAACTAAAATCCAAAAATCGCGGTAAAATCGCGGTAAAGTGTCGCCGTGAAAACAATCAGCTCTCTGCTTCCATGGGGCTGTTTTCATGTCATTCTTAGATAAAGCCGTTCTTATGTTTCAAAGTAGAATCTAAAGCAATGTTAAGTCCTTCCGTGATGTCTTGCCCAGAGGGGCTGCCTGCACTGACTGGGTGACGTAATGCACTCAGGTCATTCAAAGGGCAGCTGCAGGCTCAAAAAGTTAACTGAACGAGATATCTTCCTGTGGCAGGGGGACACCTAGTGGCCATAACTTGTCCCTGAACGAGTTTGGCTCCCCAAGTGTTAAGGGGTTAATAATAAAAAATGCTCAATGGATATCACTGGTCATCATCTTGAATCCTTAAGAGGTGACCCCAAGCTACAAGAATCAGTTGAGAAAAAAACTTTTACAGGCGAATCCACGTTCACCCCCACGGCTCCCGGACTAATTGGTTTCATCCTTTTTAACTGGGGGGCCGGGCCACAGTCTGTGACTCACTCACTCACACTCACACACTGACACAGTGGAGAGATTCATCGACATGATCTGATCTCATGCATTGCAAAAGTAGGCATTTATATAGTCTGTTTAGGTTTGAGCTGAACCTTGTCCAAATTTTGAGTTTTACATCATAGATAAGTCATAGACTACTTTCATGAGTCGTTTGCTACTGCCATAATGGTCGATCACTGCGAGTCAAGTCATGACGCAGAAGTACCGTGAGAGACTGTCATCAAAAATCTCTAAAGATACTATAATACTGTGAAACTATGATACTATAATATGACAGTGTGCATGGCCTCACCATCTGTCAAATGCAGTGTATTTGGACACGTTGTGTATCAGATCTCCTTCACTGAAGCTGAGCTCATCTGGACTCTCGGCCTGGTAGTCATACAGGGCTCTGACAGTAATTTGAGTCTGGGCCAGGTAGGCGTGCTTGGCTCTGAAAGCAATTTGAGGCTACAATGCACACACATGTGGACACACGCACACGCACACGCACACGCACACACACACACACACACACACACACACACACACACACACACACACACACCAAACGTATATCATATCATCATCTATCATCATAATATGGAAAGCATAGAGGAGAATACAGTATATTATGTTCTCTACGTACCATTGATATCTCATTGTGGGCCACATATCTTTGGGCATAGAGAGAAGAACAGTCCTTCAGCTATAGAGACACAATAATTACGTTGATTAACTCACACCAGCAGATGGGAATGAATGCATTTTATATTGCAAAATGCAATACAATGTATTGCATACAGGTAGTATTGTCGTATGACTACACATAATACCTGCATGTGTAGGTAGGTCTGACTGTCTGTCTAGCAAGCATCTTCCCTGCAGACCTGCGTACTCACCTTTCTGAAGCGGTTCTCCAGCTCAGGGGTGACTGGGTAACGTAGTTTGGTATTGCGGTACAGTGGCTTTTTCCTGAAATGGTTGACCAGCTCCACCAGACTGTCAAACTCCATGGTGGGGCCCAGGCGGTAAATGCTTGAATTGCAGTAAATGGTGTCCTCTCTCTGGATGCGACAGTGTTTCACCTTAGCTTCTCCTCTGAGGGACAACAAGCAAGTGAGGACAAGTATAACAAATGCAGAAACTCCAATTCTAATTGTGATATTTAGCCACATTAATCCTGACATGACATCTCTATTTTGGGCATGTCATTATACTGTACTGTAGGTACACAGTGGTGGAAAATAACTAAGTACATTTACTTAAGTATTGTACTTAATTACAATCTTTAGGTACTTGTACTTTACTGCAGTGTTTCCAATTTTATATGGTGCCATGGCATTGGTCCGAAGGTTCATTAGTCTGAAGGTTCATTAGTCTGAATTTGTTAAGAATACTATGCCTAACCCTAACTGGCTCACGAAATTTGACCATCGTGCCATGCACAGTCTCACAATCTCTCTTTTATGAACTAGGGGAACCAGCCCAATTTAAAATTGCAACATTCTTTCTTTTTAAAAACAAGATGGCGAAAGCACTTTTCTCTATACTGCACCTTAGGCATTGACTTGGCCTAGGACAATATATTGAAGTCTTCACTCCCTAACTTAACCTCAGTAACCCTAACTAAATTCGGACTAATGAACCTTCGGACTAATTAACCTTCGGACTAATGAACCTTCGGACTAATGAACCTTCGGACTTATGGGCAGTCCCCTTTTATATACGTTTACTTCTACTCCACTACATCTCAGAGCAAAATATTTAACTTTTACTCCACTACATGTATTTGAAAACTTTAGTTACTACTGTAGTTACTTTGTAGATTTTGATTATTATTACAAAACGTACACTAACCACTTCAGCCTTATATACATTTTGGCCATTTGTAAATAGACGATCTATAAGCTCACAATGCAAGGCATTGTATAACTTTACCCCCATTTACCTCCAATAGGGGTAGATTTAGCCCCTTTGATTCCGGATGGGGACCCAAATGCATTTGGTTCCCCATCTGGAATCAATGGGGGTAAATTTACAATAAACAATTTTGTTTTCTTAGGAATGCGACAAATACTAAAAAATATTATTTAACTCAAGTCTCCATAATGAGAGTAATCAATAGGAAACAAGTCATTTTGGGGGTGAACTACTCCCTTAACAGATTAACAGTTCCCTTAATTATTTTGAGCAGTAGCTGTAGTCTGTAGCCATTGCATTGCAACGTGCTGCAATTCAATACACCGTGAGCTTAGATCAGTTAGTTTTGACCAGCCCTAATAGGTCTTCAGTTGTTAAGAGAATAATTGACACTGTGAATGTGTGTCATCTACTGGCAGACTAAAAAAGGTTCTCAGGGTTGAATGCATTGTGTCATAATAATGAACCACTGACTGTACCTGAAGGTGATGGCGAAGGAGTCTGGCTCTCCCTCTCTCTGTCTGATGAGGAAAGCTCCATCTCTGGGGATTTTCATTAAGTATTGCTCCGCCTGGTCTCTGCTCAGCCTACTGTAGAACCAACTGTAAAACGTATGCATGTGTGGAAGATTCAAGAGATGTATGTCACAATGAAGACGCGTACAAGCACTGTGAACATATTTTTGTTGGGGTACACAATAAAAACCAATACATAAATAACAGCCCTAAAAACCTAAAATATAAAATAATATATTTTTTAAAAAAAGGAAAAAAGGAAAAAAATCGATCGTCCCTCAGTAGAAGGCATTGATGGTTAGTCCATAGCGCTGTTGTGCTGACCGTTGTGGGTGTGTGTTGAATATGAGTGCATGTGCTGGTGTTGCTGGGAGATGTGACTGTGTGAGTAGAAGTATTGATGAGTGCAGTGACTCTGTCAGTAGAGGACAGGTATTGATCAGTGCTGTTCGTGTTATTCACACTTACCCCTCTTTCAGGTGTGGGTCAGGCTGCAGCATGGCATCTGTGAGAGTGAATTCCTGTTCAAACCCTATTATATGCTGGGACCTGTTTTGAAGATCCTGGATCAGAGTGTAGATGTCAGGGAAGTGGCTACCATCCACCACATAGTAACCCTCTGAACCAGAGTTAATATGAATGTGATGGACACACCCACTGCACCTATGCATAAATACCTGTATATATAAATGGAACTAGGGGTGCACAATAATCAATCATCTTATCAGTATTGGCAATACTGGCCTTAAAAATAGTTTGGTAAACATTTATAATGGCTTGCACTAAAATGTTGCACTCTTAATATGAATCAAGTGGACATAGTACCAGAGGGAGAGAGTATAGTCTCCGACATATGTTTCACTCTCTCGGACCAAGAAGGTTCCATCTCTGACACCAGGCTCCTGGAGCAGCCACTCAGCCCTCTGCCTGCCCTCTGGCACACAGCCGTGGAACCAGGGCTCCCAAAGGTGGCGCTAGGAGGGGAGAATGGCAGAATACTGTATGAACAGGAGGTGCAAAGAAAGTGAGTGAGATATAACAAGTTAAAATAGGTTTGGGAAAGAGTGAAAAACACATTTGTGGAAGAAGAAAGGTTCTTAGGGTTAGGGTTCTGCCAAAGCAGAATCTTAGAATAATTTGTCTGCTGGAGAGAAAATGTAGCTTGGAAAACATACACATCTGCTAGTAGCTGGGGCCGAACTGGTCAAAAATCATCAATTTGGTGCACTCGGTGAAGAGTTTCAGATTTTTGGTATGGTGTTAGGTATGGGTATAAGGTTTTCAAAAAACATCGCAAACAAGTTGGGCTCGCCCCCTAGTGGTCTGTTTGCAATGAATTCAATAGTAGATCTGTCAGTATATGGTTCAAACCCCAAATAATTGATAAAAGAGATTTTTCAATGGATTCTGTTACTATTGGGTATGATAAACAACATACTAAAAGTTTAAGAAAAAATAACAACCGGAAAGGCATCATTTTCAAGATGGCGTCCACAATGGCTGCCGGGAGCTAAAAATGCCTATTTAATGTGTAGAAATTCATATAAAATATGCACTTGGTAACTAGCTTTTACATTTTGACTTGGTGTCAGGTATGGATATAAGGTTTTCAAAAACTAGGTATATCGTAAAAAAGTTGGGCTCAACCCCTAGTGGTCTACAATATACTGACCTATCTAATATCTGATTCATTGCAAACAGACCACTAGGAGGCGAGCCCAACTTGTTTGCAATGGTTTTTGAAAACCTCATACCCATACCTTACACCATACCAAAATTCAAAAACCCTTCACCAAGTGCATATTTTTTTATGAAGTTTTACACATTAAAACCCAGTTCAAAGCCATTTTAAGCTCCCGGCAGCCATCGTGGACGCCATCTTGAAAATGTTGCCTTTCCGGTAGTTATTTTTTCCTGACTTTTTAGTATGTTGTTTATCATACCCAATAGTAACAGAATCCATTGAAAAATCTCTTTCATCAATTATTTGGGGTTTGAACCATATACTGACATATCTAATATTTGATGCATTGCAAACAGACCACTAGGGGGCGAGCCCAACTTGATTGCGATTGTTTTTGAAAACCTCATACCCATAGACCAATTATTTGTTTACAAACATTGAGACTGAATGCACAGCTGACTGTATCATGTAATCAATTCCCAACAGATCCCCAAACCTGTTGTTTTGGGGAGCACTGGTTATTCAACCTCCTCTTGTGTGCTAGTGAGGTGCTCCCATGGGAGCGCCCTTATCGAGACATATATACTTCATTACGCAACGGTATTCCGCGTCAAGAGTAGCTGATATACAAACTCACATCGCGTCACCAATGCAACCCTTCTGAGCTTGGAGGTCTGCGCACGACACCGTCGCAGGACGGAGCATAAATTAGGCTTCATGGACTGCAGCTGGGCCAGCCTGGGCGAGCAGTAGACGCTCTGTGATCATGAGGAGCGCTCCATCTGTTCTGATGACGGTGAATGGAGGTGGGGTTTGAAGGACAACTGTTTTGAATCGCTATTATTGTTTACAATCAACAGAAACTAAGGATTATATATTTCAAGAGTGAGAATTTACAGTAAAAATCCTAAGCATTCTTCCTCCACACTGGGAGAAAAACGGCATCTGAAAGTTTGATGGAATGCATTTTTAAACACGAGTGCCATCCATTGCATCCTATAACGGTGGGGTTCATTTTGTGCCGACCAGCGTGCGCATACTGGTTTATATCAATGTGACGTGGACCATTAAGGCATCTATACCTAACACCATACCAAAAATCAAAAACCCTTCACCAAGTGCACGAACCTTCCCAGTTCGGCCCCAGCTACAGTGCAAAAAAAAATAATAATAATAATTGCCCCTCGGCAGATTTGGTCTGGCCCCGCCATTTATCACCAGATGCATTTTTTTAATTGGCCACTTGGAAATGCAGGTTCCAGACTAATATCTACGCAGTGCCAGTGATATTATTCTGGCCATGCCAGGCTAGAGAAACCCAACATCAAGAGGAAAACAGAAAATTCATGAGTTAGTTTTATTCTGAGAGCGTAATAATTAAACCAGTAAGACTCCCTAATCGGGAGATAAGCGACCGTCAGGTGACATGTATACACAAAGAGGGCTGTAAGTGCCATTGGTTCCTGAGTGTAGGGGGACGTGTAGACATAGTGTGTACCGATTTGTGTGATTTTAGGGCAAAATCTGTAGGAGCAGTGTCCAAAAATGTGTTTTGCAAGAATCGGCCTCATGGTGGCGCTAGAAGAGGGGCATGTGAGAAATGAGGGGTGGGGTCTCCGCGTTGCCTTGGCGAACGAATAGGTACCAGCCCTGGCTCTCCCGGACGCTCCTAGCCCGAGTTACGGCATTTTATGTGAGCTGCAGTGGAGGGGGTCCTCCACTGGGGGCGCCACCACTTTTGCATCCGTTCTGGAGCACCAGGAGTCGGAGGTCCCCGGGAATTCCGCGTGAGCAGCCCCGTTGGGGTGGTCATTTGGTAATTTTTGCACATTTTGGAATTGTTTTACATCTGGGGGTCCCCCAGGGACATGGGGGTCCCTGGAGCTCCGGGGGTCCTTGGAGGTTGTAGTTTGGCAGGCAAGGAGCGTGTGTGCAAAATTTGGCATGGATCGGGTCAACGGTGGCGGAGATATGAGCAGGGCAATAGTGTGACGTGTGAGGTGTGACAGACAGAGGGACTGACTTACACTTTGTGGAGGTTTTGATAGTAAGTGCGACCTGACGGTCGCAACAAACACTCAGGAATGTGCTGTGATGAAAGAATTCATGATAATTTATACTAGTAAGACACCTCAGGGTGACATGCGACCTCGCGCCAATTCTTGACTATCTGGCCAACCACAGTGTTTCTCTGACGATTCTAGTTGTTATCATTCTGGGGGGAGTTTGTTCATGTTTTTGTGAGGGTATCAACCCTAGGAGACACGGGGAAACATGCAAACTCCACACAGAAAGGCCCTATCGCCAACCCCATCGAGGGTGTGAGCGATGGGGCCTAAACATGGAAATGTGGAGAACACTATATATGGAGATAGTCCAGTCCATCATGTCATAATGGGACTACCGTCATAGACAGTAGCCATTGTTAGGCCGGAGTCAATGGCTGTGTCTATGACGGTAGTTCCATATGACATATTGGACTAGACTATCTCCATATATAGTGTTATCCACATCTCCATGTTAGGACTCATATATGGGCATAAAAAGTATGTCATGTGACATCACTTCCTGTACAGACAGTCAGCCATTGACTCCGGATTAACAATGGCTACTGTCTATGACGGTAGTCCCATACATATTGGACTAGACTATCTCCATATAGTGTTATCCACATCTCCATGTTTAGACAGCCAATGACTCCGGCCTAACAATGGCTACTTTCTATGACGGTAGTCCCATATGACATGATGGACTGGACTATCTCCATATATAGTGTTATCCACATTTCGTGTAGCCGCCCTGTACAGGAAGTGATGTCACAACTCGCTGACATCACACTGACATCACAGAGGATACGGAAGGACGGTCACGTGGATACGGAAGGAAGGAAGGAAGGAAGGAAGGAAGGACACTCAAGCGACACGATTCTTCAGAGTATATGCGACCTTCGGTCGCAACGATGAAAGATGAGACATTCCCCTCACTGCTTTACCTCTCTGGGATCTTCTTGTTTGTCCTCCTCCTCTGCATAATACAGTTTTCCATTTGAGATGATACAGTAGTGTGTGTTCCAACACTGCAGAAAAAAAAAAAAAAAAAAAAACAGAGATTAAAATACAGAAATCTCACTTGTTTCATTCCATTAAAACAGTGGTTCTCAAAATGTTGGCTTATGTACTGACTGGCAAAGTCAGAACCTTAATAGCCACTTTAAGCAAGGATGGTTTTCAGAACGGCTCCGCAAGGCGAAAGTACAGCTGCTATGACACAATCGGGTGCATCTCTCCATTCCGACATGTCTCCTTTCTGACAGACACTAACCCTATCTCTTACCCTAACCCTAACCTTAACCTCTATGGAAGTGTTGCCACTCCGACAATAAGAAGTCACTGTCGGAGTGGCGACATGTCGGAATGGAGAGAGCCCCCCGACGCAATCGCCTAAGCAGTCAAAATCGTTAAGCAAACAGCCGTGGGCGATGGGTTTGCTATTTTCACCAGTTTGGGTTCCGGTTTAAATCTCTCTTTTGGGTCTTCAGCTAAAATGTTTGGGAACCACTGCTTTACAGTACCTGGTCTATGGGATCCCAGATATGCAGGTAGCCCTCTTTGTCTAAAGTCCTTGTTGTCCCAGTCCCCATGCTCTGTGTCTTGTGCTGCAAGAGAACATCAGAATAGTATCTGTACTGGAGTTCAATGGATTAAAAAATATATATATATCAACGTCATAATGTTGCAAAGCCAGGCTATCTCACAAGCTCAGTTTTTGCAATGAGCAAAGCATAATTTGTAGTCCGTGGAACAATACTCTGTGTAGGAACTATACTCTGTGTAGGAACTATACTCTGTGTAGGAACTATACTCTGTGTAGGACGTGGAACTATACTCTGTGTAGGACGTGGAACTATACTCTGTGTAGGACGTGGAACTATACTCTGTGTAGGACGTGGAACTATACTCTGTGTAGGACGTGGAACTATACTCTGTGTAGGACGTGGAACTATACTCTGTGTAGGACGTGGAACTATACTCTGTGTAGGACGTGGAACTATACTCTGTGTAGGACGTGGAACTATACTCTGTGTAGGACGTGGTCTGTCTACAGAATGAAAGATGGCGGCGGGAGGCTCGGCGGGGAGCTCACCAGCTCACGGAGCGTTTTCCAGAATCAAACCAGAGATTTACACTACCACGGATGGAAAAATAATAGTTGAAGACGAGCTACTAAACTTCATCGTGATTAAAATGAGGACGATGAGTCATGATGAGATTGTCCAGTTGGCTACGAGCAGCTTCACTTCAGAACGTATTGAAGCAGCTAAGGCACTGTTTGTGGTTTGTAGCACATCGCAACGCTGTACTGCCTATAAAGGTCCACAAAAGGACATTAATAACGTTAAACTGTGCCTCAAAGTGATTAATGAATGTGGAGAAGACATTCCGAGATTTGTCTCTCACTTCCTGGATGAACTACCTCCCGTGACATACAACAATATAGATGTGTCAGCGCTCCTTGGGAGAATGGAACAGCTCAAATCTGAGATCGGCTTCATGAAAAGAACCCTTGAAACCCAGGGGACTGTTTGTGAAAGTTTGCGAGAGATGACACAAGTCATAGATGACCGCTTGACTGCTGTGGAGCAGCCGCCACGTTTACCACGGTCGGGTCCCGGCCCCGGGGCTGGGGCTGACAGACAGGTGACAGCGGCGCCCCGCAAAAGCAGCAGCGGCGATACGTCCCCGAGACGGAGGCAGACTTCAACCACAACTCCGGTGGAGGTGGCTCGGGAATCGAGCGAAACCACCGAATGGAGCACAATCGTGAGGAAAGGAGCCCGGTTAAAGTCGGTGCCAGAGAGGGCAGCTGTTGCCCAACGTAAACCTCATCTGGGTAAAACGTCAGTGAGACGAGAGCGCAAGCCTGGAATTACTGGAACCGGTACAGTTGGACATATAAAAGCCATTACAACTAAAATGGTGAGTGTCTTTGCAACTAAATTTGACTTGAGTCTAGAGGCTGATATACTCTGTCTCTATTTGAAAGAGAAGCTGAGACGTGAGGTGAAATGTCGCAAAATAGAATCGGCACAAAGCAGATTTAGCTCCTTCTGTGTCACTGCTGAATGCAACAATATAGAGGAGATGTACGATCCTGACCTGTGGCCAACGGGCTCCTATGTACGGCGCTACTATGAACCACGCCAGCCTAGAAGCACTGTTGTGGGGGGGGCGGGTGTAGCAGAGGGGAACCCCCGCTCCATGACACCCGTGCTGCCGGCTATTGTTCATGCTGGGGAGGCTGTAACAGCTGTGCATCAGCCGGCGACCGATCGCCCTGAAGGGGACAGTGCGCTCGTTTAGATCCCTTGTGGGGAACCAAGAGGATCATCATGCGTGTGGTGTCATACAATGTACGTGGCCTGCGTGTGGGGCATAGTGCTGCAGATAAACTGAGACGTTTGACTGTTGACAAGCTGTTGAATGACTGTGACATTTTGTGCCTCCAAGAGACTTGGCTTGCCAAACAAGATCTGGACAAATTAAATACAGTACACACTGACTTTCACGGTGCTGGTGAATCCACCACAGACCTCAGTATGAAAATAGTTAAAGGTAGAATATCTGGAGGAGTGGCTATCCTCTGGAACCGCAAATATGATCCAATGGTGAAAGTGATAAGACTGAATGTTGATTGGGCCATTGGTTTGGATATAAATTGTTATGGCAAGAAGTTTACTATTTTAAATATATATACGCCTTATGAATCTTATCAGTTTGAGGATGAATTCCTAAACAGATTAGCCTTTATTCAGTCTTTTATTGAGGACAATGAATGTACCTGTGTCTATGTTACTGGGGATTTTAATTCTGACATCTCAGACAGAAATTCTCTATTTGCTAAACACCTGGTTAATTTTTGTGATGAAAACAAATTAATGTTGTCTAGCAAAATAGTTTTACCAGATAATAGTTTTACTTACGTGAGCGAAGCGTGGCATACCACATCGTGGCTCGACCACTGTGTGTGCACAGCAGATGCTCATGCCTCCTTGGAAAAAGTGGAGATTTGCTATGGACTGGCTACCTCAGACCACATACCTATAGCTATGATGCTCAATGTTGGAAATGTACCTCTCCTGGCTGCCAATAGTAACACTGCTAACCCAGGGAAACTAGATTGGGCTAAGCTACTTAAGGAGGATATTGATAGGTATTCAGTTCTAACAGACAGCTTATTAAGCAATATTACATTGCCAAGAGATGCTTTAATGTGTGTAAATATGAATTGTAAGGACCCACAGCATGCTGCTGATCTATGCAATCTGTATGATAACATCACTAAAGCTCTAAATGCCTCTAGTGAGCCATTCTGTAAACATAAAAAGGTGTTTAACATCAGACCAGGGTGGAATGAGTGTGTGGCAGTACATCATGCTGCAGCTAGAGAAGCATTTAAATGCTGGTCGGCTGCAGGTAGGCCAAGACAGGGGGATGTGTTTGAGCATAAGAAACAAACAAATGCTAGATTCAAATATGCTGTTCGGCATATTAAGAACAATGAGAACAAAAATATTGATTGGGTTAGTAATGTGGTAATAAGGTCAAGTGAGGTTTCTGATGCAATTGAACTGCTTGTTAATAACAAAGCATGTGGTTTAGATCACATTTCTGCAGAGCATCTTAAGTATGCCAGCTATAGGCTTAAACCAATGTTAGCAATGTGTTTCACTGGTTTTATGGTACATGGTGTCCTACCTAATTCAATTATGTCTGTGTTATTGGTCCCTGTCCTTAAAGACAAGGCTGGGAAATTAAACAGCAGAGACAATTATAGGCCTATTGCCCTTGCCAGTATACTGTCAAAAGTACTGGAAAGAGTCATTTTAAACAGGATTGAAATATATGTTTTAACTACTGATAATCAGTTTGGCTTTAAGCGAAAACACAGTACAGATTTATGCATCTTCGCTCTAAAGGAGCTGATTGCAAAATATGAAAGTCAAAATTCCTCTGTATTTCTTTGCTTTATTGACTTATCTAAAGCATTCGACAGAATCAATCATGAAAAATTGTTCATGAAATTGCTCGGGAGAAATGTCCCTAAATACATAATAAGAATTCTCATATATTGGTATGCCCAGCAAACCTTTCAGGTAAAGTGGGATAATGCTGTCTCCACCCCATTTCATGTGGGTAATGGGGTCCGTCAAGGAGGAATTTTATCTCCTTTTTTATTTAATGTATATATGGATGACCTATCAAGACGACTTAATGCGTGCAAAACAGGTTGTATGGTCGGTGATAATGTCATTAATCATTTGATGTATGCAGATGACCTAGTCATTCTTAGCCCATATACTGCTGGATTACAACAGCTACTAAGGATATGCACAAAATATGGTACAGAACATGACATTATATATAATGCTAAAAAAAGCTGCATCATGGTTGTCAGATGTAGAGAGGACAGGAAATCTATTTTTCCAGCTTTCTATCTCACTGATGCTGCTCTGGGTGTGTCTAAAGAACTAAAATATCTTGGACATATCATATCAGAGGATCTCCGGGATGACAATGACATCCAACGTCAGTGTCGCAAAATATATGCTCAAGCTAATATGCTTTTAAGAAAGTTCTCTATGTGTTCTGTAAATGTCAAATGTGCACTGTTCAGATCATATGTCACCCCACTGTATACGGCTCATCTATGGTCCTATTACAGAGTGAAGAGCATGCAAAGGCTTAGAGTAGCATACAACGATGCCATGAGGTTACTTCTCCAGGTTCCCAGGTGGCATAGTGCCAGTCAGTTGTTCACTTCTGTTGGTGTGCCCACCTTTGAAGCACTGTTAAGGCAAATCATGTACAATTTTATGCAGCGGTTGGAGGTGTCAAATAACGGCATTATAGTAGGGCTAACAAACCCTACAAAGAGCTGTTACCGGGTCACCTCCAGGCTACGCAAGCACTGGTTCAGCAGCTTGCTGCTGATTAGGTAGGATTGCACTTTAGTTCTTTTATTGTGTACTTTATCTTATTTTTAATTTCCGTTTTATCTTTCTTGTATGTTTTATTATGTAACTTGTGATATGGACTTCTGTCTGAAATAAAGATTATATATATACTCTGTGTAGGACGTGGAACTATACTCTGTGTAGGACGTGGAACTATACTCTGTGTAGGACGTGGAACTATACTCTGTGTAGGACGTGGAACTATACTCTGTGTAGGACGTGGAACTATACTCTGTGTAGGACGTGGAACTATACTCTGTGTAGGACGTGGAACTATACTCTGTGTAGGACGTGGAACTATACTCTGTGTAGGACGTGGAACTATACTCTGTGTAGGACGTGGAACTATACTCTGTGTAGGACGTGGAACTATACTCTGTGTAGGACGTGGAACTATACTCTGTGTAGGACGTGGAACTATACTCTGTGTAGGACGTGGAACTATACTCTGTGTAGGACGTGGGTTGACAACAGAACAGGACTAAGCGACAACACACTTCGGGTTACAAAGGTCATTAAAGATCACAGTTTTACAGTAGCAGGACTACTAACAGTAAATGGATTTCATTTACTGTAAAAGTAGTGCCTTACAGCACCAACCTGCTCATCAGGAGCCGTCTCACTGTTGGACTTCTTTAACTTCTTGTGCTGTAAGACAAGAAAAAGAACATCACAACCATAGAATAGAATAGAATAGTTGAGCCCAATTGGCATCCAACTACACACTCCCAGTAGCCCAAGCAAGAACTGCCACCCCAAATGTTTCAAATGGGCCTCATGGTAGCACTATAACACGTCACGTTTCCCTTGATACATTTTGATTTTTGTGATTACTTTACTCCCCTCATACTCTGGATTTTGTTCCCGGACATCAAACTGTACCTTGATGATAATCTTGCCCATGAGTTGTGTCGGAGAGGGAAGTTTTTCAGCGTTTTTTTCCACAGGTTCAGTCAGCAGCTTCTCCTTGAACTCCTCCTTCAAGACAGCAGCCATCGTAATCTGTTGATCTTTGTTGCAGTGCTGCTCTATGGACAGGATCACTGGATACCTGTGGTATAACATGAGAAAAAAAACAACTAGAATTGACAGAGTCAATTTTGACAAGTGTGCCTGAAGCTCGCTAAACGCACAACCTCGTGTAGCGTTTTGCACTGTGAGACCATCCGCCGAGTCGTCCGCGTTTCGTTGTGAGAGGGTCGGTCCCCGTGAAAAACGCGTTCTGGCACGAAACGGTTACGTTTTGCGCGTTTGTGACGCCCCCTAGGGGTCGAAGTGGAAATGCTTTTGGGGATTCGTTGAGTATGCCACCCCCGACCTGTGGTTGAATTTCAGTGTTGACTCGACGATTTGTTTGTGATTTATGGCTATTGTTTGGGAAATGGGCCCCTCCCGCTAACTTTAGAAGCGCGTTACTAACGAACGGTATGGACTATCGAAATATCCCTTGAGTATGTTCATTGCATGGGTTCATGGATCATGTGTACCGCTTTTTGTGACATTTGAAGAAAATATGTGGGGAAAGGAGCAAAAAGTGTGTTTTGGAGAAAATTCAAGATGGCGTAAAATCTATCCCGGCGCAAATGGGCGTGGCCTATATCGGGAGATGCGTCTTGACCCAAGGAATCCAGGGAAAAAATAATTTTAATTTTCCGACCTACGGTTCAACAGGTACAGGCCAAAACGTAAAGTGGGCTGTTATAGCGCCACCATGAGGCCAAATGACACTATTATTTTTTATTTAATCCTTGAAATCATTATGAACCTCCTCTCCAAGTCTTGAAACTGTAGCCCCTATGGTTTGCGAGAGAAAAATAATTGAATGTGAGTTTTTGCGATTCCCATTATAAGTCAATGGGGAAAATTAATTCACTAATAAATTAATATCAATTAAACTATAGAAGCTTTCTCTTAGCAAGTTACTAGCACACGATTCCCGAGTAAGCCGGTCGATTTGACATATGGCGCGAGTGTGTGGTGCAAAAACTGTGGGAGGAGTAGCGCGGCAAACTTTTGTGGCGAAACCATGTGTGTATGTCCGGCTTAAGTATGAGCGATTACAATAGTCTGCCCATGCTATGCATAGGCACACTTAATAAACAACCTAACGATAACAAAAGTATGCGTGTGTGTGTGTGTGTGTGTGTGTGTGTGTGTGTGTGTGTGTGTGTGTGTGTGTGTGTGTGTGTGTGTGTGTGTGTGTGGCTTGCAATACTATCTTTGTGGGGGCCCACAGGTGCCCACAAAGATAGTACAATCGGAGAAAAAGACCTTGTGGGGACAAATTTTAGTGTCCCACATGGCAAGGGTTAGGTTTAGGGGTTAGGTTAAGGGTTAGGGTTAGGGTTAGGGAATAGTAGAAGATGTGTAATGTCCCCACAAAGTAGCAATTGCAAACCTGTGTGTGTGTGTGTGTGTGTGTGTGTGTGTGTGTGTGTGTGTGTGTGTGTGTGTGTGTGTGTGTGTGTGTGTGTGTGTGTGTGTGTGTGTGTGCGCACGTGCGCGCGCGCGTGCACACAGGATGATCAGCGGTGACAATATCAGAAGTTGAGAGGGTCTCATTCTGACACTAACTTTGAGGTGATGAAGGCATGCTTTTTGATGGCTTTGACCACGTCTGTAAACTTGATTTTAGTCGTCATGGTCCTTCCGTGATAGATGATTGGCTCACCACCAGGGCCATCCCAGCAGTCCACTGGAATTATACAATGGTTACTTACAAATCATGCAATCAGCTGAGTGATTTGCTAGTTTATAAAACATATTCTGCAAAAAAAGCATAAATACTGACATAAATACATTTATAAATAATTGGTTTGATATTTAGTTTGATGTAAGGTCAGAAACATGAACACGATTTGATTAAAACTCTCTGGTGTGGAACGAAAGTTCCATGGGAAGTTGGGAACCCAAGGCTAGCCAACTTGATTTCCTGTATCCGTGTCATGAGAATTCGAGTGACTGTGTCCACTTAGGAGACTATTTTGTGTACCACTTTGTACCTAGTGGCGAGGCATGGAGTGGGATATCTTGGTAATTAACAATATTTGGTTTGGGTTGTGTGTAGTTAACAACATGCCATGAGTTTCAGTATGAAACAGTTTCTCTGTTGATTAGAAACAACTGATATTCCCAAATTGTCTTCTATATATAATAATTCAAGGGAAGTGGATTTTGTCAAGGTATAACATTATGAAACCAATACAGCATTTCTTTTAAATTGTGAGCTTCGTGTTGATTTTACTCTATGAATTAGGAAGAATCGCTTGCCCAAACTGGCCTTCCGTTACAGTAAACATTGTGTTTACGTAAATCTTAAGATTGAAGCTTAAACAAACAATATTTACTGCTAAGTAATAACTGTATGAACTGTATACAAATATTTCTTCCGAATGTAAAAAGGAGATGTAAAAAGATTTTGACCATATGCCACTGACACTCAACGCAGCGACATCCGAGGTGCAAGCAGCGTATGTAGGCTTCTGTTGACGACTTGCTACGAAACTGACCTCCTGTCAGGTACCTTGAGGAAAAGACACACCAACACAGTAAAAAAGCAGGGTAATATTAAGAAAACATGTTCTGATGTGGCTGCTAGCAGGTGTTTGTGTTCGCACGTGTCATGAGGGAGAGAGAGAGAGAAAGCTAGACTGGAATCCAGGCTGATTTGCTCCATTTGGCTCACTTTTTGGGACCGTGTCATCATTTGACATTGCATCTTTTCGATGGCACATCTTTTCGGTGCGGGTAAATGTTAACCTGGTGAAATGCTAACCGGCACTGGTGAATGCTAACCAGGTGAATGTTAACCACTATGCCTAAACCTAACCCAAACCTCAGTAAAGCTATGCCTAAACCTAAACCTAAAACCTAACCCTAACCCTAACCCTTAGTCGAAATGATGTGCCGTCGAAAAAGCGAGATTTCCCCGACTTTTTCTTAGCGGTACCGCAAGACATCCCCATATATGGAGCTGGCCAATACCTCTACATCTGACCTCACGGACTCCAGATATAGTTTCTATCACAATGATGACTTGACCAGCCAGATTATTTGCGACCGAAGGTCGAAGTTTAGTATGTGAAACGGCACATGCTGACTCCATCTGGACGTCTGGTAGTTTAACTCCTGCTTCTTAACTGTGCCGTATTAAGAAGCTCTGATGTTTCAGCGCGACCTCGCTTCTTGCCCTTAGGGCTTCTTACTAGTAATATATATATATATATATATATATTTATTTATTTTTTGGAGCGGTGAAGCCGGCACCCAACATTCAAGTTTGTCTGTCTATCTGTCTGTCTGTGTCTCTGTCGCTATTAGTATGAACTTTGACCAAGAGGCTCTTAGACACACACACACACACACGCACACGCACACGCACACACACACACACACACACACACACACAGGGTATAGCTGCCGGTGGTTCGATTTTTTTTAATATACTTTAATTATATATTTATAAGGGGCATGTCATGTGGTCTACCTGCACAGTCTTTGTGATATCATGATCTACTCTACCTTGTGGGCACTCCTGGTATAGGCTAAGGCACTGCTCACTCCTGGTATAGGCTAAGGTACTGCTCACTCCTGGTATAGGCTAAGGCACTGCTCACTACTGGTATAGGCTAAGGCACTGCTCACTCCTGGTATAGGCTAAGGCACTGCTCACTACTGGTATAGGCTAAGGTACTGCTCACTCCTGGTATAGGCTAAGGTACTGCTCACTCCTGGTATAGGCTAAGGTACTGCTCACTCCTGGTATAGGCTAAGGTACTGCTCACTCCTGGTATAGGCTAAGGTACTGCTCACTCCTGGTATAGGCTAAGGCACTGCTCACTCCTGGTATAGGCTAAGGCACTGCTCACTCCTGGTATAGGCTAAGGCACTGCTCACTCCTGGTATAGGCTAAGGTACTGCTCACTACTGGTATAGGCTAAGGTACTGCTCACTCCTGGTATAGGCTAAGGTACTGCTCACTCCTGGTATAGGCTAAGGTACTGCTCACTCCTGGTATAGGCTAAGGTACTGCTCACTACTGGTATAGGCTAAGGTACTGCTCACTCCTGGTATAGGCTAAGGTACTGCTCACTACTGGTATAGGCTAAGGTACTGCTCACTACTGGTATAGGCTAAGGTACTGCTCACTACTGGTAAAGGCTAAGGTACTGCTCACTACTGGTATAGGCTAAGGTACTGCTCACTACTGGTATAGGCTAAGGTACTGCTCACTCCTGGTATAGGCTAAGGTACTGCTCACTCCTGGTATAGGCTAAGGCACTGCTCACTCCTGGTATAGGCTAAGGTACTGCTCACTCCTGGTATAGGCTAAGGTACTGCTCACTCCTGGTATAGGCTAAGGTACTGCTCACTCCTGGTATAGGCTAAGGTACTGCTCACTCCTGGTATAGGCTAAGGTACTGCTCACTCCTGGTATAGGCTAAGGTACTGCTCACTCCTGGTATAGGCTAAGGTACTGCTCACTCCTGGTATAGGCTAAGGTACTGCTCACTCCTGGTATAGGCTAAGGCACTGCTCACTCCTGGTATAGGCTAAGGCACTGCTCACTCCTGGTATAGGCTAAGGTACTGCTCACTCCTGGTATAGGCTAAGGTACTGCTCACTCCTGGTATAGGCTAAGGCACTGCTCACTCCTGGTATAGGCTAAGGCACTGCTCACTCCTGGTATAGGCTAAGGTACTGCTCACTACTGGTATAGGCTAAGGTACTGCTCACTACTGGTATAGGCTAAGGTACTGCTCACTCCTGGTATAGGCTAAGGCACTGCTCACTCCTGGTATAGGCTAAGGTACTGCTCACTCCTGGTATAGGCTAAGGTACTGCTCACTACTGGTATAGGCTAAGGCACTGCTCACTACTGGTATAGGCTAAGGCACTGCTCACTCCTGGTATAGGCTAAGGTACTGCTCACTACTGGTATAGGCTAAGGTACTGCTCACTCCTGGTATAGGCTAAGGTACTGCTCACTCCTGGTATAGGCTAAGGCACTGCTCACTCCTGGTATAGGCTAAGGCACTGCTCACTCCTGGTATAGGCTAAGGTACTGCTCACTCCTGGTATAGGCTAAGGTACTGCTCACTACTGGTATAGGCTAAGGTACTGCTCACTACTGGTATAGGCTAAGGTACTGCTCACTACTGGTATAGGCTAAGGTACTGCTCACTACTGGTATAGGCTAAGGTACTGCTCACTACTGGTATAGGCTAAGGTACTGCTCACTCCTGGTATAGGCTAAGGCACTGCTCACTACTGGTATAGGCTAAGGTACTGCTCACTACTGGTATAGGCTAAGGCACTGCTCACTACTGGTATAGGCTAAGGCACTGCTCACTACTGGTATAGGCTAAGGTACTGCTCACTACTGGTATAGGCTAAGGTACTGCTCACTACTGGTATAGGCTAAGGTACTGCTCACTACTGGTATAGGCTAAGGTACTGCTCACTACTGGTATAGGCTAAGGTACTGCTCACTACTGGTATAGGCTAAGGTACTGCTCACTACTGGTATAGGCTAAGGTACTGCTCACTCCTGGTATAGGCTAAGGCACTGCTCACTACTGGTATAGGCTAAGGTACTGCTCACTACTGGTATAGGCTAAGGCACTGCTCACTCCTGGTATAGGCTAAGGTACTGCTCACTCCTGGTATAGGCTAAGGTACTGCTCACTCCTGGTATAGGCTAAGGTACTGCTCACTCCTGGTATAGGCTAAGGTACTGCTCACTCCTGGTATAGGCTAAGGTACTGCTCACTCCTGGTATAGGCTAAGGTACTGCTCACTACTGGTAAAGGCTAAGGCACTGCTCACTACTGGTAAAGGCTAAGGCACTGCTCACTCCTGGTATAGGCTAAGGTACTGCTCACTCCTGGTATAGGCTAAGGCACTGCTCACTCCTGGTATAGGCTAAGGCACTGCTCACTCCTGGTATAGGCTAAGGTACTGCTCACTCCTGGTATAGGCTAAGGTACCGCTCACTCCTGGTATAGGCTAAGGCACTGCTCACTCCTGGTATAGGCTAAGGCACTGCTCACTCCTGGTATAGGCTAAGGTACTGCTCACTCCTGGTATAGGCTAAGGCTCTGCTCACTCCTGGTATAGGCTAAGGCTCTGCTCACTCCTGGTATAGGCTAAGGTACCGCTCACTCCTGGTATAGGCTAAGGCACTGCTCACTCCTGGTATAGGCTAAGGCACTGCTCACTCCTGGTATAGGCTAAGGTACCGCTCACTCCTGGTATAGGCTAAGGTACTGCTCACTCCTGGTATAGGCTAAGGTACTGCTCACTCCTGGTATAGGCTAAGGTACTGCTCACTCCTGGTATAGGCTAAGGTACTGCTCACTCCTGGTATAGGCTAAGGTACTGCTCACTCCTGGTATAGGCTAAGGTACTGCTCACTCCTGGTATAGGCTAAGGTACTGCTCACTCCTGGTATAGGCTAAGGCACTGCTCACTCCTGGTATAGGCTAAGGTACTGCTCACTACTGGTATAGGCTAAGGTACTGCTCACTACTGGTATAGGCTAAGGTACTGCTCACTACTGGTATAGGCTAAGGTACTGCTCACTCCTGGTATAGGCTAAGGTACTGCTCACTCCTGGTATAGGCTAAGGTACTGCTCACTACTGGTATAGGCTAAGGTACCGCTCACTCCTGGTATAGGCTAAGGCACTGCTCACTCCTGGTATAGGCTAAGGCACTGCTCACTCCTGGTATAGGCTAAGGCACTGCTCACTCCTGGTATAGGCTAAGGTACTGCTCACTCCTGGTATAGGCTAAGGTACTGCTCACTCCTGGTATAGGCTAAGGTACTGCTCACTCCTGGTATAGGCTAAGGTACTGCTCACTCCTGGTATAGGCTAAGGTACTGCTCACTCCTGGTATAGGCTAAGGTACTGCTCACTACTGGTATAGGCTAAGGTACTGCTCACTACTGGTATAGGCTAAGGTACTGCTCACTCCTGGTATAGGCTAAGGTACTGCTCACTCCTGGTATAGGCTAAGGTACTGCTCACTCCTGGTATAGGCTAAGGTACTGCTCACTCCTGGTATAGGCTAAGGTACTGCTCACTCCTGGTATAGGCTAAGGTACTGCTCACTACTGGTATAGGCTAAGGTACTGCTCACTCCTGGTATAGGCTAAGGCACTGCTCACTACTGGTATAGGCTAAGGTACTGCTCACTCCTGGTATAGGCTAAGGTACTGCTCACTCCTGGTATAGGCTAAGGTACTGCTCACTACTGGTATAGGCTAAGGTACTGCTCACTCCTGGTATAGGCTAAGGCACTGCTCACTACTGGTATAGGCTAAGGCACTGCTCACTCCTGGTATAGGCTAAGGTACTGCTCACTCCTGGTATAGGCTAAGGCACTGCTCACTACTGGTATAGGCTAAGGCACTGCTCACTACTGGTATAGGCTAAGGTACTGCTCACTCCTGGTATAGGCTAAGGTACTGCTCACTCCTGGTATAGGCTAAGGCACTGCTCACTACTGGTATAGGCTAAGGTACTGCTCACTACTGGTATAGGCTAAGGTACTGCTCACTACTGGTATAGGCTAAGGTACCGCTCACTCCTGGTATAGGCTAAGGCACTGCTCACTACTGGTATAGGCTAAGGTACCGCTCACTCCTGGTATAGGCTAAGGCACTGCTCACTACTGGTATAGGCTAAGGTACTGCTCACTCCTGGTATAGGCTAAGGCACTGCTCACTACTGGTATAGGCTAAGGTACTGCTCACTACTGGTATAGGCTAAGGTACCGCTCACTCCTGGTATAGGCTAAGGTACTGCTCACTCCTGGTATAGGCTAAGGTACCGCTCACTACTGGTATAGGCTAAGGCACTGCTCACTACTGGTATAGGCTAAGGTACTGCTCACTCCTGGTATAGGCTAAGGCACTGCTCACTACTGGTATAGGCTAAGGTACTGCTCACTACTGGTATAGGCTAAGGTACTGCTCACTCCTGGTATAGGCTAAGGCACTGCTCACTCCTGGTATAGGCTAAGGTACTGCTCACTCCTGGTATAGGCTAAGGTACTGCTCACTCCTGGTATAGGCTAAGGTACTGCTCACTCCTGGTATAGGCTAAGGTACTGCTCACTACTGGTATAGGCTAAGGTACTGCTCACTACTGGTATAGGCTAAGGTACTGCTCACTCCTGGTATAGGCTAAGGCACTGCTCACTCCTGGTATAGGCTAAGGTACTGCTCACTCCTGGTATAGGCTAAGGCACTGCTCACTCCTGGTATAGGCTAAGGTACTGCTCACTACTGGTATAGGCTAAGGTACTGCTCACTCCTGGTATAGGCTAAGGTACTGCTCACTCCTGGTATAGGCTAAGGTACTGCTCACTCCTGGTATAGGCTAAGGTACTGCTCACTCCTGGTATAGGCTAAGGTACTGCTCACTACTGGTATAGGCTAAGGTACTGCTCACTCCTGGTATAGGCTAAGGTACTGCTCACTCCTGGTATAGGCTAAGGTACTGCTCACTACTGGTATAGGCTAAGGTACTGCTCACTCCTGGTATAGGCTAAGGCACTGCTCACTCCTGGTATAGGCTAAGGCACTGCTCACTCCTGGTATAGGCTAAGGTACTGCTCACTACTGGTATAGGCTAAGGTACTGCTCACTACTGGTATAGGCTAAGGTACTGCTCACTACTGGTATAGGCTAAGGTACTGCTCACTCCTGGTATAGGCTAAGGTACTGCTCACTACTGGTATAGGCTAAGGTACTGCTCACTACTGGTATAGGCTAAGGTACTGCTCACTCCTGGTATAGGCTAAGGTACTGCTCACTACTGGTATAGGCTAAGGTACTGCTCACTCCTGGTATAGGCTAAGGTACTGCTCACTCCTGGTATAGGCTAAGGTACTGCTCACTACTGGTATAGGCTAAGGTACTGCTCACTCCTGGTATAGGCTAAGGTACTGCTCAATCCTGGTATAGGCTAAGGTACTGCTCACTCCTGGTATAGGCTAAGGTACTGCTCACTCCTGGTATAGGCTAAGGTACTGCTCACTCCTGGTATAGGCTAAGGCACCGCTCAATCCTGGTATAGGCTAAGGTACTGCTCACTCCTGGTATAGGCTAAGGCACCGCTCAATCCTGGTATAGGCTAAGGTACTGCTCACTACTGGTATAGGCTAAGGCACCGCTCACTCCCACTTTGTGGGATTTCTTTTCCAGGCTAAGAGAAAGCATCTCGCTGCCATGATACATGATGATAGTGAGTGAGTGAGTGAGTGAGTGAGTGAGTGAGTGAGTGAGTGTGTGTGTGTGTGTGCGTGCGTGCGTGCGTGCGTGCGTGCGTGCCTGTGCGTGTGTGTGACTGAACTGACGTGTTGTGCGAGGAGTTTATCCAGTAATGCGACAGAGTATCGTTCATGTCCAGGTTGTTGATCTCTGAGAACCTCTCGTCCCAAATAGAGTTCTCCTTGGAAAACAGGAAACTTAAAAACTGTGAGTGAACAGAGAGAAGACAAGACTGGAGTCAACTTTCGTCGTGGTTGGCAGGCTGAGGTGAAGGCAAGCAGGCAGACGGCGACGGAGATTGTGAAAGCTATTTGGCATCGCGTGGCGAGAAGACCAGGGCTTTTATAGAGTGGAGGTTGCTGAGAAGATGGCAGCCAGGTGAGTGAGATGAGATGAAATGACCAGAGACAGCTGCGCCAATCTGGATTATATTCTCCACAACTCGAAAGTGTGATTCGAGTTGTGGTTGGTTGTTTAGGTTGGAGTGGTTAAACTGACACAATATGTCCATATATTGGCATTCCCAGATATGGGCTTAATATTGATGGCATAAAAGGGATTCTATTGTATGGGCTTTCCCAGATATGGGCTTAATATTTCACTTTCAAAAAAATGTTTGGTCATTTTATCGTCTAATCACTGATCAGGCTTTTATGAACACACTGAACAGTTTTTAATTTGCTTGATTCAATATTTAGATATTTGATGTAAATGTTATCCGGACCTCCATTCCCATTTTAACCATGATAGATTCATTAAAAACACTTTTTTTCTTTTCTGGTGACTCATACTACCCCCTAATATACGTGAACTGAACAGGCCATGTTTTTTTAATAACTTTATTTTTAATAATTCTTTGGGAAAATGGAAAAAATGTAATACAATACAAAATGATTCAAATAAAATGAAAAAAGTTATCGAAAAAACACAGCCTGCTCACGTATTAGGAGGGTAGCATGTTTGAAGTTACAATGGGTGTGTATGGGGAGAAGCCCTGGAGGAGGAGGGCCTAACATTTACATCAAATATCTAAATATTGAATCAAGCAAATTAAAATCTGTTCAGAGTGTTCATAAAAGCCTGATTAGAGGATAAAATGACCAAAAGTCTTTTTTGAAAGTGAAATACCCCTTTAATATTGATGGGCATAAAAGGTGTTGCCCTAGCAGGGCATCATCTGGGAATCAGATGTAGAGGGCAGGGATCTCAATATGTGGAGATCTTGGTTATGATCCAGTTGTCTCCATGTATGGATATCCAGGGTTTGATCTTTGATGAGGTGATGTCACATCAATGTGATGTCACAATGTCAACAAACAGGTCAGCAGCTATAGACATTGAGGCGTTTCTCACGGACAAGACACGTACGGACAAGATGTGCCAGTTTTCATAATTAACTGCGACCTACGGTCGCAATAATAGTGAGCGGACTGCCCCGCCCCAGATATTCATTTCAAAGCAAGTTGCTCAGTGGCGTTTGAAGCACCTGGAAGACTGCCGGAGGTAGTAGAATTGGCACCAAAAAGGAGGCCAATCTTGTGTAGCATTAGCAGTAGCAGTAGCATTAGCATACGCACACGCACACGCACACGCAGTAGCGTTTAACTGCACTCCCAAGTTTGACTGCCAGGCGAAGGTGGCAACATGACATCCTCGCATGAGGACACCAGTCACACACACACACACACACACACACACACACACACACACACACACACACACACACACACACACACACACACACACACACACACACACACACACACACACACACACACACACACACGCTTTGGCTTTAATTAACATAACATTAAACAAATATAAAACATCACCTCACTGACAGTGAACAAAGGCCTGGTTTTACTCTTGGTGTCATCCATGAAAGTCATCATCAGCTCTCTGACTTTGTTCTCATCACTGGCCCACGACTCCTGAAGGATGAGAGAGGAGAGGAAACAATGTTGTTTGTGCTCCTTTCTTGTTTTCTGTTCTCTCTTCCTGTCCTTCTGTTCTATGTGAAGTACAACAGAATAGAATAGATGGTTCCTTTACCTCCTGCTGACGGAGAAACCTTTGGAAGTCGTGGAGCAAAACTTCGGAATCAGGACAAACTTTGTAATCAGAATCATCTGTGCTACTGCAAGACAGAAAAGTTCCAATACAAAGTGACAGCACATGGACACGCTAGAATAGATGCTATCAACACGCCCAATTCAAGATAAATAAATAGAACTATTCAGTGTTGAAACACCACAGCTGAGGGCTTGGGGATTGTGCATGCTAAGACATGCCTCTGATCTGACCTCTGATCACCAACTGAGACATTGTGCACAGATTTATTTTAAGGTCCCAACAGATATAACCACTGCAGTTGGTAAAAAATCCTTCATGTTTAAAGCCCCCTCTGATTGGAACAATTTACCAGTCCACATTCGGTCAATAACATCTTTTAATTTGTTCAAAACCACGCTGTGGTTCTCGAAAACGAGATGATTCATCTCAAGGGTTTTATTCCTAATAAAAGAATTTCAATAACGCAGGTCTCTGGTCAGATTCAAACATGGGTTGTTACAAGGCGGCAACCTGCCTTACATTAATGTCATTGTTGTAAGACTAGAAAGATGTGCTCCTCGGAGCACAGGTCTCTGTAGATAGTCTCTTCACTCCCATCGGCACTGCCAGCAAACATGCTTCAGAATATTATTGTCTCTGTAGTGTAACCCTGAAGTCCTAAGATGATTTACAGTACCAGACAGGTTTTGGTAAGTTTATTCTTTTGGAGTTCCTCTTGCCATATGTTTTGTTGATTAGGAGTTAGATTAAGTATTGTATTTTGGTTCATTAATTTTGGTTAGTTAAGTTAGGGTTAAATTGTTAAGTTGTTTTGGTTTGTTTTCTTAACACCTAAACCCACCCTGAGAGAAAATAATAAAAACCCCATTATATGGCTGAAGTCCTGCTTGCCGGTGGTTCCTTGGGAGGTTCTAAGAGAGTGGTCACACATGTTGTTCATGTTGCACCTCAGTTCCCCTAGGCTAGGACTGTAACACAGGCCACTCAATAGCTATCGATCAGTTTGAATCAGTATGAAATATGAAAAAAAGTTCATCTAGATCATACATGGGCAACTGGCGGCCCGGGGGCCACATGCGGCCCCAACCTTCATTTAATGCGGCCCTCAGGTTGATATTAGAGTACTGATATATTATTGATTTCAGCTGTTCCAATTCAAAACATGGAAAAATTACTTCAATTACTTCAGTTTATATCAGCAGCTAAATGACTAGTATTAAACTGTTATTATATGTTTGTTATGTCCAATGTATTTGTATTTAAGTTCATAAATTAACATAAGAACATATAAATGCATTTGAAATTAAAACAAAAAGAAGTTACTTTTCAGGATTCCAATTCAAAAATAGCAAAAATAGCAGATCTACAAGCTCAAAACGCGCCGCACTGCAACGCGTTTTGAGCTTGTAGATCGGCTATTTTTGCTATGTATATGCATTGTGGCCCTCTGGAGTGAGTGTGAAAATCTAGTGGCCCTCTCCATCATCAAAGACCCCTGATCTAGATCAGATATGAATATACATGTAGAGATATTGTGTACCGATTTGTGTGATATTTTCACAAAATCTGTAGGAGTAATATAAAAACAATGCTGGAGATTAGCTGTAGACACAGAAGGACAGACACGGACGGACGGGCCGTGTCAGAGACAGTGCACTACAATGCAAAGCCACAGAAGAATCTACCAATATATGAAAGAAGAGAAGCTTACCCCTTGATGAATTCAAATTCCTCAATGAATTTGATGAATTCAAATTCCTCAAGGATCTGAGATTGAAAAATTATAGCATGAATGATGATGACAAATTCTACAATAACAAGCACTATAATTGATATTCAATGTTTTTCTTAAAACAGCAGCGCTCATGGCACTCACTTTCTTCTGATCTGAAAACATTATGAGGTTGTACAACTCATGAAACTGCTCAAAGTCCATTGTGTCGTTTATTGCTCCCACTTCCTGTGAAAGCACAGGGCGAAAACAAAATAATTGTCATAGCAGTACATTAAAAAAGGTTTATAATAGATGAATTAAGCATTCTATTTGACCAACATGAGCCATCTGCCTTAACTCCCAATTATATTTCTATAAGACTGATAATATTATTTGGTGAGATGTCCAGGATTAAGCCTCCCTGAATCTGAATTCTGAACTGAACAATTCAGTGAGGTGAAAACAAAGGAAGACAATACCTGGAGCCTGTTTTCGAGGGCTGGTATACTAGGGACCTTGTAGTTAAGCTGAGCGAACAGTGACTTAAGCTCCTTCAAGCTGATGCTGTATAGTGACAGGTGGAACACATGTTTTTGTTAATAACTTGCAGCTCTAGTACGCATAAATAGAGATTAAACTGGAGTGAAGACTTGACAGCTCTAGGCCTGATTCATGCTTGATCCATACGTTTTGTTTCCGCTACTCATCCACAAAAAAAAAAAAATTAGCCATGTTTCCATAAACCTATTCGAATTAGGGAAGCAAATTACCAGAAATGCGTATTAAGACAAAGCGATGAGGAAGGGTTAGCCACGGATGGCTTGACTCCGGGAGGTGAAAACAGAAGGAATTTACACACGGTCCGTGTCACTCTGTGTGTAACAAACAACCGGTTTGTTTTGTGGGCTATAAACGCTAAACAATGGACGTTAAGCGGCAGGGGAAAGTGTTAAGTTGGAGGACGATATGGACCCAGAACGTCATAATGTATTCTCATTTATTGTCTGACCCGTTTCCATTCACAAATGCGCATTTAGTTTATTCGATAAAGCCTCAAAATCCACCTCCTCCAAGCGGGTTTTTCTTTTTTTGCGGATAATGAAAGTTTATTCGCATTTTGAAGTGTTTCCATAAAAAGATTTTGTGAATAAGCCGTTAATGTGCATTAAGTGGCTTTATGGAAACGCCACTATTGACTTGGCAATGGCATATAGGCCATAAATGCAACCTGGGAAACATACTGTACAGCCGCCAAAAGTTCCAGTCTGTTATGAACAGCGGCATTAAATGCATTTCTTTTGTGGCTAGCTGTGAATTTAAAGATGGGCTGGATTTTGCCGTGTTGCCTCTTTGTCATAGTCCCTCTCTGAATCGCTATCCTTGTTTCTGTCTCTCTGTTTCTCTGTCTCTGTGACTCTCACTATCTCACATGTTCTATTTACATAAAAAAAAACATTTGATTCCAATCTGAATATAAAAATATAGCTGCAAGCAGCGATAAAGTGGCCAAGGCAGAAAAAGCAGGAAAGCAAAAAGGCATCAAGGGAACGCAAAGAAGACATCAAAGAAAAACTAGAAGCAGTGTTCTTCCGAACAGGACTCCGGCAGGTCAGGTAGGTTTTTTTTGGCCTAGTGGTGACTCTATAATAGGCCAAAGTGAATGTTAACATCAACTCAACCCGATGTGGGGTTTGAACCGACAACCATCCGTATACCAGGCACAGGCACTGACCACTACACTACGGCAGTCACACATAATGGACCTGTCATTTAAAAAAGAAAAAGAAAAGAAAAAAGAAAAATTTTCAAGTAATGTACTTGACGCCTTCTTTCAAAATGATATAGCGCCCCCCTTTGGCCAATTGGGGTAAGATTGGTTTCAGTGATATTTGGACTTACCCTCTACAGTAGTTCATCATGAAAATGTTACTTTGCATGTATGTTTTAGAGGCAGAAGAATAATTTGCATAAAACTTGCAATATTCATTGAATTGTTAAAAAAGCATGTTTAAATTTAAAAAAAATCCGATCTGACAGATCTTTAGATATTGGTCCAAAGTTCATGTAAAAAAAGTTCCGTGCACGTGACGCAAAAGTTCCGGAATAAAAGCGAGTTTAAGTGTTTTACAAACTGCTCAAAATGGCAGAAAATCTAAGGACGGAGCGTACTTAACAAAGACACGGATGGCTTCCGCTTGAGTCAAGGCACGCGTGTAACCAAGTTGCATGTCTTTAAACAAAATGAGGCATGACTTATGCCCCTTTAAAGTTTGAGTTTTCAAACGCTTCGTATAGCGCCCCCCTTTGGCCAATTCGAGTAAGATTGCTTTCAGTGATATTTGGACTAACCCTCGACATATTTGCCAAATGCCATGAACGTGTCACTTTGCATGTATGATTTAGAGGCAGAAGAATAATTTGCATAAAACTGCAACATTGAGTGAATTATTAAAAAATAATGTTTCGCTTTAAAAGAAATCCGGCCGCTGTGCGATGACCGCATTGGTCCAAAGTTCATGTAAAAAAAGGTTTTGCGCACGTTACGCGAAAATCCCAGGAGGAGATAGATTTTGACTGTTTTTCATATAATTCAAAATTGTGGGAGAAGTAAAGGTCAGAGGTCAAAAGTCAGAGCATAAAAGTTGTTTGGCATGAGGAGACGCATAAGTGTATACAGGTTTCATTGCTGTACCTGAAACAGGGCATGAGCTACACCAGTTCAAAGTTGGCATTGTTCAAAGGCTTCCTACAGCGCCACCCTTTGGCCGATTGTTGCGAGCTTCGCGTTTTAGCCATTTGGCATAGTCCTCTGCCATACTGCCGAGTTTCGTAAAAAGCGACTGCACGATCTAGCCGCTAGAGAAAAAGTGGCGGAAGAAGGAGATGAAGTCCAATAACAATGAGTGGCCAAGGCATTGCCACTTCGTGGCCTTGGCCACTAACTAGAAAATTGTGGTTGCCCTGTGGTTCAAATCATATTTGAGTTTTGGGAAGTGAATTTCCATTATTTTGGGGGCTATGTTTGTTTACCAGTAAGTGCTGCATCTTGTGCATTGTAATGCATTACTGGGCTGATCTGACCTATGTGGGACCAGAGCCTGCTTTTAGTGTGTCAATGAAGAAAGTTCATCCAGATGCCTGGGGATCCCCATTTATGAGTATAAGGGGGTAGGTACCCTAACAGGGCATCTAGAAACCCTAACATGGCCTAACAGGGCATCATCTGGGAATGCCCATACTGTATATGGACATTTTATTTATTTTATACTTTATTAATTATATCCATAATATACATATATGGACTTAATATTAACATTTTCGGGGGGAATACCCGTTTATGGACATATTATGGTCTCATGTGGTCTATGATGTCATACATCTATGATGTCAGTCATCTCCATATTTGGGAAAAGTTGAATTTTTATTAAAGTCAGTGGGGGAAATGAATGTACTAAATTCATATCAATTAAACTATACAACCTTTATCTACAAGTACACAATTTCTGATGAAGCCGGTCGATTTGACATATGGCGCAAGTGTGTGGCGCGAAAACTGTGGGAGGAGTAGGGCGTCAAACTTTTGGTTACTCTAGAAACAGAGAATAAAGTTTCCCCAGGACTATAGTCTGGTTGCCCTCTACACTAATAATCAGATTTGGCTTGCAAGTGTGAAATTATTGATCTGAAAGTTGTCGCTTGCTATACTGCTTTCCAAATTAAATTCAAACATGACTTAATTATCCATAAAAATTTCGGCAAAAATAGGCAATAAAGAACAATAAAAGGTCTACGCTTGTGTACAATACTGATCCATACAGCCAAACAATATACCTGAAGCTGACTTATACAAAAGCATGTTACTCTACCTGTTCTTCTTGGTATTACTGATAGAATACATGTGTTTCCTCAACCATCTAGAAGTAAAGAAATACAGTAAGTGTTTTACAAGATAACAAAGGCATTCATGCGTGTTCATTAGCATTAGCATGTGTACATGAGTACCTCTTTATGATGAGTGGAGTAGGGGCCAACAGTGTCTCTTGTCTCAATAACTCCAGTCCAGTCACCCACATGTCTGCCTCCTGCACCGAATCGGCTGCAAAATCCACAGATGTTTCACCAGCCTTTTATATCATATTAGTTTGGTAAAAATGTAAATCCCTGTATACTATGTTGATGAATAGAACAAATAGCTAATCTACAGGGTGCCGAAGACCAAGTGGTTGAGGCGCTAATCGACTTTGATCAATATGTCCGTTACATGGACAAATGTGTCCGTGGCAAGACATGTCCTTGTCTCTGGCTCATTTTTGATTTTGTATTACATAACAAGATAATGTTCCTATTTTGATCACAAGACCCCGTTACTAAATGTCAGTCTCCAGGTTTCTTTAGAATATGTAAAGTATGACACTCATTTACTATGACACATTAGGAGTCCCCTAGACAACTTCACAAACACAAAAGAGTACTGTAGGCGGTTCCAAATGGACCCTTACAGGTCTGTAACCATAGATATAAATAGAGGTTTGTGGCCATTAAGTTAGTTCCCTGTCTTTACTCAGTGTACTATAAAAATAAAAGCAAAACAGATTGCAGAAAAAACACTGAAAGCATGAAAGTTCCGTTTTTGTGTGTGTGTGTGTGTGTGTGTGTAATTGTGTGATGTCATATGACCTTTAAGGATGTACTCAGTACTGTATACCCACCGACAATACTCAATGTGTTCAGCACAAACTCAGAGCCATAGAGGATTGTGAAACAGGTGCTTTCATCCCATCCTTTGGTGGATTCGTCCTTGCTGTCTTCAAAGTCTTTTGAGTTCTTTCCTCGACGAATCTCCCTGATCTCAAACACGTCCACTAAAATGTGTAAAGAAATATATATATATATATATAAATATAACATGATGATGACTAAGCAGTAAAAAGCTAAAAGGTTTACACCTACTAGCTTTTTTCAATATTCGGCCTGTTCCATAGAAGTTACAGTATGTTGAAGTCAGCAGAAAAAGGAACCCATTTTTGTGAGTGTGTGTGTGTGTGTGTGTGTGTGTGTGTGTGTGTGTGTGTGTGTGTGTGTGTGTGTGTGTGTGTGTGTGTGTGTGTGTGTGTGTGGCTGCGGAGTGGGAAAGACAACTTTTTCACGAGAGACGAGAAGGGTCAGTGAGAACGCACAGCTGCAACAAGTGAGCAGAGGAAATGCCCCAGTCAGCGCTTCTTCTTCATGAAAGGCGGATAGTGTGAACCCTTAATTAACACTCTGGTTTTACAGTTTACAGGTTTTTTTTTTTTTCAATTATTGGCATGAGAAAACGTAACGTTTACATTGCCAAAGCAAGGGTCAAAATATAATAAAAACAGTTGAAAAAGGGGAACATCTACAGTTGGAGGGGGTACATCATTGTGTAAACATTTTGGTGTTATGTACATGTTATTTATACAGGGTATAAATCTTTGTGGAACAAATAGCAGCAGTAATTTGCAGTCGCTTTGGGACAAAAAAGCAGCACTCACTCACTTAATTGCCCTAATTGCAATCCGCCATAGAGGATTGTGAAACAGGTGCTTTCATCCCATCCTTTGGTGGATTCGTCCTTGCTGTCTTCAAAGTCTTTTGAGTTCTTTCCTCGACGAATCTCCCTGATCTCAAACACGTCCACTAAAATGCGTTAAAAAAAAGTGGGTTGAAGTTTTTTTTTCAAGTGTTCTTTTATTAGTTTGTAATAATAATAATTAAAATATGAGTCTTCATGTATTGCTTTCTATCGTTATAACGATTTTTAACTGGGGGGGGGGGGGGGCATTCGTGTCATTGGTAAAAAAAAAAAATCTTTTACACAATAAGCCAGCTATATCTGCGAGGCCAAAGGCATCCAAACATCAAGCAAATCGGTAGCCTAAGCCTACAGAGTATCTCTATAGTCATGTGATCAAGACAGATCTGTCGGATTTTCCATGCATAGTCCATCCTGGTTGGCTAAGATTGACTTTCAAAGTTTGCAGGAATGTCTGGTTTTGTGCAAAATGCCGCAAATCATGAACGTAGCGTCCAATTGCTGTGAAACTTTTGCACACACCATGAGGCCGAGGTAAAATGCTACAGAATCCAGGAGGAAAAAAAAGATGTTGATTATATTACCTACAGTTCAAAACGTGACTCTGTCCAGTATAGCGCCTGATTTGAAATGTGTAGGATGGCATTTGTTCCTTGGCCTAGTGGGTACGATGCTGCATGACCCATCCGAGGGAGTTTAACACATCCCACTGAGCAATAGTCGTTTTTTACACCACTAGTTTTTTTTTAGCCTTAATTTCACCCGGCTAGATTCCGGTTATATTCACACCGAAAATATACTTTGCAATTTATTCCATGATTCGATAACAATTTATTAAAAAAAAACAACACTAAGGTGCTTAACTGATCTCCTAATATTGGACTAACATAATTATAATATCCGTTGATCATTATTAAGTATAGTTTAGATCTAGCCGTGATTTAGCCAACTAATTATAGTCGCCGTATCAACGTTTATATTTACACCGAATTTAGACAATTAGATTTAATCCATATTTCAATAAACATTTCTTTAAAAAAAACAACTCCACGTTGCAGAACTGATCTCGAAATATTGGTGTAAAATGATTTTAATAGCCATTCATCACTATAAGGTATACGTCTGGACGGTCTGGGTGTAGTCGTTTTAAATACAGCTTTTCAACCACTATCTTTAGACCATGTAAAAGTTATCCTTGGTAGGCTACTAAGGCGCGGTAAGCCGGTAGAATGTTACCGTGATTGTGTGTAGTCACTCACTGTAAAGTGGAAACGTCCAGAGTCAGACAGCATGCTACTGCAGCTACTCTGAATTACATTTCTGACAGCAACACACACAGTCAAACACAGCCGCGGCGCCGCCCCCGCCACATACGTATTGATTAAACAAAATAATTGTAATCTAATCGCTATAGCCTTATTAGGCGCCCAATACAATCAATCAATACATGTAGTCTCCTCAACAATGCGCACTACCCTAAAATGAACACAGGTGGGCAATGTCACCTTTTAATACGGCCAGAAAGTCTTTAGTATCATATCAGCATTGATGGCCGAGTGGATAGCGTCGCCGACTTGAGTGTGGGAGATCCCTGGATCGAATCTCACCGTCGCCCTACTTTTCACTACTTTCGACGGCCGCTAACGGCGAAATGTAGACTTTGTGTATCCGACTAATAGTGGTCTATGTAGCAACCCGTGTAAATATAGCCGACTAAACAACTAGTCAAAAATATCAAATCTATACCTTTACAACACTGATTTTCAACGCGTGGTGTAGAAGATTAAAACACGACTATTAGGCAACTAATACACCTCAAAATGCTCAGTGGGATGTTATTTATTTATTTTACTTTATGCTATATCTCAAAGTGTGAACTGACTGCTTTAGAATATTTATTTGGTTTAATTTCTCTTCAGCACCTCACTGAGCATCTTAACTTTAGTGCCCTTTTGATCCATTTCTGTCTTTATGGAGTTTCTAGAAAGTGCATCTGCAATTAGGGCAATTAAGTGAGTGAGTGCTGCTTTTTTGTCCCAAAGCGACTGCAAATGAAATTACTGCTGCTATTTGTTCCACAAAGATTTATACCCTGTATAAATAACATGTACATAACGCCAAAATGTTTACACAATGATGTACCCCCTCCAACTGTAGATGTTCCCCTTTTTCAACTGTTTTTATTATATTTTGACCCTTGCTTTGGCAATGTAAACGTTACGTTTTCTCATGCCAATTAAAAAAAGGAAGAAAAAAAAAGAAAAAAGAATGAGTGAGTGAGGAAGGGGGAAGTGAGTGAGTGTAACCACCACCAGACCTGTAAACTGTAAAACCAGAGTGTTAATTAAGGGTTCACACTATCCGCCTTTCATGAAGAAGAAGCGCTGACTGGGGCATTTCCTCTGCTCACTTGTTGCAGCTGTGCGTTCTCACTGACCCTTCTCGTCTCTCGTGAAAAAGTTGTCTTTCCCACTCCGCAGCCACGCACGAAGCCACACACGCACACACCCACGCACACACACACACACACACACACACACACGCACGCACGCGCGCGCGCGCACGCACGCACGCACACACACACACACGCACGCACGCACACACACACACACACGCTGATGATATGATATGATAATATTCTATACTTTTTGTACCAAAATGTTTGCTAGTGTCTGACCTAAGTTGACCTAAATAGATCTATATTTTCGCATGCACACAGTTCGATTGTTGTTAACCATTTCGACATCACCTTGGTATTACAGACACTTTCCAGAATCTCTGCTCTGCCTAAACCATACCACCCTTCCTCTTTCCACTAGAGCAGAGGTCAAGACATTGCAACATACACACCATCTGTAGAAAGACGGTTGGTCCCCACACCCAATTACTCACTCTAACGCCCAATGTCTAAAACCGCTGAACGGTGTGGAAGGAAAAATGGTTATACACAGTGTAATCCCTTGATAGAATACAAACGGATCTATTCTACTCTAATGATTGATTATCAATGAATACTTTTACACCTGATAATTATAATGTGATTAACTCACGAATCAATGATAAATGATAGAAAGTATACGAAAATCATACTATGATTGTGTGTGTGTGTGTGTGTGTGTGCTGTATTTCTACATTATATCCAAGTACCGAAAGCCAATGTTTTGCAGTATTATCCTATGGCCTGGCCACCCTTCATGTGTTAGAAGTTTATAAGTTCATCCAAAAGGTTCTTTCAGAGTTCATCTACTCGTGCACAGGGTCAGTTGGTGCACGTCCACATGTTCCTGCTTCCTCAAACTGTTTTAAAAGATACACTGATCTATTGTTTGCAAAGAAGCTCACTTCCTCAACCATCTGTAGAAAGACGTCTACGACACCTTGGCACAGTCCAGGGGCAGGGGAAAGGAGGGGTGAAGACCACGTGGCGAAAGGGGTGGAGGCAGACAGCCTTACCTCTCTAAGTGTGTGGCCAATTATGCCTGCTTAGTTGAAGAAACCACCAATGGAGTCCAGCTCAGGACTCCTCCCACGAACCAATCAGAAGTCTCGCCTCCCCTGCCGAAGATCTGAACATTAGTATAACCCCTCTCGTTTTGAGGGGGCCCGCGTCCGTCCTACGAGAACATTACAGCTCGCTGTTGTGTCCTTTACTGAACGAACCTTTTTGGTACCGGTACCTGGATATTTTCTCTTTTGTCTCCTTACATAGATTTTACTTAGAACTTAGTATAATCCATTTGTGCAAACGGTATTGATATAATAAAGTTAACAGCTATTATTTTAAATAGAAGTCTCCTGTCTTTAGTATTTGTTTTATGGCACATCCATACTCATTCTTGTTCTACGCATAACCTCACCTTCTGAGAAGTCTTAGTACAGTTTAGGCGGTGTAAGGGGCCCGGGCCTCGAGCCTTGGTTTTCTCATTTGAAGAGAGGTTCTTTCAAAACATGGTGACCCTACCGACGTGATGAGTTTTGTGCCTTTTTAACAATTTTCGAGATTCAAAATTTTCGGAAAAAACGCGTTGTTGCTTTCCCTGAGTGTTCCAGTTCCAACCAGTACAACAGGTGGCCACCTACAACATCTAACAAGGTAGGCACAAACCTCTTACACTGAAATTGTGCACATTGGCATAGGTTCCAAATTTAGTTGTGCTGTTGTATGAACTGTCAAACATTCTAGTTCGATAGGAATATTACAGTAAAATCTGTGGGACAAACACTGCTTGGGAGCGTAGTATAACTGCATCCTACTGTAAGGAACGCAGTATAAAGTAGTTGCCTAACTGTAAGGAGCGCAGTATAAAGTAGTTGCCTAACTGTAAGGAGCGCAGTATAAAGTAGTTGCCTAACTGTAAGGGACGCAGTATAAAGTAGTTGCCTAACTGTAAGAAGCGCAGTATAAAGAAGTTGTCTATGTGTAAAAGCGTGAGGGGGTAGTTATAGTAAATCCTAGCCAAGAACGCAGTGTGAGGGGGGTGCATTTACTAAATCCTAGCCCAATAACACAACGGTGTCTCCGCCGTGTTGTGGATGTTTAAATAGTATCTCTGGAGGACAAGAGGGACTGTGGGAGATTGTGAGAGCGAATGGAATAAAGTGGATGATTGATGGTTTGAATGAGCTCGATGTACAAGTGTGTTTAAAAAATAGTTAACTTGTTTTGTATTACTGCTAAATATTTTTAGTAGATAGAATACATCCCAGCGTTCCTTCTGAGCATAAAATTTTTGAATTAAAACAATTTTTGAACATTTTAGAATAAAAACCAATCTTGACTGTCTCAAAGAGTCCAGAAATTAGAAAGTCTTAAGAAGCTTCCGACCATTAGATGGTTTGGATAAAAATACTTAAACAGTGTTAAATCATTAATTAAACCTAGTATAAGTCTGACAATTCCTGCCTGTGTACTGTTGTAAGACGAACAGCTAAAGTAAGAATATCTTTGTCAATGTGTACTACAGTAACAGCCTATTTTACTGAAGCTGGTGTACTAACAAGTTATAGTTCATCTCCCAGTCTCGATTGGTGTTTTAAAATTGCCGTCAATTATCATAAACATTGGTTCATAGAAATTCTGGAGAACAGGACACAATTAGAAACAAGAATAATTGAGACAGAGACACGCCAATGTTGCCTTTGTTTCATTAAAAGAGGGCACTGGATGACAACAGGGCCATTTTTAGGGCGTACTGTATTCATACATTACAGAACTGATCCTTTTCGTCCAATTGAAGAGCCTGTCTGCACACACCATCCCTGCGAACTGTATATGTATGAACCTGTGCTAACGAACGAGTTTGACCCTACGTTTTTTAGTGGAGGAAGGGAACCTTTCAGGATATATAATTTGGGGATTTTCAACATTTAATAGTCTAAATTCATGCAGGCCTCAAGCGTACATCCATTAGTCTACTGTGCCTGCTTCTCATTAGAAGGTATACTGCAGAGCTGGGGTGCCCACCTAAGCCCAGAGTGGTATTTTTAAATAAAAATAGGTCCCAAAGTTCTGTTCACTGAAAAACTAACCCACTACGATCAGCTCCATCGCCGTATTCAAGAGCTGTTCCAGCTGGATTGTCCCATTTGTCTAACAGACATCGGTGAGTGGCAGTCTTTAGATCAATACAGAGAGAGATTCTGGAAGTCCACACCTTTCCAAGAACATCCATTGACCCCTTGTTCCCACTCGGACAATAGAACCGGAAGCCTGTTTATCTGGAGCATGCTACAAGAGATTGGTCTATACCCCGTGAATCCAATCCCTCAGGACTCATAAGAAATTTCTAAACTCATAGATGTTAGAAGTCATTGTTGATTATCAACCCGGAAGCAATCAGCCTTACAGTCTTACTTTAGTTATTGGACCACACCCTTGTTATACTATTACTCATAGAAGAATTTCCGCTGCTGAAATACACGATACACACGTGTATTTTAGAAGTTATGAGACCTGGAGGATTGGATTAATGGAAATGTCAATCTTTGCCAGTGAGTTATAATTCTGCAGATAAAACCAACATGGGGATGTTAGGAGATAGAACCAGAGCCCTGTATACTCCTGACGCATTTCCTATTCTAGTGAAATTCGAATAAGTTTTCTTGAGATTTGACTTTTTTGTCCAGTTTTTGAGGCTCCTGGTGTTTTTAATGGTGTATTATACAGGCTGGACTATGCAGGATCGACCTGTTGAAGTAACGGCATTTCGAGACCTTGTGGACCGAGGCGTTTGGCGTTTTTCCGGGGTATACCTCCCTGTCGAAGAAGGGGTATCGAGGAGAGCCGCTTTGGCCACGGCGGTAATTAGTGACGCGACTCTCCTCGGTCATTTTTTGCAGTTTCGGGGCGGGATTGAGCCTACTGATTTGGTTGTACGCCCTGCGTCTTACCCAGGGGAGGTTGCCCTCCTCACACTGAGGACTCGCGTGAATGGTTTGATCGACGTGTCGGTCCACATCCTCTTTGAATGACCTTAGAGTTGCCTCTCCTACGAGGTCGAGATTTGTCACCATGGGGACTGCGTGAACTCTAAGGTACATTCAAATACGTCTTCTTGAACCTTAACTTATTTGTCCCGCTTTTCGTGGCTCTTGGCGTTTGTAATGACATATTATACAGGCCCTAGTAATGTCCCCGGCAACGTGAGCCAGGGGAACGATAGCTACAGCACCCCTTGGGGTTCTATTTTGACAGATCCCCCAACGGGTGTGGCAATCGGTCAGTTTGTATCCTCCGCGATCATGATGCTGTGGCTGACCCAGAGGCAAGGCCACCCTCTAATTCGTGGAGCGGTCTTGGGGCTCATGTACACGTGTTTGAACCTGTACAGGGGCTTCCAGGGGTTATGGAGCCTCTCTGGGTGGGTCCTGCCTATCTATTTGTCCAGTATGGACATCGGTAGCAACGCTTTCACCACGGTAACCACTGGAGGGAGCTTCATAGGTATGGTTGGTTCCGGGGTGAAACTGTATTGCCTCGGAAAGTATAATTACCTTTCTGGCCCTTATTTAATCGGCACTGAGCTATCTGATTGTTGTGTTATGGGCTTCGCGTTGGTCCTGTTGTGGGTCTTAATGATTATGGAGAAAAAAAACATGGCCAAGCGCGCTCTTCAGGCCTTCGTCAGGTCCCTCACGGTTTTTACGGGCGGAATCATGTTGCTGCGAGTGTTTGAAGCCTTCTTTCCCTACTCAAGACCAAGCTTCTACCTTGTTGGAGCTTTTATCTGGCTAACCGAAGGCAGGCAGCATTTTAGACGCGAGAACACTGTAGTAGAGGGAGTCGCGAAACCAAACATGTTCATGCTCCCCTGTCTCAATTGTCAGGGCCGTAACCCCTATGCTTGACTACACTCAGGAAGCCAACAAACCTTTTATCCTGGATGTTTCTGAAAAGGACGGCATTTTCAATGCAGTCCTGTATCAGAAACATAAGGGGGATGGAGGGAACGTAGTATGTTAAATGTTTGTATGTTATGTCATGTACTAATGTCTGCTGTTTTTGTCTTCACAGAATTATTGATAACTGCATGAACATCACCTCTGACGCCAAAAGTCTACACAGAGCGATCTGGGCGTATAGATAAGCGACATTTACACATAGTCAGAAATCATACACAAGCCCAGGAAGTAATATTACAAAGATCTGAAAACATATAGTAAGTCAGAGAGTGATATTAGGATATATAGGAACACTATGCCCAACCGTAGGAAGTATGCCATGCTCTTGACTGTACTTACACTCCTTAAAATATGGGTGTCTGTACACTTGCTAACTCCGGTCCAAAGTGCAAACCGCATATCCGGAGGTTACCAAGCATCAGATTATTATCATCATCACTGTGATACTATGATATAAGTCACTAGTGGAAAATTACAAGCACTACGTGTCACTTTCTTCCGGTTACTTTCTTGTTATGATATGGGAACGAATCAATATGTTCCACGCTTCTTACTGTCATAAACTGTATGTCTTTATATAGAGGTTAAACTTCCATTTTCGGAGAGAGAGAATGCTCGACCTACCGTTAGGGTGGGGAGAGATTTAGAACTGTCTGTCTACCTTGTCTGTCTCTCCTCAATACAGCGTCTCTTCTTATTTTAACTATGGATTTAGAGATCCATAATTTATCGTTTGACCAGCCAGGGGGGGATTTGAGACCGGTACTGTACGGTCCCTCTCTCACCAGGGCTGGTCAAAGCGCTCCGACACGCTTTAAAAGTCCCAGCCAGGAAAATTCTCTACATTGCTGTATTTTCAGACAAAGGATTTTATTTGACAACAGTGTTATGAGTTTTGGATTAATGTGGAACCACGTGGACATCCGGGAGCAGCGGACCGGGTTGGACTGTCGGACAAGAGGTTGGATACTCCCCCGGTCCTGGGCTGCACCTGGATCTCTGCGCTTGGTAAATTCCTAAGTTATTAAGATAAGTACATATTTACTAAGTCCCCGTAACGTGTCGTGTCTTTGAATTTTGAATTAACGATGTTAATGTAATGATAATTGATATGATTTGTGAAATATGTTCTCCCTCCGTCGGAGGAGTCCGAAAGCTCCTAATAATGTTTTGGTTTGACACGCGTCGTAAATTAATCCTTATCTAGACAGAATGGTCGTAAAACTCTTTGTTTCTTCTTTGAAAGTTTAAGGGAGGTGTGCACAATCCCTATTCTATTTTTATCTATTTATCTGTTTGGTCTCGCTCTCTCGTTGTGATGAGGAAGCAGAGACAAATATTTTCAGACTTTAACTTTTTTCGGTACAGTCGTTTTTGTCCACAAGTTGTTGATCAACTTGTTGTTTTGTCAGTTTGTCTGGACCCTATGAATGGTCATTATATGTTTGGCTTATAACCTAGGGCAAGTACTTCTAGTTGGCCTGAATTTAACGAGTACTTCTAGTCAGCATATAGCTTTCTACTGGTATGTCTGGACCCTATGAAGGGTCAGTATTTGTCAGTTTGTTACTGTTATGTTCACTGTACCGATAATACTGTGTTTATTTAGGTCTCTCACTTTCATGGCTTGGCCCAGCCATCGGAAATTGAGAAACAATATTTTTATCTTTGACTATGTTACTGACCAGTTCTGTTTTCTGTAATATTAAGTACTTTTAAGACGTTTTAAAATGTCTCTGAGAAATTAAAGTTAAGATTTAAGACTAAGAATAACTAACTCAAATTATTGATGCCTAAATTAATTTAAACTGTTGTAACTTTAAGATTTTAGAGCCCTCCATAGGATTATGGTCGTTTACAGTATTGATAATTCCTGTTTACTCTTATATGTCCCTCACTCCCTCGCTGTAGTCGACACAGGTGGGGGAGTCAGGAACTAGCCTAAATTCATTTAAACTGTTGTAACGTTAAGATTTAAAACCTGCTAGAGGCTTCTGGCTGTGTATTATACTATAATTTCATTTATTTGATGACTTTTCTGTGAGAATGAATTTACCGTACTGTATGTGTGTGCGAGCAGAAGATTTGCGTGGGGGTGCTGCTTCACTAAACCCCCCCCTCTCTGACTCCCATCTCTGTGAGCATGAGTGCGTGTGCGTGCGTGCGTGCACTTGTGTGTGTGTTCCAATACTGTATGTGTGAGTGCGGGCATGCGCCTGTGTGTGCGTAAATGTCGCTTTAACCCCTTATCTGTTCCACTCCCTCTCCATCACTCGTGTAAAGGCTGCAAAAAGGACGATACAGGCTTGTGGCGTTCCAAAGGAGATAGCATATGCTGCTCCCAAAATCTCATGCAACTCCTAATCATAGAAACTCATGGTCCTTCTCATCTCCATGCCAGAGCAGTCTTAGAACGTATCAGAATCAATTGGTTGTTTTTATACATACTGATGGTTTAAACCACCCTCACATAGACCAGCCTCCAGTCTATTTACACATTGAACCGGTTATTTTCTATAAGAAATTGTTTTTCCCTGCTTATGTGAATCCCTAGCATCCCCAAAGGACTAGGTGATATAGTTTTAGGTATTTTCTGCACTGAGTTCTGTTTTACCCCGAAGGGGGTCTCGTATTAATTCATGTTTTCTGATGTCATCATATGGATGTTGTTTTATGACCAAAAGTGAAGTTGGACAGTCACACAGGAATGACAGGGGTACGTTGATCACAACTGTAACAGAAAAAGGTTATGGAAACTGATCAACAATACCCCATTATAGACTGACAAGTCAGTGGCTAAAAACTGTGGTCTGTCCAACCAAGTGAACACTCTGGATTCAGAGACCAAGTTGACCTTATGGTCAACAGATAGAAACTAACAAGTATGAAATAGATGTCATCAGAAACATAGAATATTGTGCCATTGTTTATGTGTTAGTAGCACCCCAAAGGGGGTGCCATTTATTGTTTCTAATCATCAAAAGCAATTGTTGACCCCTGCTCACCATGTTTTTCAGAAACGTTACCCGATTTGAGTGGACTTCGTGAAAGCAAGTCCAAAGCGAGGAGTTTGAACTTTTCTGAAAAATGTGCCAATTATCATATCACTAATTGGTGATCTGCCCTAGAGGCAGATCAAAGGGGGAATTTGATGATATGATATGATAATATTCTATACTTTTTGTACCAAAATGTTTGCTAGTGTCTGACCTAAGTTGACCTAAATAGATCTATATTTTCGCATGCACACAGTTCGATTGTTGTTAACCATTTCGACATCACCTTGGTATTACAGACACTTTCCAGAATCTCTGCTCTGCCTAAACCATACCACCCTTCCTCTTTCCACTAGAGCAGAGGTCAAGACATTGCAACATACACACCATCTGTAGAAAGACGGTTGGTCCCCACACCCAATTACTCACTCTAACGCCCAATGTCTAAAACCGCTGAACGGTGTGGAAGGAAAAATGGTTATACACAGTGTAATCCCTTGATAGAATACAAACGGATCTATTCTACTCTAATGATTGATTATCAATGAATACTTTTACACCTGATAATTATAATGTGATTAACTCACGAATCAATGATAAATGATAGAAAGTATACGAAAATCATACTATGATTGTGTGTGTGTGTGTGTGTGTGTGCTGTATTTCTACATTATATCCAAGTACCGAAAGCCAATGTTTTGCAGTATTATCCTATGGCCTGGCCACCCTTCATGTGTTAGAAGTTTATAAGTTCATCCAAAAGGTTCTTTCAGAGTTCATCTACTCGTGCACAGGGTCAGTTGGTGCACGTCCACATGTTCCTGCTTCCTCAAACTGTTTTAAAAGATACACTGATCTATTGTTTGCAAAGAAGCTCACTTCCTCAACCATCTGTAGAAAGACGTCTACGACACCTTGGCACAGTCCAGGGGCAGGGGAAAGGAGGGGTGAAGACCACGTGGCGAAAGGGGTGGAGGCAGACAGCCTTACCTCTCTAAGTGTGTGGCCAATTATGCCTGCTTAGTTGAAGAAACCACCAATGGAGTCCAGCTCAGGACTCCTCCCACGAACCAATCAGAAGTCTCGCCTCCCCTGCCGAAGATCTGAACATTAGTATAACCCCTCTCGTTTTGAGGGGGCCCGCGTCCGTCCTACGAGAACATTACAGCTCGCTGTTGTGTCCTTTACTGAACGAACCTTTTTGGTACCGGTACCTGGATATTTTCTCTTTTGTCTCCTTACATAGATTTTACTTAGAACTTAGTATAATCCATTTGTGCAAACGGTATTGATATAATAAAGTTAACAGCTATTATTTTAAATAGAAGTCTCCTGTCTTTAGTATTTGTTTTATGGCACATCCATACTCATTCTTGTTCTACGCATAACCTCACCTTCTGAGAAGTCTTAGTACAGTTTAGGCGGTGTAAGGGGCCCGGGCCTCGAGCCTTGGTTTTCTCATTTGAAGAGAGGTTCTTTCAACGCGCACACGCACACACACACACACACACACACACACACACACACACACACACACACACACTTCTTTTATGAAGAAAAATTGCTTCCTTTTTCTGCTGACTTCAATGTAACTTCTATGGAACAGGCCGAATATTGAAAAAAGCTAGTAGGTGTAAACCTTTTAGCTTTTTACTACTTAGTCATCATCATTGTTGTTGTATCCTACTGGCTCACCAGCCAACCATCCCTGGGGAGTGGGGACCAACAAAGAATATTGCTGGTCTATATACTGTAATTGGTTAATAGATAGAAAATACAGCGAATATGATGTAGGGATTAATTTCCTGTGCTTTTTACAGCATTCACTTGGTCAATAGTTTTTATCTTACTGTACAATAGCCTACCTTATAAAGGTGCCCGCTCACCTTTTGGTCAATCATCATGTAGAAAGGCGTTGCTTATCCTTTAATCTTTTTATTTTATTTTTTATGGCAGATAGAGTGAACATACCATAACTCTGTTCAATGGACCCATACAGCCTATGGGTACATTTCTTTAACTCTCAGCCTAAACCACTTTCACTGGTGTGTTGAAAACTGTTCCTATATTATATGTCATTATATGGGAAAAATCCAACATTTTCAAATTACGATAACACTCTGGGTTTGTGTAACTTTCATTAGATCTAGTTTTGTTTTGTTTTTTCTCTCAAGCGCACACACATGTGTGAGCATTCATTTTACTCACTGAATACTAGGAACGTGTCTTTGGTGAGTCTCCTGGCCACCTGTCTGGTTTCCATGATCACCATCACGTTGAGTAACTCTGTCTTGTTCTGGTGTAACACAGTCATAGCAGTACCTGTTGTAAAGTAACATTATTATATTATTACTAGTGCCTTTAGATGGAACTGGTGCTCTGGTCTCACAGGTTTGGGTATATGGCACCTTTACGAACCATTAGGGTTAAAGCCCGCACAGAGCCATGGATGAATTCGGATATCCGTGAATAAATGAAACTCAGAGACAAAAAATACTCTGAGAGACATAAATGTAATCACAAACTCAAAAAAGGCCCCAACAAAAACCTTTAAGCCCATCTCAAACTACTCAAAACAGAGGCCAAAGAAACGGACAATCTCCTTATTCAAATCTGCCAGAAAAAAAATACATTGACGACAAAGTTGAGGAAAACATCCACAAACCACGAGAGCTATGGAAGCTATTTAAAGCCCAACTAGGCTGCAGCTCCAAACCATAACCCACAACATATACATCAAAACTGCCATCGCTCTACAGGAGCCTAGGGGATGACTCGGCTCTCCTAGTCTCTACAGGAGCCTAGGGGATGACTCGGCTCTCCTAGTCTCTACAGGAGCCTAGGGGATGACTCGGCTCTCCTAGTCTCAAGCAGCGACATATTGCAGGTCGGAAAGGCCCTTATCTGTGAACTAAACAAGATCTGCACCTGGCTCAATGACAATAGACTCTCAATTGACCTATGTAGGTAAAACCGAATGTATCCTCTTTGGATCTAGTCAGAAACTCAGCAAAGTCAAGAGCTTCACAATCAAAGTAGGTGACACTGTAATAACAAGAAAAACAACATCTCCTACCTGGGTTGCATCTTGGAGGCAAACCTATCCAGTGAAAAAAATACTATCAAGGTAATCAAAAAGGTCAAGCAACGAATGTGTTTCTTGCAGAGGGTTGCCCCGCTGATCAATAGTAAAACACGAAAGACTCTAGGAGGTGCTCTTATTGATTAAGGAATCTGTCTGGTATCGCGCTGCCCCAATTGCCTTCAAGTTAAAGCTCCAAACAGCCCAGTACAATAAACTGAATAGGGTCGTGCTTGGTTTTCCTTCTCGGGCCTACCTCACCACTTATTACCACATAAGCGTGGGGTGGCTCAAAGTAGCTGACAGAGTACAGCATCTTGCAATTATGGGCCTGGTGTACAAGATACAGTGCAGCTCAAAGATACCCATGTACCTGACAAACTACTTCCAGAACGTCCTGTTCTTTTTTTAAACAATACTCTTACCCTCTTTTCAATACTGTATCAAAGAGTGCCTTTTTCCTGCGGTACATAGCAAGCCAACTGTACTGTAAGCCAGGCACAAACTAAGGCATAACAACAACTCTTACCCTCTTTTCAAAATCAATACTGCATCAAAGTCAAGACCTATTCGGAGGTAGATAAGTTGGCCAACTGCAAATCAGGCATGTTTATCTTTATCTTAACACTAGACCTTACCCGTTTGAATATATGTGCTCCAAAATATGGGAGCATATAAGTGTGGGTTATGGGGAAAGTAACTGTAACTGGTCCGTGCATGACAATATGTAGGAGACAGACAGACAATGTGTAGAAGGATTGCTTTGCTATAATTGTGAATATAGCTGATCAGTAAAAATTAAATAACAATAGACCTACATCATACTCATTTTGAAATGAAAGTAGTATATTTATGATGAATAAAAAATGTAACATCAACGTCCTACATTTGCATACTGGGCCATGGTTGGTTCCCTCACGACTTGGGTGCTGAGAAAAATACAAAGCTGAGCGAGGCTAGACCCTATCTTCTGCCTTATGTTAGCAATGGCAGATAGAGTCTAGCTGCTAGGCTAAAAAGGGTTCACTACCGGTTTCACCGGCAGATAGAAAAAGTAGCCGACATATAGCGTTTGTGAATTCCAGTGTTCTATATTCATTGTCTTGAGATAAACAATCAAAGACACTAGCGTGTGTTCCTCTCTTGGAGTGAAGTTACCACAGTACCTTTCTCCAGGTACTCCACGATGACAGCCTTCTTCTCTTCTTCTGTCAGGTTCTCCTGATGGCCCTGATAAGCTGCCATCTCTGCTGCACGCAGGAGAAGGTCAGGAGAGAGGGAGAGACTGAAGGATGAAGATAGAAAGAGTAAGACATGATGAGAAGGAGGGAGGCAAAAAAAGATAATGGAGACGTATAAACACTAGTTTGTCAGAGACACTTTCACGAGGGCGACCTCGCCCTCGTGAAAGTCCAATGTCTTAACAACTAGACCAAAGGCAAATCCCTATAGACAAGGGATGTTAAGTTGAGGCTGAGGCAGTGAGTCACTCTGATACTTTCACCCCCCTTTTGAACTCCTCCCACGGGGAAATCCTATCCAGCTCAAGATTCGAACCTTCCATGTGGAAGTCTTTGGCTCCCCACAGACAGACAGACGTAGGTTTGACCCCTTATCAAAAAACTGGGGGGAGGCGGGGCTAAGGTTCTGTTCAATTCATTCCCTATAGAAGTCACATGTTTTGATAAGGGAAGCTTCCTTTAAGCTTTCCTTAAGGCTGGTTTTAAGGGAAAAGGTTTTCATAAGGTTTTCATTAGCCAACTGCTAGGAGCAGCCAAGCTGCTGGGAGAAGCCTTGATGAGACAAAGGGGCGGGGTTCAGCCGCCAACCAATAGGACAGAATGGGCTGTGCTGGGTCTCACTTGTAGTCTACAATCAGAGCCTCTGGTCTGCAGTGACACCACCCACTTCACGCAAAGCATTGTGGGAAGCGTATTCTTATTTGGATAAGGTTTGGATAAGGTTCTGATAAGTTAAGTTATATATCACTTAACTTATCAAAACCTTATCAGAACCTTACCTTATCAGAACCTAATCAAAATAAGAATGTCAGGATTATGATTATAAAGAATCAGAATCAGCTTTATTGTCACTGTTCATCACATCACAGGTTTACAGAAGTAAAGAAGTAAACCGCTCTTAACCTATTCCACCATTAGCTTCAGGAATCAAAATTAGACTGGTATAAAATGATAAACCTGTATACACTGTAGGCCTCCAACTATAGGCCGCCCAGTACCAGATTTAATAGTGTTACCAAACTATACAAGGGACACATTACAAAGTATTTTTTAATGCTAATAATTGATGAATATTTGAAATGGTTAAAATTCTCACCTGTTGAAGCCGTGCGTTCTAACTGACCCTTCTCGTCTCTTGTGAAAAAGTTGTTTTCACATTCCGCAGCCGCGCGCATGCAAACACCCACACCCGCCCGCACACACCCACTTCTTCTTTAATGAAGACAAAACCACTTCTTCTTTAATGAAGACAAAATTGCTTCGTGAAGCTGAAAAAAACAAGAAGTTGATGATGCTGCAGGGTTGGTCACATGATTGACTAGAACAGTCATAAATATAACTCCATGGAACAGGCCGAATATTGAAACTAGAGGGATGCAATTCTTGGAAATTGCACGTGTGGCTGCCGTGCCGTGAGTCAAACTTGCAAATTAATTCCGTCCTTGTCCTTTTCATGATGGAGATCCCTGATGTCATAAATATTAAGCTCATATCTTGGAATACCCATATATGGACATATTGTGTTATGACGTCAGACATCTATCATGTCAGTCATCTCCATATTTGGGATTTTCTTTTGTAGCGTTACAAAATACGTGCAGTATCACATATCTATCTCCTCCCGCCTCTTCCTCTGCCCAGAACACTGGCCAGTTGTGTTTGTATAGACCAGTGGTTCTCAAACCTTTTTGGCTCAGATCACCCCTGTAAATAACTTTTTCATCCACGCACCCCTGGGTTAGCGTTAGGGTTAGACACAGTGTCAGGTTCGGGAAGAATTTGAGAATTTAATTTTCAGTGTTGCATTGGTGATTCAATGTTTGGGGGGATGCGTTTTTAATGACGTCACGTGCACGTCGCTTAACACCTACATTACAGGAGTTAACAGGTTCATACAATACTATTGTATTGATATGCATATAGGCTCATCTCTTTGTTAAATCACCCTGCTGTGACACTAAACGTTGTTGAGGTGTGAATTTGGGGGTTATTTTGAATCGATGCATGCCTGTACACATGAGAGGCGTGACACCGGTCAGAAAAGATACGGGACGGCGTGTATACGCGTGACCGGACCAATTGCAACATTGGCTATTTTCAATAAATGTTTGCGCATTATGCAAAAAAAGTAGAGATGGATGAATGAATGTTTTGTTTTTAACATGATAAAATTAGACAAAGTAAAAAATAAAAAATATAGACAGGGATGGCAATCATACAGCCCGCGGGCCGGATCCGGCCCGCAATATGAATCAATCGGGCTTCTAGAGCATACATTTCTAATTTCTGAGCATTTAGTAAGCAAAAGTAAGTCTCTAGCCCATTCCTGTCAAATGCTCACTGCAGTCTAGGTTTCTCCCCCTCACTCAGCCACCAGCTGGCGGCAATTGAGTTGATTGATTGGAATGTTAAGTGATCAGCTTGCTGGTGCCTCTCTCTCTCTCTGAAGATGACAATTGCTAGGAATGGGAGAATATACCTGAACATACCTGCAATATCCGAACTGTACTCAAAGATACACACATATTAGGCATGAAAATGTATGTTGTTAAGAAAATAACGTATTTTTCAAAACTTTGACTCACTGATATTTTCAGAATATTCCATTATTGTTCATTACTCAAAATATAATGAAAATAATTAATGTCCTGCATCAAACACAGCGGCGGCTCCAGAAGATTGTGACTGGGGGGGCTATGGGGGAGCTGGCTTTTTTAGAGCGGGGCCGAATTAATTTTGGCAACAAACAAATAATGAATAGTACCTACTAATATGACGAATGAGATTTAGAGTATCGCTTAGAGTATGGATAATGGAACAGACCAGATCATTGGCAGTTTTCAGCTCCAAATCTGAGGACTGTAGGTGATTGATATATGCTGAAGATGCTTTCCAGCATAAAAAGTACAGTTTTTTAGTACGGTTTACATAGAAGTCAGTCAATTCAGGCTTTTGCAAATCCCGCCCCATTCTGCCCTGTTACTATGGTGGGACATTAACCCTGGGCAGATTGTTTTTATAGTGGCAGTGAATGGGATTTTTTATTTTTTCATAGCCTCATTACAGCTATATAAAGTACCAAAGGAAAAACATCTAGGTGATATTAATAAAAAGGGAAGACAAATGTACAGTAGTTACATTGCAAAACAGGGGGTTTCCCCGAAAATATATGTTTTAATTTGTTTAATCCCAGTGGGACAGAATCACTATTGCAGATTCTTTTATAGTGGAAGTGGATGGGATTTTTTTTCCTTCATAGCCTCATTACAGCTATATAAAGTACCAAAAAAAACACATCTACGTGATATTAATAAAAAGGGAAGAAAAAGGTACAGTAATTACATAGCAAAACAGTAATTTTCCCCCGAAAATATATGTTTTAATTAGTTTAATCCTCTGGATCAGAGAGAGAATAGAAATAGAAAGAAAAAGCGCATTGCATCTTGGGTAGGAAGAGGAGAGCCAGATTATAGTTCTCCTCACATAATAGGCTGGCTTTTCGTAATTCTGCCCATTTAAAATATATATACCCAATCGTAACTCTTAGACCATTGATAAGGTCCATGTGAACTAGTTTGTTGAAGCTTATTCATTATGATGAGCGAGATCGCTAATCGCTATCACCGCCCGCAGCGGCCGTACTGGACGAATGCCGTGTTGCACAGAGCGGACAGTTTTTGAAAGCCTGAAGCAACATTCTCCACTGCACAAACTCCACCCCCGACAGCAAAAAGTGAATGTTTTTTTCTGGTTGGCCAGTCAGGGAGTCTCAGGGACCAATCAGAAGGCTGACAAACGGTGAATTGTCTTTCACATATTCATATATATTTAATTTATTTGTTCCTTAAATATTTTTCATCACAATTGGATGTGAGGGATGGGGGTGCTTAGGGGGTGCTAAGCCTTCATCAGGGGGGGCTAAAGCCCCCTCTAGCCCCCCCCCCCCTGGAGCCGCCACTGATCAAACAAAATGTTTTGTAGCCATTTACAAATTAAATATTCTCTTCTCTGGATAAAAAGTGTATTTTAGATGTGATGTGGGGGGCTCTGAGTGTTCCCACTAAGTAAGGTAGACTTTCAACTCCCTAAATCCGTCTTTGTTTTGGTGACTAGCATAACTGTATATTTTATTTTTACTACAGACGAGTGGGCACGCCGCCTGTAATGCGAGCGCAAGAGCTCATCAGTGACGTAGCGTTAGGGAGAACTCCTAACGTTATAGACCAGAATCCTTTATTATGCCCCGTGGGCAGGGGTGAGATGCCATGGGCTCGGCGAGCCCACACTTATTTTGCTGCACGCACGCGCGCCTCATATGCACACACTAAACACACACTTAACAATAAAAACAGTGTGTGCGCATGACGTCATAAATTTAGAGGACCCACACTTCTAAAATCCATATCACACCACTGCCCGTGGGAGAACAATTACATGAATAACTCTATTCGAGTTTAAGCATTAAGACCCCTTTTAACTCTCAATGGTTCCTTTCTGAAAAATGAGGTTAATGTAAAGAGATTCACGTTTTTGAACATTGTTGTTTTGAATGGTTGTGGATGGAGTTGGTGCTGTGCACAGTGTGCAGTCACCAGACTACAAAATTACGTCAGATTTAACAATCCAATAGTCTACAGGCTTTTGAATACAATGATATCATACACAGTAATCCCACACCAGTTTTCTTCTTCTTTTATTTTACTTCCAGGTATAATATAACATGTTGGATAATATAAAATAGAGTAAAATGCTAAATATAAAAATGCATGCAAAAAACAACAACACAAGTACAGTATACAGTCACTTTTAAATATGTACAGATTTCTCCTCTGTCTTGTCAATATGTAGACACCAGTGTTTTTCTTCTTCTTAACCTTTACATTCAATTAATTATTTCAACGGTCTAAAATCTTGTTGTTTTATTTGATGGCCTTCCTGCCCTTGGCCTTTGTGCCCTCAAAAAAATGGACAACCCCAAAGGCCTTGCCTCTAAAATGGTGACATTCCAGGCCTTGTGTGTGTGTGTGTGTGTGTGTGTGTGTGTGTGTGTGTGTGTGTGTGTGTGTGTGTGTGTGTGTGTGTGTGTGTGTGTGTGTGTGTGTGTGTGTGTGTGTGTGTGTGTAGTATCTACAATATTACATTCTTATATCAGGGAGCATGGTAGGGATCGTTCAAATATTGTTAGCCTATAACATAATTAGTCCCATTTTTTTTAAAGATATTTGTTTGGCCTTTATTGATAGGTGATTAGGTGTGCAGTAGGCTGACAGGAAATGGGGAGAGAGATGGGGGGGTGACACACAGCAAAGGTCGTCAGGATCGGGTCTCGAACCTGCAAGGCTGGTCTGGATTACCACCCTGTGGCCCAGGCCTCCTAAGTCCCATTTTTAAAGTTTTCAGGAAAGAAGGAATGTCTTAAGCAATCATAAGTAAAAACACAGGTGTTTCAATTTGCCTGATTGGCATAGAACTAATGTTCTACACCAATCAGAATACCTGTGTTGCTCCTCAATATGTCCGATGTAGGTTTACAAATGAAACTAGGGGTGTAACGATACATTTTAATAGCGATTCGATACATATCACGATACATAGTTGACGATACGATACATGGTCGATATTGGTTAATTCATGGCGATACGATATGATTCGATTCAATGATTTAAAATCGATATAGTAACTATTTAGTAAAGAAATTAAATCTGTGTTAACTCATCGGGTGCCCACGAGGTGTCTACACGCCAATCTCTTTGATGTCTCTGGAGGCCCAGCCGCAGTGCCCACGACGCGTTTGACGCGTTTTACTGTACTGTAGTTACTGTACATTGCTACCGCAATGAAGGATCTACCACGGTGATCAAACACCAACCATATGGGAAAAACACTACATTTCCCAAAATGCAGCGCGGTACACGTGACCAGCATGTGCCGTCTCCCTGCAGCCACTCACAAGCTTCTGTTCCAACTCTATCGTCCCTCTATGTATCCTAGTACGTATCATGACGAGTACTAGTATTTTCCCATGCGGAGTCTCGGCGGAGAAACGTAACATAGCGGATTCTTCTCCTATTCTAGATTTTTCAATCATCATGTTCAATGCGCGGTCCTTTCTACCTACCGTGACACAAACGCTGTGGCCCAGGTTTAGTAAAACGTGGTCCTGACTGAAAGAAAACATTATCGTAAAAAGAAACAGGATATCCTGGGATTACATTTACTCGGATCATGGATACTATTTTCCCAGTAACGCAGAGGTACGTAACATGGCGGATTCCTCTCCTTTTTCAATCACCATATTCAAAACGCGAACCTTTCTACCGCCCGTGACACACGCTGTGGCGTGTGTGTCACGTAAAAAGCTGTCCTGACTGAAAGAAAAGATCATCGTGAAAATAAACTGTACATACTTGGATTACATTTACTCAACGTATTACGGATACTTTTTCTACGACGTGAAGGTACGTAAATGACGTGTTGCCATGGAGACGGTGGGCCCCTGCGAGGGTAACCCTTGAATCACCGTGGGCACCCGATGTGTTAAAGGTGTGGATAGTGCAGGTTTTTGAGGGAAACATGTATTATTATGGCTATAAATAAGTAAACACATTGATTATCTGGCAAATACATGGACATTGTATATTGACAAACCTGCACCTTGACATGAACCCAGTGATTACACACATTTATCGATAGACCAATGTAGCTTTACTTTTCCCCTCCTTTAAAATGTTTCTTCTTAAAAATGCTAAATGCAATGCACAAGTAGGTAGTATCGATACAATCGATTATTTGCACTGCCGATTCGATACGATACAAAACGATATGATTCGATTTTAGCTGTTTTCATTTCGATATACTTCGTTTTTTTAAGTTAAAAACGATATTTTGATACAGTTACTATATCGTTACACCCCTAAATGAAACCCATGAATTGGGAATCATTGAAATATGTACAATGTCTTACTATTTCAGGTTACATTCTTGGGTTAAATATGTACAATGTATTACTATTTATGTAATCTTTATTTAACCAGTAAAAACACATTGAGACATAATCTCTTTTTCAAGTGGGAACTGGCCAAGAGGCAGAAATAAAAATTACACTGTCTTTGCTACACATATAAGACACCAACAACAAAAATAAAACATCCATGATACATCACAATTAGCTAAACTCCAAGGTAGTACACTTTACACAATATAAAAGCTAATTTACAAACTTCAGGTAATACTACACAGGAAACACTTGCCAAATGCAAGTGTTTATATACTGTATCCATCCAAGGTGATTCTTTAAAGCTTCTATAGCTTCTAGCTTCTGCTACTATTGCAGGTTATATGCTATAGGGATTTATTGAAATACGTACAAAGTACTGTATTACTATTTCAGATCATATGAATTATTGAAATGTACAGTTTATTCAACTAATACTACAATATCACAATGCAAACAAGCTCTCAAGCTTTTGTGTGCTGTATCCTTTTGACAGATTGTGTACAAATGTAAGTTCACCTAAATGTATTTTTGTCAATAAAAGAAAACATGATCAATAAGTCAATCAATATGGGTTCAGGTATTATTATGGCATATATTCTTCATTATTATGATTAATGTATTCAAAAATACTTATGATTAATGTATTCAAAAATCCTTATGATTAATGTATTCAAAAATACTTAGGATTAATTTATTCAAAAATACTGTTTCAGGTAGCGTAGGCCTACGGGCTACGGCAGATGATTCCTCAAATATGTATGTTTGTCTTCTACCTCTGCTCGGTTTCTGCAGCCCTATGAAAGAGAGAGAGAGATAGAGAGATAGATAGATAGATAGATAGATAGATAGATAGAGAGAGAGAGAGAGAGAGAGAGAGAGAGAGAGAGAGAGAGAGAGAGAGAGAGAGAGAGAGAGAGAGAGAGAGATGGATAATCAAAATAAGTTAGGAAAAAAGTCTAGATTAAAGTTACTGCAATGTTGACATGGCACTCTGACTATCAAGAGAATTAGAACATGGCACTTCATGTAAAAAAAATCAAACCTCGGTTCGAAGTGGAGCGGTGAATCTGAGCGTGCGTGCGTGCGTGCGTGCGTGCGTGCGTGTGTGTGTGAGTGAGTGGTGAGTGTGCCTGGCCTGCACAAAACAGCGCCCCTCCTTTAACTAGTGTGTTGTGTGTGGCCACTCATGGTATTGCCAGGCTACGGACACGGCCAGCCACCCACCCACCCACGGACATACCCACGGACATACCTGTCTATTGGGAGCGCTTTCACCGCTCCAAAAAAAGGCTGCCAACACCTGTACTAAAAGAACAGGCAAGTAAGAGAGAAACAGACTTACCTTGTGCTGAATCACGGAATGTCTACGGTTTGCGCGCGCACACACACACACACACACACACACACACACACACACACACACACACACACACACACACACACACACACACACACACACACACACAGCAAATGTCAGTGATTTCCATGAACAAATAAGAAGCAGTTCTTGGGGTATGATGTTAAACTAGAAAAGAACATTCTACGGAATTTTAAGTGTGCCTGCAGCTCGCTAAGTTTGTGCAACCTTGTGTAGCGGTTGGTGTTAGCATTAGCATTTTTAGCATGAGCTTCAACATTAGCATTTTAGCATTAGCATAACATTAGCATTTTTAACACTAGCAATTTTTTGCAGTAGCATTTTTAACATGAATATTTATAGCATTAGCATTATCATTTTAACATTTTTTTGCATTAGAATTAGCATTTTTAACATTAGCATTTTAGCACTAGCATAACATTAGCATAATGTTTTTCAATAAATGAAAAATATATCCTATAATGTGCCATAAGATGTACCTGGAGATTCAGTAAAGGACTCTTGTGATCAAAATAAGAACATTATATAGTGATGCACCGATAAGGAAATTCTTGGCCGATACCGATACCGATGTTTAAAATCACAATTTAGCTGATAATCGATACCCATGTTTGTTTATTTTGTTTTTGGTGTTATAATTTCCCCCTTTTGTACAAGGGAAACAAATACATCTTCATTGTAAGAAATAACTGTTCAGAAATACAGCTTGGTAGGCAGCAAATAACCAACACACCAACATAACCAGCGCAAAATGTGTGCTTATCAACAACTACTGCCATCGGTTAATGTCAGCTTTATTTGCCGATGGTGTGGCCAATATATCAGTGCATCCCAAAACAAAACCTCGAATTTGCCACGGACGAGGAAAAGTGTTGCTTTTGTTGCCACAGTGAGGTGACAGAGGTCAAATAAGTAAAGCATAGAAAAAAAGCTATGTGACATTTTATACATAGAAACCATGAGCAACTTGCCTTCACATTCAGAAGCTAAAGGAGTGGCTTCTGCTCTTTCACCTCCTGAATACAGAAGAAAATACATGTGTTTGTCAATTAAATGCATAAACGCCAGCTTCAGATGAATGCAAGTCTCTTTGATCTGTTGGTTCTGTTGCTGTGAGACTTCCTAGATGTTGCCAGTAGAGTATTATGTAGCCTACTGCAGTGGTTCTAAAACCACGTTTTTGGTTTCAGTTTCCCTTTTCCTGATTTCTAGATCATGTTGCTTAGGACAGAGAAAACTATATCTTGCATATCTCCATATTTTAACTTTTGTTTTGGTAAATTAATGCTCTACTTTGCCATACTACAGTGTCATACTAAACATAGCAGATATACAAGCTTGTATTTTGCTATACTTTTGAATTTGAATCTTGCTATTTTTATATGCTATCCACAACTTTCCCACGTCCCGTCGTGCATTGCGCAGGTGTGCGGCGGTTTCCGGCTTCGCAGCCGAGAGTGATCTACAAGCTCACGACGGTTGCATCTGCGACGCGACGTGAGATTGTATGTCTGCTGTTAACCGGAAGTGCCCCACAGATAATGCTACAGTAAATTCCCGCGGAAACAGGTGGATATGAATTTGAATCCTGAGAAGGTATCCACCTGATGCTATTATGTTGAACAATATGACGTTAGAAATAAGAAAAGAAGTCCTGAGCACATTTACTCTAATCTGTGTCCAGTTTTCCCATTTTCCACTTCATCTCACACACCCCCTGTAGTACCTCTGTGTACCCCTAGGGGTACATGTAGAACCATTAATTCAATAAGATAATACAGTAGGCTACCAGATATACAGTACCAGTCAAACCATGGTGGCTCAGGGTCGTTCTTGGTTGTTGTCCCATCCTGGATCGAATTGTCTGGAGTGGAATTGCTAGAACACAAACAGGTAAGAACACAGAGATTTAGAACAGAGATTAAAAATAAATAAATAGCAGATCTACAAAGTCAAAGTGCGTCCCTGCAAGATTGTACATCTACATTTTTGAAAAATCTTAAACGTGTTTGAATATTTATTTTTTATTTATTTTTATCACAAATCTTCGCAAACAAAAAATGCATAGAAAAACATATTGTAACAGGATTCATTAAGCATTTTTTTTGGAGACAGAAGCCATGGAAACCTGCCTTCATGTTCAGCCGCTGCTCTCTCTCCTCCTGAACACAAAAGGAAAGATGTTGGTTTAAAACTTCAACAGCCGCTTGTTATGCCACTATGACGAATAATGTCGAATATTACTTTGAAAAATACTTTTAAAGACTGAAAATCACTGATCTACGAGCTCACAGCGTGTGTCACTGTAGATTTGATACAAAAACATGCCTAATAAGATTAGTCATCAGTCATAACTTAAGAAGCAAATGCCCTGCTGTAACTCTAATGGACATCTGTTCCCCTAAGATAACATGTCATAATGTCACATGTAAGCAGTGGGAGACACGATTAGAATGAGATTATGATATTAAAAACTACCTGCACCCATGTTATAATGTCATCCAGCTCTCAATGACACTGTGTTGTTGGATTTTATCTAAAACATTCACCAAATTATAATCAATGCTTATAAGTGACTACTAAAGATGATGATAATTGTCATTAATACCTGCCACAAAATCAGCAGCAGCAGCAGTTCCAGGTACTGAGAAAACAAGAGGAGCAACAAAAAAAAACACAATGAAAGATAGATTAAAAAATGAAAAACTAACAATAACTAGAAAAGTACACGTCTCTGAGAGGTCTCCGCCAGGCTGGGTTGTCTACCCAGCCTACCCACCCTGTCTACCCACCCTGGTGTGTTTTAAGGTTTTATTTTTATTTTTCTATTGGTCTATTGTAAGCTTTTGAGTCAGTCTGGGTCTGTCTTTATATAGGGGTCTTTGACCTGCACAGACTAGGTCTTTGTCTAAAAAACTTTTTTAATAATGGAATGTGAATGTATATTATAACCCTAACCCCGGGGTTATTTGAAAACATGTATAAAGAAAAAAATGGAAGTATTGTGTACTAGCTGTATTCTGCGTTGTTTCACTCGGACCGTTCTGTGTGTGGCACCAAGGTCCCCTTTATAAGTGAAAACAATGTTTGCACGCTGAGGAAGGCCTGTGAGGCCGAAACGTCCACATGTACTGGCTGCTGGGGGAAAACAATTGAATAAACAAGAAGGATCTAAAGTGAGTGCTGGCGTCCTTGCTCTAAGTTCATTGTCTACCCAGGGTCCTTGGTTTATGATGAATCATGGTGACACTGTCACAGTAACTGTGGTCAGCAGGGGGCACTAGAGCTTTTATACAAAATCAAGTGATACATCTGAACCTGAAAGAAATATAGCCCCTATATTAATATTCCACTATGAAACCAAATGAATGAAATTAGCTAAAAACTAATGTATTGTAACTTTAAAATAAATATACTGTACCATTTGCATAGTCATCAGGGTGGCTGGTTACTCTGTTGCCTAAAGACAAGAGAAACAAAATTACTAGTGTAAAATATCCAACCAGGTGTCCTTATCAGAAGAATTTATCAGTGTCCTTAAAGCAGTACTATTAAACTTTCTTAATAAATAAAATATCATTTTGTCCAATATTAATACAAACGTATACAATACAGGTGCTCCGCTGTGATTGGCTGTCTGTCAATCAGGGCCCTATTTTGCATGGTGTCTTGTTCCTTGTAATAATGTTGCTGTTACTTTGAAAAACAGATTAAAATTGTGAAAAACCTACGAGCTCACTCACAGCATGTCAATGTAACTGTTTTTCAAAATACAAAAAAAAAAGCCTAATAAGATTAGTCATCAGGCATGAGAGGCAAAAATGAGGCCCTGTTGTAACTCAAATGGACATCGGTTCCCTAAATATGAAGTCACATGTAAGCAGTGGGAGACACGATTTGAAGGAAGAGTATGATTATGATATTAAAAACCATCTGCACCCACGGTATAATGTCATCTCCATGACACTGTGTTAACTTGCAGTAACAATAACATGTCCTACTGGAAGCGTTTGTCTCCTTTCAACATTTTTTGGGATGTTATTTCGTCTTTCTCTGGTGTTGTTGGTGTTACTTCCATGATGTTTTCAAATGTTTTCTTAAACTAGACACCCATAACAAGAATATGCCGCTCGAATGACTCTGTCTGTGCTATTGTGTTTCTGTTATGTTTCCAATGGGACTACAGTTCAGTGCAGCAGTGGCTACTTCCGATACTCGCAGTTCGGGAGCTGCCGTTCCAGACGCATTTGGAGATTGTGGAATAGTTGTCTGGCTATGCAAGACTATGTTAACTTAAACATTCACCAAATTATAATAAAGACTTTATAAGTGACTAGTAAAGATGAGATCTGTTATCAATACCTGCCACAACAGCAGCAGCAGCAGCAGTTCCAGGTACTGAGAAAACAAGACGGTCATACAAAACACAATGAAAGACAGACTGAAAAAGGAATGAAAAAGAAAACCTAAGAATAACTAGAACTAGTGCAGGCCTCTGAGAGCAGGTCTCCGCCTGGCTGGGTCGTCTACCCAGGGCCCTCAACTGTTAGGTAGGCATTTAAAGATAATTGGAATGGTTTATGATAAATCATGGTGACACTGTTCACAGTAAACTCAAGTGATCACAACCCCTCAGCTCACTTAGAAGTTAACTGTGGTCAGCAGGCGGCGCTAAAACCTTTATAACAAATCAAGTGATACTCTGAACCTGAAAAAAGATACCCCCCATATTAATATTCCACTATGAAACCAAATGCATGAAATAACTTAAAATGATTGTATTGGAACCTTAAAATATATACTGTATATACTGTACCATTTGCATAGTCATCAGGGTGGCTGATTACGTTGTAGACACTTGTGTGGCCTACAGAGAAATAAAACAAGTGGTGTGAAATATAGAACGGTTGTCCTCGCCAGAAGAACTTATCAGAAGTATCTTTTTAAACAACATGATTGGTTCAAAGACCGACCGGGCTGCAGTGGGCAATACACATGGTGGTCAGGTACTCCGCTTTGATTGGCTCTCTGGTCTGTAGCTGAGCTCTGATTGGTTTCCTGAGATGGAATGGGTCTGAAATTATAAAGTTTATATTTTTTAGAAGAAATGCAGTAGAAAATATAGAATGTAGCCTATACTGCTGTCCTGTTGATGAATTGACAGAGATCAATACTTTACTTACATGACATAATCTGGATCTGTAAATTAAAGAGAAAATACGTTGTGCCATAAATATTTGAACAAAACTAAAATGTATACAGTCTAATTCTAGACAGTAGCCTATGTGAATGAGGTGGTGATACTGTCACACTGTAAACTAATCAGGGGGCACTAAAACAAATAAAGTGATACATCTGAAGCTATAACTACTACCAGGGGAAAGCCCCAAACCACTAGGGGGAAGTAAGGTCGTTGGCCTCTGCAGGGAAATCCCTGCAGACCCCTTCCTGCAGGCTGCAGCCGTTACCACCTCATTCTTAAGAGTGAGTTAAGAGTGGTTCCCATGACATAACAGTGACATCAGAACATGACGTCAGAGCGACAAACCCATAGAACCACACAAACCCATAGAACCACAGACAAACCCATAGAACCACAGACAGGGCACCCCATGAATATTTGTTTTCATCCGAGGCACCCCTACATTATAACGTCGTAGTCGGCTGGAAACATTGTATGTCCAAAACCTTCTCTTTTTGTGTTATTTTGAAAATGATTTAAAATAGTGAAAATAGCTAGTAGATCTGCTATAGATCTGCTATTTTCACTACTTGTGTGACGCTTTTGTATGATTAAGTAGGGCTTTTATTTGACCAAAAAACATACACATTTGAACCTCGGAGATACAAGGTTTTTGCCAGTGACAAAATTGATCCTTTTCACTCCCAGCAGCACCTTATATTTATAGCATATTTTAGCGATTATGTTGCGAGGAAAACGTTGAGATAACAGCCATTTTGGTTAGAAGTAGAACTGACTGAAAATAACTTTGTACTTCAAGTTTAAAATTATACAAAATATTCTTTTAAAAGTGTCCAAATAAATTCCAAATATTATCAAATGATCTCGCGGCACCCTGGACTGCCATCACGGGACGGCACCCCAGGGTGCCCCGTCACCCACTTTGAAAAACCCTGCCATAGAACCACAAACAAACCCATTGAACCACAGTGTACATAGCCTACACGGACAAGCTGTGACATTTCTCATGTTAAACTGCGATTTTAATTTCTTTATTCTTTTTTATATACTGTACCATTGTCATAGTCATCATCCTGCCGGATTGTGCCATAGATACTTGCATCGCCTAAAGGTAAACAAATAAACATTTATGTGGTGCTTAATTTAATTTCAAATATTGTTTAATTCTTATTCTTATTTCTTGGCAATTAGGGAAAAACTAAAACAGGCATTTGTGTCTGTGGTAAGAATCAATCAAATCAAAGTAAATGTATTATTATTGAGTGCTGTACAATTTTGAGGTATTGTTTACTTACTACTAGATTATTTCTACTTCACTTCTACTCCACTACAAATATACAAAATACTGTACTTTTACTCCACTACAATTATTAGAAAACATTGTAGATTTGTATTATTATTACACAACGTGCATTAACCACTAACCGTAAAATTTTCAGCTGTCTGAAAAAAGCAGATCTACAAGTTTGTAGATCTGCTATTTTCAAAATATTTTTTCCATGTGCTATAGTATATTAAGATTTGGTCTCACTATGACTCAGACATGAGACATAATCATAATATACTGTATATACTGATAACAGGGATCTCCATGTATGGGCATAGTGGCCTGAACCTGTCAAGAGTGTCCTTAAACAATATGATTGGTTCAAAAACTGACCGTGCTGCAGTGGCCAGTAAATATCATCAGACGCTCCTCTTTGATTGGTCCCCTGGTCTGGAGCTGAGCCCTGGTTGGTTCCCTGAGACGGTCTGTATTGAAAACAAAACAAACATCAAAAAGGTGTGTGTGTGTGTGTGTGTGTGTGTGTGTGTGCGTGCGTGCGTGCGTGCGTGCGTGCGTGCGTGCGTGTGTGTGTGTGTGTGTACCACTGAACTGATAGAGATGGATACTGTTCTTACCTGACACAACACCTGTAACCTGTAAATCAAAGATACAATGAACATTTGAACCTTTAAATTGCTTTGCTTTGATGCTCAGTATATTTCAGAGCTCAGTGACTGTAATCTATAATATGTAGTAGTACTACAGTATAGCTACTCACCTTTGTTGTATCGATACAGCAAGACGATGGTCGTAACACAGAGTACAATCGCAGCAAGAGTTCCCACAATCACATCCGCCATTCTTGCACCATCATTGTCTGAGAAACAAAATACGCTGCTGTTCCATCACTGTTATAAAACCATGTGGTTTATTCCATCAATAATGGAATATGTGGTAAATAATGGTGTTTTATTATTAACTATGAAAAACAACTGCCTCAAGTAATTAAAGTCATTGTTTTATAATAACAGGAAGAAGCACTCAAAGAAGGAATGGAGGAGAAGATGTGAAATCAAAGTAGGCTACTTTAATGTCTTTCAAAGGTTAAGAACCAACATGTCTCGACCGAGCTGGTCTTGGTGAATTTTAGTCCTCTCCTCCAATACTTTTTTGAGCTGTGCTCCTACATCATTCATAAAAGGCACCACTCACTTCACGCCGGGTGTGATAATAACTAATCAGATCTTGCCTATGCTCCCGTTGATCCTAGAAGCATCATCAGTTTTTTCCTTTTTTTTTTTTTTTTTACTTTTCATCACCATATGGGTCAATTTTTCACTTAAACTTACTTAAGACTTTTTTATTTTTTTTGTAACTTCAGGGCCGGCTACAGCCCTAAGCCAATATATCAGAAATGTTACTTACAATAATAGTACAGTTTTATTTAATTCTTTCTTCATATATATTCTTTTTTAATGTATTTATTTATTATTTCATTTGTGGCCCAGGGATGTAGCCCATAAGCCATAAGCCAACTTACAGTAAGTAACAGGGAAAAAAAAAAAAAAAAAAAACAGTTTAAAAACTCACGGTCTGTAAAACCCCACTTTTCCCTTCACATTTCCATTTTACACATCCCCGGTATTTTACTACAGCCAAAACTGTAGCCTACCTGTGGATGCTCGTGGCGTGATGATTTGCTCTGTGTCCCAAAAAGGATGTTGAATAGCACAGGTCAGGTTGTCTGTGGCTCCATCTGGGAGATCCAGCTGGCTTGTCACTGAGTAGAGTCCATCGGCGTGACTCTGGGTGTCCTCTCTAGGTACAGACGAGTTATCGTCCATGTTCTTCCAGACGATGGAGGCTGCAGGTTTTCCCCTCTCAGCTGAACACACAGCCACCCACCTGTCACCCTGCCACTGCAGACTGGCTGACATCTGAGGAGGGACTAGACACAACAGATAGACTGACACTCACTGAACAGTAACAATACCAGTTCGCTGCTTACAGAAATGACATCAAAGTCTGTTCTATAGACCAGGGCTCCTCAACGTTTTCAGGGCAAGGATCCCTTAGTTGAGAGAGAGATGAAGCAGGGATCCTCACAACCTTTTCATGTATTCCATATAGTTGAATATTGAAATGTAGGCTACAAGTTACTTTACACTACTGTTTACATCTGCAGGGAGTCGCTAAGGAAATCGGTCTTTAGAGAGGAAATGACAGACTTACCTCTGACAGATAATGTGTAGATGACAAAGTCACTTCCTCGTTGGTAGGCAGACTCACAGGTGTAGACCCCCTCGTCACTGCCTGAGATGCTTGGGACGAGCAGGTATGATTCACCAGTAGATGTGTTGTGGAGAGTCTTCTCATCCTCACAAGAGTTTTGACTGTGGCCGTTGCTGTTAAAGTCTATCTGACACTGCTGCTTCCTCATGTCTACTGTCCAGTTTGTGTAAAGCATCTCACCCCACATTTTGATGCATTTCAGGGTAACATTGATCCCCTGGTTGACCGCTTGGTTTCTGTAGACTGAGCAAGAACAACAATTATTTGGGGATTATTGCTGCTGAGTTTAATGATTGTTATAACAATGTCCTGACAATCAAAATATGTCAGAATTCTTCATGGTGTGTTATTAAAATATATAATGACATGGAACACTATCTAGAAAATAAAAACATGGCACTTCATTTCAAAAAGGTTGCTGACCCCTGATCTAGATATTGGTTTAAGATGTAAGGCTACTGTAAACCAGAAAGAGCGAGTGCATTCTCCGGCACCGGTGTCAGATGTGGCATCGCTGGTAACTGCCGGCAGTGGACCGGCAGCTGCCGACAACAGCCGCGGCAGGCATCGCCGCATGGACCGAAAGCCGCGGCATACATCGCCACCCGACGGTGGTTAGGGTTAGGGTCAGTTTTATGCACAGTTTTACTGAGGTTAGGGTTAGTGTTAAGGTGTTAGGTACCGTCGGAAATGTCTGCTGCAGAGGTGGCGCGGATTGACTGCCGGCAGTTGCCATGGCCGGAAAATGCACTCGCTCTCCCTCCTGTAAACACACTAAAATGTTTGAACATATTAATATGAATAAAGTAAAATCCCGATAGAAGTACCTGTGGAGGCTTGTGGTGTGATGATTTGCTCTGTGTCCCAAAAAGGGTGTTGAATAACACAGGTCAGGGTATCTGTGGCTACTCCATCTTGGAGATCTAGCTGACTTGTCACTGAGTAGAGTCCATCTGGGAGAAGCTGGGTGTCCTCTCTGGGTACAGACAAGTTAACGTCTATGTTCTTCCAGACGATGGAGGCTGCAGGTTTTCCCCTCTCAGCTGAACACACAGCCACCCACCTGTCACCCTGCCACTGCAGACTGGCTGACACCTGAGGAGGGACTGGACACAACACAAAGACTGACACTCACTGAACAGTAACAAGGTCATCAAATACCAGTTCACTGCTTACAAAAACTGACAGTAGGCTACTAGGCCAAGTTAGAGAAATGACAGTCGTACCTCTGACAAATACATTAAAGAGAGCCAGCAAGTCAATTCCTCCTTTGTGTGCAAATGTACAGGCGTAGAGCCCCTCATCACTGTTTGAGATGTTTGGGACGAGCAGGTATGATTCACCAGTAGATGTGTTGTGGAGAGTCTTCCAATCCTCACAAGAGTTTTGGCCGTCAGCGTCGCTGTTAAAGTCTATCTGACACTGCTTGTTCTTTGTGGCTATTGTCCAGTTTGTGTAACTGTAAAGCATCTCACTCCATGGCGTTCTGGTGCATGTCAGGGTAACATTATCCCCCTGGTTGAAGGTTTCTTTTCTGTAGACTACAAAGGATAGTTGGCGTCTTAATGTTATTGATTTTAAATGGTCAAACAATGTTCATGTGACTGTGACAATTGGTCTGTAAATAATGATAATAAGGGTAATAATAATAAAGCGATAAAGTGGCCAAGATGGAAAAAGCAGTAAAGCAAAAAAGCAGCAAGGGGAAAAAAACAAGAAAAGCAGGATGGTGCTATAATAGGCCAATGTGAAAAGGGTGCCACGTGATCTTGGGCCTTTAACGGCAATCGGACACTGCATGCGTGATTTGAGTTGTTTTGTTCCAAATATGTATTTAGCAAAAGTTGACCCGCTGGTGGCATAGGGGCTTTTAAGCCGTGACACCATTTTGTAGGCAGAGGAGAACTCTGCCCCCAGAGCATTTTCTGTCCCTCGCTATTTCAACAGATCCGAGACAAAAATAACGACTAAAGTATAATTCTAACACTTTCCTTTCAACAACAAAGAGAAGAAAAAATTGTAAATAGTAAAAATAGTAAAAAGATTCACGGAAACTGGGGGCAGAAATTCTTCTCTGCCTACAAAATGATGTCTGTGCCAATTGTAGTCCTAGAGTGGCCATATTTTGGGTCAAACACAGCCTTACACAGGTGTTCTGATTGGAGTAGTAGTATCAGTTCTATGCCAATCAAACAATTGAAACACCCGTGTTTGACCCAACATATGGCCGCTCTAGGACTACAATTGCGTCACCGTTGGCACACCTAATAACAGGCCAATGTGAAAAGGGTGGCATTTGTTCCTTGATCTAGTGGGAATGTGCGCGCCAAATTTCACACACATCGCAGACTATGTTCATGATTTGAGGCGTTTTGTTCAAAAAGTAGCAATCCTGCTGAATATCGATATGTGCCGGCAGTGTATCAATTATTTATCGAAGGAGGGAGTATCGCGATATATCGCAATATCGATATTTTAGCACACCCCTACTACACAGTGAGAAAGATACCAGAAATGTGTTTTTTTTTCTCCCTTTATTTAACGAAGGCAGCTTTTTAGAATACATTTTACATTTTTGCTTTTTTGGGGGATTTCTTTTTTTAAATGTTTTGAAATAATAATAATTAAAAACACAAATGGGTCCTAACCCAGTGTGTTTGTGAAACAGTGCTGAGGAGCATAGCCTACCTTCCATGTGGACGTGGACTAACACGTCGGGGCCGGGCGTTTTCTTGACAGGAATGGGGTCCCACACTTTGGCCTGGCAACTGTAGAAGCCAGTGTTCTCCATACACACCCTGGAGAGAACGAAGGAGACGTTGCCTCCATCCTGATGGGGCGTGACCTCCACGGCTATCCCCATCCCCTGGTGGTCAGCCCTGCTGTAGGTCAGGTCGCTTCCATTGCGGTACGTGTGGATCTCGCGCTGTGGATCTCTCCCCACCAACAGAATGAAGTCCACCAGGATTCCTCTCACGGTGGGACAGGCCACGGTCACGCTGCCACCGGCCAACACGCTCACCTTCAGGTCAGCTGGGGACAGTCAACAGGAAGAGACGTTTGGTCAATTAATCAGATGGGTAATGACTAATAAGTATAACTAATATACAATCGTTTGTCTTTTTTAGGCAAAATATAATCTCTCGAGTCAGACTCTGATAGCTACGCATGAGAGGAACAAACAGAGTGGGTGTTCCCTTTTATTTGACGATGGTTAGCCAGATAGGGCAAAATATAACAACGTGCAGACCCAGATGATGCTTATGCCTTGAAAAGCCACTTACAGGTGGCTGCTACTAGTGTTATGAGTAAAAAAGGACCTCAATGTAAATAGGCCATGTGCTTTCCTGAGCATATATCCTTTGAGTTGACCTTGTACCAGTGAACTGTACCGTCATGAAACTGTACCTTTTCCTATGCAAACCTCTAATAAATTCTTCAATCAATCAATCATGCAGTGTTTTATCTGGATAGTCTCTTCTGAAGTATCCAGGTATTATTCAATATTACCAGTAGGCTACATTTGCCAAACTTGTTTATAGCTATCAAAATCCTTTCATGTTGTCCATCAGATGTTACCAATACCCATTAAGACCTGAGGTTGATTCTACAGATGCAGGCCGATTCAGTGGTGCTGAAACCTTTTCATGTCAAGGACCCCCAAAATGATATGAATTTGGACATTTTCAGATGGTTTGATCCATGGCCAAGTATACATATCAATTTGGCTATAGTTTGGGTCCCAGGCAAACAGTTTTCACTAGTTTGGGGAACCCTTGCATAATCTAAATCTGCAAAGAAACCAGTTAGTGAGGGGATTAAGGGGAGCAAATGCTAATTTCGTGCAATTTTGACTTAAAGCGCGAAATTTTGCACAGATGTAGCCCAGGGCTTGCTCTAATGATTTAGCTAGGGCGCCCAAGTCTGCGACCTTCGGGGTCGCCACAGCGGCCAAATCAAGTTGGGCTCACATTGACTTTCTATACAGGAGGAAAATACCCAGAATTACTTTTTTTTTCTGTGTATTTAAGGAGGATCTGAGGGGTCTAACTAGGGGTTTGTCATCATGCTGAATCCATTGCAGGCATTTGTTTTGCACAAAACACATTCTGTGGGCTAGAAATGGCCTCAGAAAACAATACACGTATGGGTGCGTTTTCATGTTAGTCGGAGGCCTTAGGGGTTTTTTTCTCGAGCTAATCAGTCTAAAGTTCAAAATTTTGCACAGATGTAGCTCAGGGCATGCTCTAATGATTTAGCTAGGGCGCCCGAGTCTGCGACCTTCGGGGTCGCCACAGCACCAACAAAACTCTGAAAAGTGATGACTCATCACTTTTCATCACTAAAGTCGATGGGAGCCCAACTTGATTTGGCCGCTGTGGCGACCCCGAATGTTGCAGACTCGGGCGCCCTAGCTAAATCATTAGAGCATGCCCTGGGCTACATCTGTGCAAAATGTCGCGCTTTAAATCAAAATTGCACGAAATTAGCAGCCTTAATCCCCTCACTAAGTGTCTAAAGCAGGGTTGTCGAACTCATTTCGGAGTGTGGGCCGCATTGGACGAAAGGAGACTTGGTGAGGGGCGCATCAAATTGCGGACGTGAATGCGCGTTTGTTTACTTACAGAGCTGTAACTGGCTTTGTCTCAGTCACTGATACAGTATAACTACAATGTATGACTTTTGTTTGTTGTTTATTATTAAGAAGAATAAGTACTGGAAGTTATAGGCTACACTATATTTGGTATGAGTGGTGAAAAAATATGCTATTTTTTGTTAAAGTAGCCCCAATAATCCATTTGAAAATAAAATAATTACATTTCAAATAGCCATATATACAAATTTGCAAATAACTACACAACCTTTGAAACTCATGTCATGGGCCGCCTGTGCGTGCGAAAAGATTTGTGGCAGCGAGGTGCCGTGTGACACGACCAATACAACACTGGTGACGATGTGTGTGATCCGAGTTACAGTCGTTTGGAACATACCGGTGCTGGTGGTGCAGCTGTGGACCTTAGGGGCCTCCGTGGCCCTGGGTGAGGAAGATGATGATGGTGCTGAAGATTCTTCAGCATCATGTGGGGGGGTGTCATCATCTTCGTCATAGAATGTCAATTCTGCATCATAATATGAGGGGGATGTCGTCGTCAATGAAGAAGATGATGATGACGACACCCCACCATAGCTCAGCATCAGCACCATGGGAAGAACCCAGCAGACCATGATGTCTTTCTGTGCACGCAGTGACGGAAGAAAGTATTCACATGTTATACCTAAAAGTATCATTACTGCAATGTAGATGTAGCTTTGTGGCTGGTTTGTCTGTGGATGTAGGGTGAGCTGGGAGAGCTATAGTACTTTGTTGACCGCACTTTCGCACTTTAAATCTTTTCGTACATTGCTCACTGTTAATCTATTTTTGCCACACATATTTATTACATATATTTATTGGAAACATATTGTGATAATTGGTGTCACTGAATAGTCCTAGAATTATTGAATGCTTTAACAGGGAAAAATAGCAGATATACAAGCTCACAGCGCGGCACCGAGTGCCGCGCTGCAAGCTTGTAGATCTGCTATTTTTGAAAAAGTCGTGAAAATGAGTGCACATCTTTGAATATATGTATTTTTAAAGCGAACGTTTGTAACTCAAATTTTGCTTCTGGGTGGTCCCTGGAACTAGATATTTTGAGAAGGGGGTCTGTGGCCAAATACATATCATTTTGGGGGTCCTTCACATGAAAAGGTTTGAGAACCACTGACATAGTAGTCTCTCAAGAACAGACTAACTGAGCTCCAGTTGAGTGAAAAGGACCCTTTCTTTGACGATGGCTCGCCAGATTGCTGACATAGAAACATCGTTTTTTTTTTTAAACCTCAGAAGGATTCAAAAGACACTAATAGAATCGGGTCAAAATTCTAATTTTCACGATTTTTTAAAAATAGCAGATCTACAAGCTCGCAGCGCGGCACTCAGTGCCACGCTGTGAGCTTGTATATCTGCTATTTTTCAATAGTTAAAGCATAAAATAATGATACACAATAATGTGTACCCGTTCTAAATGGGTTAAGTAAAGCATTTTGAACTTAGACTAGTTTGCGCGTCATGCAGTTTTATCTTCTCCCAGGCTTAGCCTACCGGTTGGATTAACTTATTGGGGGTTACCATCAGCCACATCAGTAGATGTGTACTTGACTAGGGTACAGGCCACACCGCACTTTAATTCTACCTGTGAGGGCGGATTGATTCTACCAATGCTTTTCAGTGGGAATGGCAGCAAACTAGGGATGGACATCGGAATCGGCCAATATCAAAAATCGGCAGGTATGATATCAAACCGTCCAAATCGGTGACCGGCAGGTCACTGACATAAATACCGGTTTTATGCCAATTGTGTCTATGGCACTGCACAGCATGATGCTCTGGTCCTGTGACTAAAGTAAACGTTAGCAAGTAGCAGCCAGTCTACTTAGTGGCAGCCTACAGAATACAGATGGTGCTGATTACCTTTGCAATGTAAAGATATATTCCATAATCCTGTGTCAATGTTGTCTCCAAAAAGAAGGGGGAAAAAAGCATGCGTCACCTGCTTTCCTCCTGCCTAGTCCAGACGGTCATATTAGACTGGATATTGTCTGTGATTTTGGATATTGTACTATTGTGATTGATTTGGCATTAGTGTTCTTCTAGCTTATTGGTACTCAAATTGAAGTATGTCTTTTAGGCCTACTTGGCCTGGAAAAAAAGGGTATTGGAGCAACCCTATTTTCTAGTTCTTAGCTAAAGAATCGGTATTGGAAAAATCGTTTTTGGCAGGTCAGACCTTCATAAAACCGAGGGATCTGTATCGGCCAATAATTTTGCAATCGGTCCATCTCTACAGCAAACCGCCCCGTTCCCATTGAAATGCACTGGCATTATCCGGCCTCATAGGCAGCATAAAAAGTGCTGTGTGACCGTGCCCTAACCCTGCAAGGCCCAGCGTTGCTTTTTGGCAACATTTTTTAAATCATTTTAAAAAAAATGCTATAATTAGTTTAATGCCATTGGCCACGATATTTGCATATAAATACCCCCCACAGAGAATGACATTCACATCCCCCAGAGAAGTTGAAATTCCAGCGTCTGGACGAACAACATCTCACTTTTTAACTGAAGCTATTCCTCACTAAAACAGTAAAATGCCTGTAATATATTTTTTCGTGATCATTAGAATGTCTAGAACATGTACATATGTTGAAAAATATCCCCAAAATGCAAATTAGAGCATGATTTATGATTTATGGCTATAAAACCTTACAAAAACATTATTAATGTTTTAACATTACATTTTCCTGTGATTAGGACTCCTACAACACCATCTGATTTAAAAAAAAAAATTGGGCCAGTAGAAATTAATTTGGGTCTTGCAGGGCTAAACAAGTAGAAGTCCCGTATCCAAAATGTGAAAAAAGTACAAAAGTGTCAAAAATGGAAAAGTACTTGTGCAGTATGTCCCCATCTGACAAGTTCGACGTGTATTAAGATCTTTTGAAAACAGGAGATCTACAAGCGAAACATATATAGGGCTGAAGTGGTTATTGTATGTCTTGTAATAATAATCTAAATCTGCAAAGTAACAATAACTAAAGATGTCAGATAATTGTAGTGGAGTAAAAGTTAAGTACAATATCTGCCTCTGAGAAGAAGTAAATGTACAGAAAATCGGCATAAAAATGGATAAAAATTTGTACAAAAAAATTTACTTATTTATACTACTGCCTGCATGTTGGCCTGTCGCAATTATCACATAATTGCCTAAACACAATTCTTTGAGACAATCGCAAAACATTTTGCATAACCATCGTAATCATTTCCACATTGTAAGCAGATCTACAAGCTCAAAAACGTGTTGTGTCGTGTTTTGAGTAGGGCTGGGACTTTAACTGATTAATTAGGATTAATTAATTACAGAAAATTAACGCGATTAAAAACATTAACGCATTTTAATCGCACTTAGTTCTTGCACCACAGCACCTTCAGTTTTGGGCATACCGATCATAGCGATGCACCAACCTAGAAGAGACAACAAACGCAAAGGGAGAAGTAGCCGATCAGAGCGCTTTGCTTGTCCCAGTGCATGCGAAATTTAGATTTAAAAAACTCACTTGTTGATTCACTCGTACAACCAAATGTGTTTTACTTGAATAAAATGCTTCTCAGGTCAAATATTAATATACGATTAAAATGTGTTTAATTGCGATTAATTAATTACAAAGCCTGTAATTAATTCGATTATTTTTTTTAATCGAATCCCAGCCCTAGTTTTGAGCTTACAGATTTCCAATATTATTCTTTTTTTTTTTTAAGTATTACTTAAGTTATTTGTCATTATCTTCCCTGCAAGTGCACCTTAGTTTACGTAGCCCTAAAAAGCCATAAATGTAATATGTATTCATAATGCTCCAATAATTTTCAGGGACACAAACACAATTAAATCGCAATCATTTGTATGACAATTGAACGTCAACTTAATAATGGGGCCATAGCTGGCCTTGCCGCCCGGGTACCTAGGCTGCGATGCCAGCCAATTATCAACTAAATGTTGTAATGCCCTTATGCACTACATTTCTTTGCACAACTCAAATTAAAAACATAATTATGGCATAAAAAGTTTTGTAATGCACTTATGCACTACATTTCTTTGCACAACTCAAATTAAAAACATAATTATGGCATAAAAACAGCAAAGGCAACCAAACAATTACTAAAAGGCTAAAGGGTCAAATTAAAAACTAGATAATATATCAGGGCATTGAGAAGAATAAGAAACTTACATTTAGTAACGGTGGCACGGTGTCAGCCCAACCAGCCCTACCTTGCAGAACACCTAATTCACTGACAGTCGATAGTGTGTGAGCGGCAGTAATCAGAAGAACAATATGAATTACTAACACGACGAGCCCACTCTCTCTCTAAATCATAACTTCAATATAGTAATCCTCCATAGTATCTATGATCTCCTCAGGGTGTCTGTGTGCCTCTGACAGCTCACAGCCAGTGAGTGCTGGGTGTTCACCACTATATGGCTACGCCTCTCATCCTGTGGTGGATGTATGTGCGCTGCTGCCTCCCTGAGTCTGCGTGCGTGACCTCTGAACTGATTCATGCTGTGGGTTTACAGTGAAGGGAAACTATAGGCCCTCCTATTCCCTTAAAACAACACCGTTTTTCAACTTTGTAAAGCTTCAATCCAGAAGTTATTTAACATTTGCTGTGGGTTAAAGTGATTAGTTATGTTTTCTTTGTAGCTCTATAGACAACATGCCTGGCCACGCCCCCTACTTCCGACCGGAAGCCCTTTTTTGGGCTTGATCGTAGCGCGATTTCCTGTTTACGTTCATCTGATCTGATTCTCCTCTTAACTAATGAGACGGGATTGTTTTACTTTGTAATTTTACTTTGTAACTTATGTTAACAATGTCACTTAATGGCAACACTCATCCACTCTGCTGATAAATAAATGAGTTGTGACGATACACACCTGTTCTGCCATCATTCAATGTTATGAGTTGGAGGAAAAAAAAAAGAGATCTCAATTGAAACAATTGCCATAGGCTTTCTTGGGCGTATGCTTTTAGTTGACCTTGTACTAGTGTACTGTCATGAAACTACCTTTTTTCATATGCAAACTTCTTAAAAAATAACGCTATTTAAATTGTTTCAAAAGCTTTATACCCTGTATATATATATATAAAATGTCACAATGCGACATAGCTTTTTACACAATGCTGTACTCCCTCCAACTGCATGTCATATTATATGTTCGCCATTTTAAACTGTTTTTATTTTATTTGACACTTGCTTTGGCAATATAAACATGTCTTCTCATGCCAATAAAGCTCCTTTGAATTGAATTGATATAGGCCTACAAATAAACAGATTTGTGTATTTGAAAGCAAGCATTGAACCTAATCAGTATTTCATGGAAGCGAATGTTGTATGATTTCTAGCTAGCAAACCTTTTCCCTTCAGAACGCTGGTTGATCATGTCAAACGTTGTCATCTCCATTCTCCTCTGTTCTGGGATGAAGTCACAGTTGGCTTGTGTTGTGTGATATGCATTAATGTTTTTACAAATAGGCCTGTCAACAACTCAACCCACTCCAGAATAGACATAATACACATTAGCCCACCTATTATGTGCATCCTATGCTGTGTTCATTTCACTATATCACTGTAAATCATCGATTTAATCCTAATCAAGGCAATATAAATATCCATTCATATTTAATGCTCATTTAATCATTAAATCCTAAACTGTCACGTCAAAACAATGAATACATTTGGCTTTAATAGATACAAAAACAAACTGGATTAATTGAAAATGACAAGTGTTTAAAAGCATTCCTTCAAAGCATCATTGGGAACATTCCTTATCTCAATAACACAATATACAGTACAACATTTGAAACCCTCAACAGTAAAAAAAAAAAAAAGGCATGGACAAGTCAAAGAAAAGTGTGTATAAATATTTTATTGCAATAAATATGATGAGGAGACCCTCACATCTGGCTTCATTGGTCCTGGACGTACAGTACAGGTCTGAAAGACAGAAAACAATTGCATTCACAGATACAACACAACAGCGAAGAGCTTGTATTTCAATTATAATCAATGTTGTGTTGTCACAAGTGAAAATAACTTGTACTTAGTTGTAACAAGAGTAGTCCCCATACAGTAAAAGATCGTAGCTAACAAGGCTAATTAGCTAGCATGAGAGTTTTACCTTGTTGTTGTTGTTGTTGTTGTTGTGAGTCGTGCTGCTTCTCTGGGGAGTTTGCTGAGTTTAGGATATGTTAAGGATGTCATCAATACTATTAACTGGTGTAGATAGAATAAAAACATCGAAGATAGCGGTGCGCTTGCATATCAAGAGACCATGACCGCAGTCACCGCACCATCTGACAGCTGGAAAAAAAACCTCCGTTGGTTTAACCCTTTCAGTTCATTGTCATAATCTTTTACTGCAGCGCTGGGCAGTGTTGCCAAAATTTGTGAGAGAAATAAGCCAAACAAGCCAACTCTTGCAATATAAATAAGCAAAAAAAACAAGATAGTTTAGGTAAATAAATTGACTTGGCAACACGTTTATATGCATGCCTGACAGAGAGAACCCGGAAGTTCCCTTTCGACTTGGGGGCGGGGCGTCCCTCCTGCAATCGGCCAGGAATGTTGTCTATATTGTGACAGTAATCATTGCTGGCAGTTTGCATAAAGGTTTGTTGCTGATTGGTCAAGCGGTTTGTGGGATGAGCCCTGGACACACGCATGCACGCACGATGGCCTCTGAACAGAGGTGTGGGTGCACATGCTGTACCACTTTGGTTCACCAATGGGTTTGTCCTATTAAAGAGGACAAAAGAAGGCAATATTATAAGATGCAAGCAATGCATTTACAGGTGTATAATAGAGTTAGCTGCTCTAAACATGTTGTCATGATTTCTGGGCATCGTGTACACTGCTGCTTTCAGACCTTTGTGTAGAGACACGCTAAAAAAGGATGTTCAAGTCGTGAGTTTCACTTTAACACCTTTCTCTACTTAGTTAGAAGAAACAAATGCCACTCAACCAGAATTACACATATCTTCCTTATTGTTTAATAAAAAGCATTTTAATCCAATTGTTTACTGTTTTCCTTGTATTTCTTGGTGCGCTCCTGAGGCACTCACCCCTGCTCTGGCTGACCAAGTCGCACTGTCGAGCAGCCTTGACATTAATGGACAACAGAAGGATTCATACAGTTTGATCTGCTCAAAGGCACCGCTCACTTCACACTGGGTGTGATTTGATAACATTCACCTGCTTGCATCATATGTAAGAACACTGTGTTCTGATGAAATTACTGGGGGTGGATGTATGGTTCATAATGTGTTTATGCAGGCAGGGTGTGTTTGAGGATGGGTGAGTTGGTTTGAGGTTGAGATTACAGGTAGTTTCAGTGTAATAGCTCTTCTTAGAAACCATCAGATTATCAGAGTAGATCTGCTTCATAGCTTCCGTTACACACACACACACACACACACACACACACACACACTCTCTCTCTTGAGCAGGGCTGCCAACTCTCACGCAATGCACGTCAGACACACGCAAATGACCCTCTTCACACGAACTCACGGCACACATCGTATTTCTCACCAAATCACCACAAGTGGAAAACTGCGTCAACTCAAGTACCACTGAGACATCCACTTCTGCCCTGATTTGAGCAACAGATGTAAACTTTTACTTAATGAGTGGTTATTATTATTAAAGATGTCTCTTTTGCTTCAGCCTTCAAATCAATTTCTCAGTTTAGCTTTTTAACGGAAGACATGTAAACATGTATACATAGTTTTCCCATGCTAGTAAGGCCTGATAAAAGGATCTGTTTGAATGCACCAGAATACAGGAAATAACATCTACCCTACATCTACACCCCCCCCCCCCCCCCCTGCACTTGACTTACTTTGACTTAAACCCTTCTGCTCCTTCATTTATGAACTTCTTCCAGCTGGTTCGGTGTTGGGCGATCTTCTCTGCTTCCTTCCAAGATGTTCCTTTCTCCCCTGAGTTCCGCCTCGGCAGACCTTTTCCAGCTGTAAGTATATTGTATAAACGGCATACACTGGTGACTCCATGGGTAGATAAAATAATAATAATACGAATTATCAATTTTTTTGCGGTCTTTTAGAACAAAATAGTTTTTGTTTTGAACGTCTTGAAAATGCTTGCCTATAATGACCTGCACAAAATAGGGACAGGGTTCAGGGTTAATGTTAACGTAACTCATTCTATGGTAACTTGGACTTTTCATACGTGCCAATTCCTCCAAAATGTAAACACAGTCTCTTTGACCATAACCACAACTAGTAACTAAAAAAGAAAAAAGAAATATCCCAAGCTGCACAAATGAATTTGTGTGTGTGTGTGTGTGTGTGTGTGTGTGTGTGTGTGTGTGTGTGTGTGTGTGTGTGTGTGTGTGTGTGTGTGCGTGCCTGCATGCATGCAAATACAAGTTACAGGGCAAAGGAGTGAATAATAACATCACGATAAATAAACCTAAAAACAAATATGAATGTGAAGAAGGCAGAGTTTTGGATCTTGACTCTAGTACATGGTCATCATCGCGTGATGTGGGCCACCCTGAACGCTGCAAGGTGTTCCCAGTGTGCTGACCTCATGACCTGTGATGCAAGGTGCAGAGTCCCGTGGTCAGAGTTCTGGTCGGTTTCTGATGAATATGAAGTAGTTGTGATGGGGCGGGGGGCATTTGGCGGGGGCCACTCATTAAACATAGATTAATCCACAAAACTAGCGTCATTTGTATTGTTGACCTACTATATCTACAGTACCATATAGCGGGAGTTTCGTTCTGATCAGCTGTTAAAGCACGTCGTTTTGGAGGCAGTGATACTGGACACACAAAGAAATAGTAGACAGAAGGCTCAAAGTTGAACGAAACTGCAGTATAGAAATAGATCAACGATACAAATTACGCTAGTCTTGTGGATTCACCTATTATTAATGAATGGCCCCCGGGTCCCGCCAAATCACCAGAACTACTTTATATTCCTCAGAACTCTGACCACAGGACTCTGGCAATCAATTATAATACCTTTGCGACCACTATATTAATGGCAAGTAATTCCTACAGCTCTATGTAAAAGAATCTGAACAAACATTTTATGAACAACTCAAGATCCACTTGAAGGATTAACAGAACCACTATTTGAATCTATTCCGTAACAACTGTCATGAACTGGCTCAACAATCATGGCAAACTGACACACAGGAGTAACTCAAGTGTTATTTAATTTTAACTAAAAAGACAAAACGTGTGGGGTGATATTGGTATCAGTATGTGTGGATGTTTGAAAGTGTAGTGTATGTATTATGTGCAAGGAAGGAAAGAGAGCGAGAGAGTGAGGCTTTAGCTGGGGGGGGGGGGGGGGCTGATGAAGTCACAGGTGGTTTCAGTGGTGAGCAGCTATAGCTGTTCTTAGGAAATGGCTGTCTCAGCTATATGACCCAGAATTTCCAACGCCACCACAAAGCTACAAACAGCTACAGCAGCAGGTTTATCAAACACACTGAGAGGCCTGTTGACAGCTTAACTTGTTTGACATACAGGTACAACTTTGGTAAAGAGAAAGGTCAGTGTCAAGGCAGAACATATCGAGGGCTTATGTGACATTTTTGGTGAATATTACTTTTTTATATAATTTGAAAGGTCTTCATGAGCTCTATCAGATGGTGAAAAAGTTCTTAATAATAACTTTTACTTTTTGAAATAAAGCCTAAAAAACAAACCTTCAGTTCAAGTGCATTATTCCAACAGCCACACCGTTGCCCCAATAGAGCGTCGCAGCGGAAGTGGATTCCTGGGGTCACTTAATATTCCCCATTCATTTTCGCCATAGACTACAAATATAGTCACAAATATATTTATAACAATTATGTTAAGCCTCAAACCAAGCCATCCAGGATGGAGGTGAATCATGATCATATAACCTTTGATCCTATGTGAAAACATATTTTAATATTACATTATTTGATATACTACATTTAATAACTACCCTTTGTTTAGTGATTTTCAAAATGTTCTTTTCATAGAAAAAAAGGTTATATGATCATGATTCACCTCCATCCTGGATGGCTTGGTTCGAGGCTTAACATAATTGTTATAAATATTTTTGTAAAAGTCTATGGCGAAAATGAATGGGGAATATTAAGTGACCCCAGGAATCCACTTCCGCTGCGATGCTCTATATGCACCAAACTAAGCACAAACACTGTTCAGGAGTCTGCCATGACAGCCATGTGTGGCCCCCAGTGTGGCCCCAGGAACCACATTAGGGCCCCTGGAGTCCTGGGTGCCACAGGGGAACAGAGACATTAACTTGCCAGTAACTGATCTGATCCACACCAAACTTAGCACAAAGATCAATCAGAGTGGCCACAACAGGGCCATGTGTGGGCCCCAGGGGCCTCTGGGGGCCACAGATGCACCGTTGGCACCAAACTTGGCAGTGACTGTAGTCACTTCCATGACTACAGTCACTCCTGGGGCCATGTGTGGGGGCACCTGGGGACCACATAAGGTAGACAAGAGAATAGTCACACTAATCACTAATGTAGTGTCACTCTGTGACTCAGAGGTGGGCTGTGGACTGTTCAGAAACCTGCCTACCAATGACATCATGCGTGTGAATTCCTTAGGTTATTTAAACCAGGGGTCTTCAACGTTTTCAGGCCAAGGACCCCTTATTTGAGAGAGAGATGAAGCAGGGACCCCCACAACCTTTTCATAGATTCCATATAGTTTCATTGTTTGACAGCACAATCATTAGTGTATTTTGGATTCATGTGCATTTGTGTTTTCAGATATTTAACCACTTGAACTGTCAATACTTAATAAACTTGACTGCTACACCAAACCTCTTTGCCGAAAATAGCCAATCTACAAGCTCTGTGAGGCGTTGTGAGCTTGTAGATCTGCAATTGTTGGCTAAAGTTCTCCCAATATGGACACTATGGTTCGAATGGTTAATATACAAAAGGAGGGGGGAAAAAAACTTTCTATCTCACAAAGATTTGGAGGACCCCCTGTAGTAACTCTGAGGACCCCCTAGGGGTCCCGGACCCCCTGTTGAAGACCCCTGATTTAAACGACAGACGTTCTCTTCCTGGTAAGTTAGCGTGCTGAAATAGAATATACACTTGAGTCCTCAGTTAGTTGACCTCCATTGTATTAACTCACTCAGCTACCACTTCATTTGGCACACACCTAAAAAAACAGACAGGTGCTTAATTCTATTTCAATTCGTATTCACTTCTGGACCCATATTGGATCCGGTATGTCAGGGGTCTTCAACGTTTTCAGGCCAAGGACCCCTTAGTTGAGAGAGAGAGATGAAGCAGGGACCCCCCACAACCTTTTCATAGATTCCTTATAGTTTCATCATTTGACAGCACAATCATCAGTGTATTTTGGATTCATGTCAATTTGTGTTTCCAGATATTTAACCACTTGAACCGTCAATACTTAATAAACTTGACCTTTCACTCTGTACTTGCCGAAAATAGCTGGTGTTGTGAGCTTGTAGATCTGCTATTTTTGGCTACAGTTCTCAGAATATGGACGCTAAAGGGTTCAAGTGGTTAATATAAAAAAGGAGAAAAAAGGTTTCTATCACACAAATATGTGGAGGCCCCCCTGTAGTAACTCTGAGGACCCTAGGGGTCCCGGACCCCCTGTTGAAGACCCATGTGGTATGTTGAACACTACTCACACACATGGACGCACCGTTTCCGTTTCCCCAACTGGATCTTCAACCGTAGGCTAATCATCTGCATCTGTGTGGAGCTCTATGGAGTCAAAACTAGACCAGGTCACCTGGTTGTGCCAGACCCGCAATGAAAACTAGTATGGCACTGAACTAACACATGAACACACAGGATTTTATAGTCTCAGCAACAAAGCGTAGTGAGCTTGTAGATCGGCTGTTTTCACTAGTATGGCACTGAACTAACACATGAACACACAGGATTTTATAGTCTCAGCAACAAAGCGTAGTGAGCTTGTAGATCGGCTGTTTTGACTAGTATGGCACTGAACTAACACATGAACACACAGGATTTTATAGGCTGAGCAGCTGGAAATGTTTGTGAGCTTGTAGATGGGCTGTTTTCACTAGTATGGCTGTGGGGCAAATGTTTTGCAGCACTGAACTAACACATGAACACACAGGAATTTATAGTCTCAGCAGCTCGTCAGCCAACTCAACTCAGCTGGTCCCGTACAGGTGACGGCACTCAAGGCAATCAGCCGAGCAAGGGAAGGGAGGGGCAGATGAGCAGTCAGAGGCAAACACAGGCACACTGAGGAAAAGAGGGACCGACCGACCGACCGACAGACCGACAAAGCCTTATGTAGGCCGACCCCCTGGGTCTGGCAAACACACACAAGCACACGCACGTGAGAAAGTAAAAGGTGATTGGAAGAAGAACTTAGAACAGTTAGAAGTACTCAAATGTTTTATCATCACAGTTGTCAAACGCTGCCCCCTCCTGGGAGTTAGATGTAACTGTTGACAGACACATAATACCAACCCTCTGCATGTTAGATTTGACTGGGCTTTCCTGCTATTTGACTTGTTTTCATTTCTTCTCTTTTCTCTTTGAAACCTGCAAATGTTGACAGATTGTATGGTCTGGGAAAATAAACACCTCTTATCGTGTGATGGGACAATAAATGTGCCTGAGCGTTAGATTCCTGTAGAGCAGGTCTTCAGCGTCTTTCAGGCGAAGGACCCCAGCTGAGATGAAGCAGCAAGGGACCCCAGCTGAGATAGATGAAGCAGGGACCCCTTAGCTGAGACAGAGATGAAGCAGGGACCCCTTAGCTGAGAGAGAGATGAAGCAGGGACCCCCACCACATATTGTATAGAATTGTGTGCAGATTCAACTTTTTCATATATAACTTCATAGACTTGATTGACAGAACCCATCAGTGTGGTTGGATTCATCTTAATGTGTGTTTTGACTATTTTCAGACATTTAAACACTTACAACATGAACTTGACCTTCACTGTACTTTGGTCAAAATAGCCTACCTAAAAAGGGATCTACAAGCTTGCAGAATGACTGTGTACGACGCTGCTAGCTTGTACCTGGCACAAAATAATCAGATGGAGGATCTGTAGCCAAACACATTTTGGGGGGTCCTTGCACCAAAGTTTGAGAACTGTTGGGTTAAATAAAAGTGCATTATGCTCGCTCCACTAATAGTAGTTGATAATAGACCAGTGGTTCTAAATCGTTTTCATCTTAAGGGCTGCATAACTCTTGCGTTATTTCGTTTTATTCTCAAAAAGACAAAAAACAAGCGTATAGGGGCGCCCGCTGGCCTTCTGGTCCGGGCGCATACCACTTAGGCATTGCCACATAGGCATGGATGCCTGGCGGCATCGCCGGTTCGATTCCCCATCCGGACGACCTTTGCCACGTGTCACGTGTCCCCCCATTTCCTGTCAGTCTACTGTCCTATCAATAAAGGCAAAAAGCCCAAAATATTTTCTTTTAAAAAAGTGTATATTCTATACATTATGGCTGAGAACACATTGTATTATCAATTAATGAAATATTTCACAAAAGTCAGTTTTCAAAAGTATGTTTCTTTTACAAGAACAGATTGATACATCACCAAAGAAAAATACAGTAAATATTTCTAACTTTCATAGGAGATTTATGGACGCATACAAAAAACCCAACAAGGCCCTGTTGTACAGTAAGAAAAGATCGATATGTTACTAGTAAAAATGACAGATTAAAAACAAAAAACAACATACACAAGTGATAAAGGTATTTATTTTTCACCCCGTCATCATCATAATCCTTAATTACTTCCATCTACAATGGGGTCTACTCTGTACACGTAGACGAGAAACGTGTGCACTGTGCACCAATTCTTTGTCCTTAAAGGGATATTCCACTTTCAAAAGAACTTTTGTTCATTTTATCGTCTAATCAGGCTTTTATGAACACCCTGGACAGATTTTAATTTGATTCATTCAATATTTAGATATTTAATGTAAATGTTACCAGGCCCTCCAGGCCCAGGATATCTCCACATACACACCCATTGTAACTTCAAACTCCATTTTAACCATGCTAGATTCATCAAAAACACCCACTATTTTTTTCTGGTGACTCATAATACCCTCCTAATATGCGAGCAGGCTGTGTTTTTGATAACTTTTTCCATTTATTTTTAATAATTAATCTTTGTATTAACTTTTTTCCATTTTCCCAAAGAATTAGAAGAAATAAATGAAAAACGTTATCGAAAAAACACGGTCTGCTCACGTATTAGGAGGGTAGTATGAGTCACCAGAAAAAATAATGGTTATTTTTAATCGATCTATCATGGTTAAAATGGAATTTGAAGTTACAATGGGTGTGTATGGGGAGCGGCTCTAGATCAAGCCTCCTGATAACATTTACATCAAATATCTAAATATTGAATGAAGCAAATTAAAATCTGTTCAGGGTGTTCATGAAGGCCTGATTAGACGATGAAATGACCAAAAGGAAAGTGAAATATCCCTTTAAGTTTCAAGTTCTGTTGTAACAAAAAAATACATAATGTGCATATAATATTTATATATAGAAAAAAAAGAAAAAACAATATTTAAATTATCTGAAATAAAAACAATAAATCCCTGTGTCCATTAATATTGAGCAAGGTTATATTTAAAAGGACCTGCCCCAGATTCTTTTTATATTTTGTTCCATGGGCAGAATTCAGAGAGGGTGTGAATATTCATTATGTACAAACATGGATACCTGTGTACAGAGGAGCATCTTAAAGTAAACGTTCACCTTCACCTTTCTATCGATTACTCACCCCATGGAAACTTGAATTCATGGATTTTTCTTTGTGTTTGTTTATGTCACATTCCTAATCCAATAATTTAGGAGACTCTTTTGAGGAGGCTCTTTGCGTCTCCATAGGGAACAAAGCAGGCTCGTTGTGTCTCCATAGGGCAGGGGTTTTCAAAGTGGGTGACGGGGCACCCTGGGGTGACGTGACGGCAGTCCAGGGGCGCCTAAAGATAATTTGATAATATTTGGAATTTATTTGGACACAACTTTATTAGGAATCATTTTAAACTGGAAGTACAAACTTATTTTCAGTCAGTTCTAACCAAAATTGCTATTATCTTGCTTTCCTCGCAACATAATCGCTAAAATATGCTATAAATATAAGGTGCTGGGTGTGAAAATTAGGAATATAATAATGTAGGGGTGCCTCGGATGAAAAAGATCTTCATAGGGGTGCCCCGAGCCAAAAACATTTGGGAACCCTTGCCATAGGGAACCACTGGTCATCAAATTATTTGCTTAGGAATGCGACAAAAACAAAAAAATATCCACGAATTCAAGTCTCATGGGGTGAGTAATAGATAGAGAAAAATATGTTGGGGGGTGAACTATGCCTTTAATGATGATGATGGGAAATTCACCCCAAGCCAAAGGTCCCATGGGTCAGGTACTGTACTGTTTATGTTTGTCAAATTCAGATGCATGATCATATTTGCTCTGCCCTGCGAAAAGACGTCTCCGATCCGTGGTGAAGGTACGGTTCATAGCGTACGGAATGTTGGTGTGTTCTCTCAGAACTGCAGGGGGAAAAACCAAAGGACAAATCAGCTTTTAAAAAAGACCAGCCAGAAATACACAGTGACTTTTGAAAAGTTGTGCTACAGTTGTGGAAACATCTCGTTGTTGTCGGGTGGAAACCTTGCATGTCCAAAACCGTTCGTTTTGTATTTATCGTTTTAAAAATGAATTAAAATAGTGAAAATAGACGATCTACAAGCACACAACGCCTCGCCCAGAGTAGATCGTAGATCTGCTATTTTCACTTGTTTTGTGCGACGGTCTTGTATGATGAAGCAGGGCTTTACTTTACGAAAACAATGTACACATTTGAAACTTTGAGATATAAGGTTTCTGCCCAACAGTGACAATTTGCTTCAACCATGAATAAACCAATAGCGTTAGCTGTTGATAATCGTCTCATCGCCGTTAATACCAAAATGTTCCGAAGGTGAGTGAGACTGATTGCATCCCAGGTGTTCTGTTAGCGGATTTTGATTGGCTGTCAAGTGTTTCTATTGTTCATAAAATCTGGTGTGGACTCTGTCATCCACATGTCTTGGTATTTTTTCTAACACAACATAATTATAGTATGTGCGAAGCGTTATTCTGACGTTTGATGGTCCGAAGTCCCATTAGTCCGACACTGGTGAATGCTAACCTGGTGAAATACTAACCTGCCGACGCTGGTGAAAGTTAACCTGCCAACGCTGGTGAATGCCAACCTGGCGAATGTTAAAACCTAACCCTAACCACCGTCGGATTAACTGTTCTGCTGCTGTTGACGGCGCTCACCGTCATTGAAAGGGTTAATACCATGGCGCCGTTGACGGTGAGGACTGTCAATCTTACTGTATATACAGTAAAGATATTATTACTTACTGTACGTCGCTCCGGTCCCGCCCGCATCGGTAATGTCCGCGATTTGTTTACAACGCACGTCGGGCGTGCACGCGAAGTTAACGTCCTCCATAGTAAATCCATTGAGAGGCCCATAAAGAGACCTCATTTTCTCCAAAAGGGACATTCTTATACAAAGGATGGTCTCCACTCTTCCATACTGTACACAAACGCTGGGCGCAGCCATGTTCTCTTCTGGGCTCACACTGTCATGTGACTAGATGACGTAATCGTTGCCGTCAAGTGATAATCCAAAAAAACAAAAACAACCCCCTTCCAGCCCTTCAAAATAATAGCGGCGGCCTATGGAGGAAACGGCGTGGCACCGAGGCACCAAGCAACCTTCAGATTAAGAGGCACTATTAGTGTTAATGGGACGTAGAATTATCGAAATTTTGCCTTTATACAGTTTATAGATATCGTGCTTGGTCTGAATGGCACAGCACTCTGAAAATGCCAAGGAGAACTGTTTCAGATTCAAGACTCACGTTTTTGAGGAACTCTTCTGCGACAATGCGGGCCCTGGCGTTGACGGACAGCTTCATCTCGCTGATCTCCTTGTCGATCTCCTCCATGAAGTGAATGACAAAGTCCACCAGCTTGTGCTTGTACATCTGCTCTGTGTGGAAGTTGGTGATCAGGAAGCTGATGTCGTAGCCCTGCAACAGAAACACTGGTCATCACCTACAAGACCATGACATGACGCCTCCTTAACTGTCAGGGCTTGACCCACCACTACACCCCTACCCGCACACCTGTCCTGTTATTTAGATCAGTGGTTCTCAACTTGTGGGCCCCAATATGATTTTCGGGTGTGTAAATTTAAGGACTTTTTAAGACCTTTTTAATACCTCAAAAAAAGAAAGAAAAGAAAAAGACCATTACTTCAAATTGTCAAATAATATAAGAAAGAATATCAAAAAAGCAGATCTACAAGCTCGCAACCTGAGGCGTTGAGCTTGTAGCTTTTCACAATATTTATCTGAGGAACCAAGTCCAAAGGTAACGCCTCAACTCTCTTTTTGCACACAGCCTGAAAAGGTTGAGAACCACTGGTTTAGATAGCATGTTTTTTAGATAGACGCTAGGTTTGATATTGACGTGGTATCCTAGTCACACTGTAGTACTAAATAGTTTATTTTCTTTGTACTTATTACTTGACCATTTATCCTGTCTTTTGATGACTTGCATGCCTGCCAAGTGTATCTTGCACTTTACAAGTCACTCTTCATAAGACAGTCTGCTAACTGCCTAAATTGTAAATTATAAAAAGGATGCATGAAATGATTTAAGAGAGATTACAGTATTAGATATCTTTTTGTTAGCTACATGCTGTATTATCCATCAGCTTTGCTGCAGGTATGGCTGAGATATTATTGATTGACTATAGCGTTTACCTCCACTGGTTTCCTTCTTAGGATGAAGAAGTTCTCCGCTCTCATCATCATGAAGCGCATGAATTTATGACAAAGGATCTTCTCAATCTCATCAGCCTGTGGACACACATTCACTGTGTTCAGTTTGTTTTTGTATTATCACTACTATGCTGCATGGCCATTTTTAACCCATTTAGGCCAAGAATTATTGAATGCTTTAGCTATTGAAAAATAGCAGATATACAAGCTCACAGCGAGCTTGTAGATCTGCTATTTTTGAAAAAGTCGTGAAAATGTGTGCAAATCTTTGAATATTTGTATTTTCAAAGCGAACGTTTTTAACTAAAATTTTGCTTCTGGGTGGTCTCTGGAACTAAATATTTTGAGATGGGGGTCCGTGGCCAAATATATGTCATTTTGGGGGTCCTTCACATGAAAAGGTTTGAGAACCACTGACATAGTAGTCTCTCAAGAACAGACTGACTGAGCTCAAGTTTAAGTGAAAAGGACTTTTTCTTTGACGACGGCTGGCCAGATTGCTGACATAGAAACATAAGGTCTTTCAAAAAACCTTAGAAGGATTCAAAAGACACTTATAGAATCGGGTCAAAATTCAAATTTTCACGATTTTATAAAAAATAGCAGATCTACAAGCTCGAAGATCTGCTATTTTTTAATAGTTAAAGCATAAATAATAACACACAATAATGTGTACCCGTTCTGAACGGGTTAACCCTGGGCTCTGTGGAACAGCAAACAGGAGTCAGACTGACCTGCTTGACAGAAATGCTGACTCGGACAGAGTTGATGGAACCCTCGATTAGAACTTTCTCCTTTTCATTACGGCTGATGATGACAGGCTGGAGGAGCAACTCTTTACTACTCCTGATAGGGAAAGAAAACACACGCACGCACACACACCACACCACACCACACCACACCACACACACACACACACACACACACACACACACACACACACACACACACACACACACACACACACACACACACACACACACACACACACACACACACACACACACACACACACACACACACACACACACACACACACACACACGCGTTGCTAGTTATTCACATGTGCTGACTTAACACTGTTACTTCTTTGGCCTACATGTTGGGGCAGGTTACAGATTTAGCTATTCAAACACATCTCTAAAAATATAGATAACATATTTATTGTTCATGACATGAGAATGGCAAATTATTACATCGGTACTGTTTTTTACATTATTTGATTTTTTAAAATACTTTTTGTCTGTCTTGGTCATCTTTCACTTTGCAAAGCGGCAAAGTGTTTGATACAACAGTGTTTCTAAACACTTCCCTGTCTCTGATTTGTTTGGGACTACAAATCAGTAGTTACAAATGTAAGGAAGCGACTAATTGGGAACACTGGTTAACATGTTTATGCATGCAGGCTAGGACTGGATGATACAGACAATATCAAATATCACAATATTGCAATATTGTGAGGATAATATGTAATGATAATATGAATCTTTGTTTTAATTTCTTAATCATAATTGTAAAAAAGCAAATCCACACACTCACCGAGGTATTTTCAGTATTTTTGAAGAGGTTTCAACATTTTTTAAAGTATAAAATAAGATTTAAGTGATTGAAACTAGGAAAAGACTTTGGGATTCTGACCTCAGCCCAGCACTATGTTTTTTATGTGCGTGCTTCATCGTTTGTGTCACTCACCGAACCTCTACCTCTGGCTTGTTGTGTCGTTCCACCACCTGTGAGGAGAAGTTCTCCAGACAGAGGGCGGCCTGCAGCGTGGCACGCACAGCATTGAGGTACGGGCGCAACGTCGCCGTCTGAGGGAGGACGGGAAGGAGAAGGAACAGTAATGAATAGGGGTGTAACGATACATTTTAATAGCGATTCGATACATATCACGATACATGGTTGACGATACGATACATGAACGATATTGGTTCATTCATGACGATACGATACGATTTGATTCAATGATTTCAAATTGATATAGTAACTATTTAGCAAAGAAATTAAATCTGTGTGAAAGGTGTGGATAGTGCAGGTTTTTAAGGGAAACATGTATTATTATGGATATAAATAAGTAAACACAGTGATTATCTGCCAAATACATGGACATTGTATAATGACAAACCCGCACCTTGACATGAACCCAGAGATTACACACATTTATTGCGACCGTAGGTCGCATTTACTACCAAAACCTCCACAGGCTGTCTGTCTGTCAGTGAGTCAGTGAGTGAGTCCGTCACACTTTTGCCCTGCTCATATCTCCACAACCGTTGCCCCCATCCATGCCAAATTTTGCACACACACTCCTTGACTGCCAAACTACAACCTCCAAGGACCCCCGGAGCCCCAGGGACCCCCAGATGAAAAAAATGACCAAATGTGCTCACACATCACACGTCACACTTTTTCCCTGCTTATATCTCCGCACCCGTTGACCCGATCCATGCCACATTTTACACACACACTCCTTGCCTGCCAAACTACAACCTCCAAGGACCCCCGGAGCCCCCAGGGACCTGGGGGACCCCCAGATGTAAAAAATGACCAAATGTGCAAAAATGCCCAAATGACCACCCCAACGGGGCTGCTCGCGGGGAATTCCCGGGGACCACCGACTCCTGGTGCTCCAGAACGGATGCAAAAGTGGTGGCGCCCCCAGTGGAGGACCCCCTGCCACTGCAGCGCACATAAAATGCCGTAACTCGGGCTAGGAGCGTCCGGGAGAGCCGGGGCCGGTACCTATTCGTCCGCCAAGGCAACGCGGAGACCCCACCCCTCATTTCTCACATGGCCCTATTCTAGCGCCACCTTCAGGACGATTTTTACTACACATTTTTGGACACTGCTCCTACAGTTTTTGCCCTAAAATCACGAATATCACTACACAGCATGTCTACACTCATGTCATCAACATGGATGAGGAAGATTTGGGAAAAACACATTTTTGCCCTATTTGTGGAGATAAGCCACCTACTGTCGCTTATCTCCCGATTAGGGAGTCTTACTGGTCGATAGACCAGTGTAGCTATATGGAAAGGAAAAGTAATTAAACCCCTCCTTTGAAATTTTTCTTCTTAAAAATGCTAAATACAATGCACAAGCAGGTAGCATCGATACAATCGATTCTTTGCACTGCCGATTCGATACGATACAAAATAAAACGATACGATTCAATTTTAGCTGTTTTAATTTCGATAATCGATATACTTCGATTTTTCAAGTTAAAAACGATATTTCGATGTAGTTACTATATCGTTACACCCCTAGTAATGAATCATTAGTCCTAAAGCACTGGTTCTCAACCTTATTCATTTCAAGGACCCCCAGTTTCGCTGGTTTTAAAACTGCCCTGAAATTTCACCTTTCATGAGACCAGAGGCGGAGGTAGTCATCACTTCTCCCTTAGACAGGAGAGAGGTGACCCTTACCTTAGATCAGCGGTTCTCAACCTTTTCAGGCTGCAACCCCTAAAATAATCATAATTTAACTGGGGACCCCCCCCCCCCCCCCCCCCCCCACCCTGACAAGCACTTGAGGCGTTACATTTTGTATAGCACAGTTCTATTGTGATCTACATGCTGAGCATGTAGATCTGCTATTTTCACAATTTATGGCTCTAATATGTGACAATTTGGCCAAAGTTTCATTTGCCATTTTAGAGATTAAAAAGTCCTTAAATTGTCACTTCAGAAATGAGCATAAACCCTCTATACTCTATACACTTAAACGTTGTGTTGGTTCGCTTACTGTTGAGAGAGAAAACAATGTTGCACATTAAGTTCATCTTGGGACCCTCCCAAAATAATTTGGGGGGGTTGAGAACAGGTTGAGAACCACAGCCTTAGATGACATTCACAGATGCCAGAAGACGATTATCTGTCACTTTAGGAATCTGTATGATTGAACTTGACCTCAGTTAAAATATAGATGGAGCACTCAAAGACTGTTTGTTCTATCTGTTTACTTCATCCCCTGTCACTAAAGGAGGAAATTAATAAGGGGCCTACGGCCAAATACACATTCATTTAGTGGTCCTTGACATGAAAAGCTTTGAGAACCACTGCCCGAACTCAGGGGTCTTCAACTGGGGGTCCTCAGAGTTACTACAGAGGGGGTCCGCCAAATCTTAGTGATAGGATCATTCTTTTAAATGTACAACTTGAACCCTCGCATCCCTATTCTGAGTAGAACTTTAGCCAAAAATAGTAGATCTGCAAGCTCTCAACGCCTCGGCGCTGTGAGGCGTTGAGAGCTTGTAGATCAGCTATTTTCAGGCAAATACGTTTGGTGTAGAGGTAAAAAAAAAAAAAGCAGACCAAGTACAGAGTGAAAGGTCAAGTTCACTAAAACACAAATCTAACAAGGACTGATGACAGCGCTGTCAAACATGTCTATGAATCTATCTCTATCGATGAAAATCTGCATCACACATTTATACAATATGCAGTGTGGGTCCCTGCTTTATCACTCTCCAGCTAAGGGGTCCCTGGCCTGAAAACGTTGAAGACCCCTACCCTAACTAATCCCACCAGCATCTGGCTGGTAGCAGCGCCATCATCTGTGTGACGTCACTGTGCCAGATGTGCATTTCCCTGTCGAGATAATAATCATAATAATATCCCTTCATACCATTTAGTACAGCTATATATTCATTAATTTCACAACTCTGTCATAGAAAACACCATCTAACGTCAGTAGCCAGCGCTACACCTTTTAACACAGAAGGAACTCATTATTTTTGGACATATTTACAATACATAGCAGCTAAAAAATGAGCAGCTAACGTTAGCTAGCTAGTTAGGCGTACAGCTATTTCCAATAAATGACAGTTAGATACAGTGAAAAGAAGGTTTTAATCTACGTGCAATTTTTTTATTTTAAGACGCCTTGTGTCAAAGAAAATGCAAAACGTGTTAGTGTTTCTGGTAGTTGCTAGAGGTCTGTATTTTAGGTTATATTGAGTAGGGTCTTCTTACCATGTCTCTGCAAGCAGCGGAGCGGCGGGAGGCGGAAGTTGACGTGACACCGCCGGACAGAGCTTTTCCGTCCGCGGAGTTACACCGACATTGGTGACCCATCGAATCCTGTGACTCGTTATAGGTCGTCGTGGTGAACGGTTTTTAATTACATTTTTTGTAATTATTTAGAGTTTTGCCCCATGTTTTTTGTTGTTGTTTTTTTTACTTACATGCAGGCACTTATAGGCCTAATTATTTTATTTGTAATTCATAATTCATTTATAACTTGCTTATTTAAGAGTTATATTGAGTTATAGCATCGATTACATCTGAAGTTTAGATATTAATAGTCTAGCAGCAGTCGTATTTATAAAACATACAGTAGAGAAGAACATTATGAATACCTTACATAACAAATAACGTAGCATTCTATCCTAAAAATAATACCTTTATATTTCTTTATTAACTACAGGCTACAGCGACACCAAGTGGGCAACTAGAGAGGTTGCATCTCAAGTGTTTTTGACTTCTCTTCTGCAACTAAGACATAAAAGGATTTTGATTCCAGTGAGTGGGGGCATGCATCCAAGTGGCTAAATATGTATTTTTTAACCTCGCCCACCAGGCTTTCTGAGAGAAAGTTCACAACAGCCCGTTTGGTTTCCGCCCAACGCGGAAACCACTAGAAGAAGCGGCGTTTCTCTGATTTGGTTCCCTCCGTTTGTTTCCCCAATCCCTTTTAAAATGCTCGAGTAGCCTAGTGTAGTCTTTCCAGTCGCTACGAGTTGGACTAAAAAAAAGATGCATATACCAAACAATTTTTTCAAAAGCAAAACTACTCCGCATCAAGGACTTTATTAGGTAGGCCCTAAAAGTATGTCCTTGAGTGCAGGGGTAGTATTTTGGGTTAAAACTGTTTCCGGTGGATAGTTCCGGCCAAATTGTAGTCCTTTGAGTACTACAACATGACGTGTTGTGGTTTCCACTCCAGTCCAGACCGGTTACAAGCCCGAAAAGTGAAGTGATCCCAGACTATGTATTTTTAGACACTAAAAATACTTTCGCTAGAACAAAAGAAAGCAGTAAAACCTTCTCTAAAACATTTAACCTCAGAGACAACCTGAAATGATAGTTAATTTACAGAAATCACAGCATCACCTGATTCTAGACAAGTGATATATTCAAGAACTTTATTTGACATCCCAATATTTTTTTGACAACATCATTGGCATCGCAGTGATTCTTTTTCTATAAGGAAAAGGAGTTTACCAGGGCAGAAATCTGCTCTTTTCTTTAAGACGGAAAGAGAACTTTCATTTCAGTTTTTAATCCGCAAGCCTTTTTGTATCTGTACCATCTTCACACCATAATACACAATCTGTTAAAAAGTAATATTAAGTACTTTGCCAACCTGAGCTACAAGCATAGATGACAGCAACAGACATATGATATGAAGGTGGGGACAATGATATGCTGCTGGGTGTTGGTGACATCTGGTAATTACATAGCATCGAAAGAGGACCTCCGACAAAAGGACACGACACATACAGCAGTATAGTAAGCAGTACAAGTAATGTTACATAAAAAGGCAAATAGTATTAATATCTCAGGAAATGTAATCATTCATGTTTTACACCGTTAGCGTCATCGGCTTTTCTTGTTAACGACTACAAGGGCATAGTTCTATTTCTTACGCGGTGTTGAGATTCAATAAACTCGTCGGTGCATAAACTTGTATGGGCATGGGTAATACAATCACCAAAGTGTTCAATGGATCCTCTAGTGCAGGGGTGGGCAACTTTGATGATGGCGAGGGCCACTATATTTCCACCTTCACTCCAGAGGGCCACATTGCATATTGCTACGTCCTACGTCATTCTAGTATCTCATACTGCGATGTGTTTTGAGCTTGTAGATCTGCTATTTTTGCTTCTTTTGAATTGGAATCCTGAATTATTTTTTTGTTCTTTTTTAATCCTGAAATGTAACATTTTGATTTAAAATGTTTGTTTTTTTATGTCCAATGTAGGCTATTTGTATTTAAGTTCATGAAGTTAACATGAGTATATAACCAAATGTGTTTTTATATATGTATATATTTTATATATGTGAAATTAATACTACTAGTCATTAAGCTGACGGAATTGTAACAGCTGAAATCAATAACATATCAGTGTTCCAGTATTAACCTACGGGCCGCATTAAGTTAAGGTGGGTGGCCGCATGTGGCCCCCGGGCCGCCAGTTGCCCATGTATGCTCTAGCGAATTTACGAGTTGGAATTTGAAGCTTGCAAAAAAAAGAAATGAGTGTGCGGTAGCAGACATCGCCCAAAAAATCAGTCATCTCTCTACGACATTTAAAGGCAAAAAAAACAAAAAGTGCAAGAACAAATGTGTTTCAGATTGGCTCGAGAAATAACATCACCAGCCAATTAAAATATATATATATAATATCTATATACTGTAGTTAAGCTTGATTATTTCTACACAGGTAGGCAACAACAGAAAAGCAAAACATTTCTGAGGAACATAAAATAAGGAATAAAGAGTAAAGTAGGATGCCGACCTTAGCCGACAGCGTCTCACATTTACAAAACGCCAGCCAGTCCCGTCTAGAGCTCCTATAATTGCACTGGTTAAAACATGGCTCCATCATCTGACCCCCTCGGTGTGAGAGAGACAGGGGGTACAGTCAGGCATAGGACTGGACAGGGTGGGGACGTCACTCAGTGAGTCGGAGACTGAGTGTGGGGAGGAGGGGTGTCATTCTTCTCTCGTGTGATCTTTGGGAACTGGATTTGCCAGCCAAACGCTAACGTACTATTAACCACATTAACACCCGGCATGTCGTTAAGAGGCGGAAATCCTCAAAGATAACCAAGGCCTGTGATGATGATTATGCTTCATTTCCACACATACATCGCAGGCCAGTGTTGTGCAGCGGAAAACGGCAGATCTACGAGCTCACGACACGTCGTCGCAACAACGCGCCGTTGGGCTTGTAGATCAGCCGTTTGGTTGCATGACGGTGTCGGACTTAAGTGGTTATTGTGTGAAGTAAGTGCGCGGAATACTGTGTGTGTGTGTGTGTGTGTGTGTGTGGTGATGGAATGAACAGTGGCAAAGGGAGGAGGAAGACCAGTAGGAAGGTGACACGGTGGATGTTTAACTCTAGCCAGGGAGTTCCAGAGAGCCAGAGAGGAGAGAGAAGACGAGGTCCAAATCCCCCATCAGCAGCTGCAGCTTTCTGCCGAAGGCTTCGCTCTGTCGTTCCTGTCCAGTTTTATGGGCTCCGGGAATTCATTATACAACTCCACCTCTGTCTCCTGAGAGGACAGCAAAAAAAACATTAGTGGCGTTTCCATAAAGCATCTTAATGCTCATTAAGGCTTATTCGCATACATCTTTTTATGGAAAATGTTGTGCAAAATTCGAATAAACTTTCATTATCCGCAAAAACTTTTATCCGCTTGGAGGTGTATTTTGAGGCTTTATCGAATAAACTAAATGCGCATTTGTTAATGGAAACGGGTCAGACAATAAATGCGAATAAATTATGACGTTCTGGGTCCATATCGTCCTCCAACTTAACACTTTCCCTTGCCGCTTAACGTCCATTGTATAGCGTTAGCCCACAAAACAAACCGGTTGTTTGTTACACACGGAGTGACACGGACCGTGTGTAAATTCCTCCCGTTTTCACCTCCCGGAGTCAAGCCATCCGTGGCTAACCCTTCCTCATCACACGGTGTTGCGTGCCAAAAGTGGCCGATCTACAAGCTCACAGCAGCTCGCATCCGCGTCTCCGTGCCGCGTTGTGAGCTTGCAGATCGCCCACCTTCCAGATTTTTAAAAGCAAAGCAAGCATTTCTAACTCAAATATTTGCTTCTGGGAGGTCCCTCCCTGATATATTTTTTTTTTCAGATGGGAGTCGGCGGCCAAATACATATAATTCTAAGGGTCCTTGAAAAGTTTGAGAACCACTGACATAGAAACATGGGTTTTTCAAAAAACTAATTGGGTAAAAATATTCAAAGACTTACACACATTTTCACCATAAAAAAAGAAATAGCAGATCTAAAAGCTTTATATCTGCTATTTTTTCATTGTAAAGCATAAAATAATGGTAGTAGGTTAAAAGAATTTCAGTGGTATTCGCAAACTACAAAGCAGGCATCTCCACGGTCTTCACCAACCTACCTGTTTAAGGGCGTTTCGTGCAATAGTCTGGAATGCTTGTTCTACGTTGATGGCTTCTTTGGCGCTGGTCTCAAAGTAGGGGATGTTGTTCTTACTCTGACACCACGCCTGAGCTCTTTTGGTGGTTACCTGTATGTGTGAGAACACAATGCCTTCACAAACTGGAAAGGTGCACTAAGTAGAGTGCATATCTCCACCAGGAGGCATGCTCTAACAATAATAATACAGTATTTTTGTAACCCATTTTCTCACCCACTAGCAATTGCCTAAATTGTAATCCTGGGCTCTGCTCTCCCTCTGCCACGCCTGGGGAGGGCCCTGAACTGAGCTCATGCTTCCTTCAGTGCATGAGGAGTGAACAAGCCGCTTCTTATCACCTGACAGGGGGAAGCTTCTCCGGTTGGACATAGCACGTGGAAGGAACACGTTATTCCAACCAGTTCCTTTCCCCTCCAATAAGGCGCCCTGGCTGGCCAGGGGGAGGCAGTATAGAGACCAGGATTACTGCATGTTTTTGTGAGGGTATCTACCCTAGGAGACACTTTCCCTCAGATTTCTGTTGTTCACATTCGCTGTGCAACTCTTTCGTGGGAAGAAGTTAGGCAATGGAAGACGGTGGGTTGTTTATAGTTGTTCTTTCTTTAAACAGGCATAGGAATCTTTCTAATCGCCATCAATTAGAGAAAACTACAACACAAGAACAATGTTGGCATAACTAAGCGTTGCAGATTTCTTTTTTTTTTTAAACGTAATTCTTAGAATCCTGGGACTGGCTAGTGCCGGTCTACAGCCTTACGGTGTATCCCATGCCAGGGGCGATTATTTGGCAATAATTGATTTTAAAATATGAAGGTTGACCGATTTAACCCTGCAAGACCCGAATTAATTAAATAATTTAAAAAATTTAAAAAAATCAGATGGTGTTGAAAAAAAAAAAAAAAAATCAGATGGTGTTGTAGGAGTCCTAATCACAGGAAAATGTAATGTTAAAAAATTAATAACATTTTTGTAAGGTTTTATAGCCATAAATCATAAATCATGCTCTAATTTGCATTTTGGGGATATTTTTTCACAATAATAACACATTCACATGTTCTAGACATTCTAATGATCACAAAAAAAAATTACAGGCATTTTACTTATGTTTTAGTGAGGAATAGCTTATTTAGAAAGAAATTAGATGTTCGTCAAGACTCTGGACTCCAGAGATCTTGAAGTTGTGTGAATGTCAGCCTCTGTGGGGGGTATTTATATGCAAATATCCTGGCCAATGGCATTGTAATACTAAACAATAGGATTTAATGGTGATGTTAATGTGAAAAAAGAACAGGAAAACAAATTATATATATATATTTTTAAATGATTTAAAAAAACGTTGCCAAAAAGCAACGCTGGGCCTTGCAGGGTTAAAGTCCATAACCTGCTGGCAGTGTGAACTGATCAGCATAGTAGTATTATGCCAAGATTAGCTGCAGACAGACAGAGATGAACCAAACAGGACCAGGTTTAAGACTCTTTTAGAAAGAGCCAGGCAAGTGTACTCATAAAAGCAATAATTAAAACAGCCTCTCTTGGTCTGGGAGCAAAATGTTTGCGTCTGTTCCTCCAATATACGTTCCAAATGTTAATCACTGTGATGCTTGTATGATCCAACCGGATGGAACACATCCCAAGAGAGTGACTAAAATCTCTCGTTTTAGACTGCGGTCTGAATGAAGGGTGAAAGTAGACCCAGCTGGAAAACTACATCCGACTGGTTCTACCGAATTACGGTAAAGGGCTTTGCACACAGGACCGTTGCGTTTCTTTTTCCGTTTGCTGCATGATTAAAACGTATTGGATTTGATGTGCAAGGCTGTGTGGAATCCACACTGCGGATCCGAAGAGGATTATAAAAGGAGTCGATGACTTTCTACCGCATGCGACAAGACGCATGAATCGAACTGGGTTCGATCGGGAAAAAAACGCACAGCCGCAGCCACCTGCCACATGGCAAATTCGGAGCCGGTGTGCATGAGGTCATAGAGAATCATTTTCTTTAAAAAAAAAAAAATCGCCAGTTTTTTCCGTGCGAGAAAAACACGTCTGTGTGCAAAGGGCTTTAGTCAGTCATCGAAGCACAGTTGAAGAAAATGTTTACTTTATCTCAAATTCATTCTGTTCTCAGTCAGTCGAAGTTTCTTCAGATTTTAATAGATAGATACCTTTATTATGCCAAGGGGGGAAATCAGTCGCCCGGATAAATAAAATCTTGGCTTTCATGGTTGTAAACTAAATGCCATTTCAGAAGTGCTGTTTTCTGTACTGTGACAGAATCTTTCCTCTGAGCGCTGTGTGCTTAGAACCTGTGCCCGCTTTTGTCACAAGTAGATTACACTATTTTAAAGACCATTTGCACAAACGTGTCTAATGAAGGCTGAGGCAGTTCATTCAACGACACACTAGTATCACCGATACCAACCTGTCTATTCTCTAGGTCGATCTTGTTGCCCAGCACCACGAAAGGAAAGTTCTCGGGGTCTCGAGGGCTGGCCTGTATCAGAAACTCATCCCTCCAGCTGTCTAGGGTCTTGAAGGTGTTGGGCGCGGTCACATCGAACACCAGCACACAGCAGTCTGCTCCGCGGTAGAAAGCTACTCCCAGAGACTGGAACCGCTCTTGGCCAGCAGTGTCCCATATCTAGCCAGACATGGACAGAATGAATAGAAAGGAGGACAGGATTTCAGAGATAAAAGACATTTGCCTTGGAATCAGATGCATTGAAAACGACTAAGCAGTCTCAAAGCTACAGCAACAGACTGCAAAAAAGCTTATTTCCACAAACAATCAGGCACATGAACAAACTGTCAAAGACAAGAACGGTCCAGGGCAAAAGGAATCGCTCAGTTATTGTATATATATCACTGCATTGTCTGTAAGGATGCCGAACAAAAATAACTTTTACTCTTATGTACCTGTACAAAAGACGTAACAATAAAGTACAACCTTGACCTTGAACCTTGAGATGCTGCACATAATGTCATATAGTATACAGTAGCTGCCTCCATAGATTTTGTACTTCAAAGCAACACATTTTAAGGTTGGACGATGTGGTGAATATATTGACAATCTGCGAATGGTTGAGTGCAATCGTCGGTTGTTTTATGGGCCAATTTCCGACAAGTCTAACAAAACAGCTGTCCCGGACCGGTGTCCTCGGTGCTGTTATATGTGTCCCCGGTAGGCTACTCAAATGGAGTGTAGGAGAGAGGAATAAAGATGGAATAGCTTTTAGCTTTCCTAGTTGTCTCTTCATCAGCTACTGTGTGTTTGAGAGCAAAGGCTTGTTTGTATTTTATTTTCAAAGATGAGCCGTGAAAGGGAAAATGAAAGTAATAAACGTATCCACAGTAGCTGTATCATTATTGTATGCTTTAACTATTGAAAAATAGCAGATATACAAGCTCACAGCACGACATCGAGTGCCGCGCTGCAAGCTTGTAGATCTGCTATTTTTCACTGGTTAAAGCATTCAATAATTCTAGGCCTAAATGGGTTAAGGTTTCTATAATCCAAATCCTCGTTGCGCATTGCAAGCTTGACAAAGCAGGAACGCATGTCCTCCGGTCTCATAAGATCCTGCAATTAATTCTATCTTAATTGATTGATGTCAAGTCTGGCTATTAAAACTTGTGTCAGTTGTTTCTATCACAAGTCAATCAATGCGATTTGGAATGCGAGTTCAGTTCGCTACCCTACGCCGTCACTTTAGTTCCAGGGGGGTGCCCTGGGCGGGTGTGGCAGGATTTATTATCTTGTCCATGAAAAAGCTGTCTGTAAAAAAGGAAACTTGGATGTTTGTATTTTGCCACCTCGTTACCGGCATCTCCTGGCTCCTAGATCTTAGCTTATTCTTGAAAAGAATATCCTACGGAGTGATGTTTTATAATTCTTTGTTGTATTGGTCAGTGAGAGAAGTGCATGGCAGCAGAGAGACGGTCCTGTCATCTTGTGTCTGTTGACAGCACGCAGTCACGTTACAATTGGAACCCAACACAGGCACTACAAGAGTTTATATACTTCGTCGTACGATGGGGGCCTTGCACCTAAAATAACAGATCTACAAGCTCACAAAACGTTGTGGACGCGACACATTTACTTTCTTTTTATACAGAGGATTTTTTATCTTTTATATTAAAACATGACTGGCAGTGGCAAGAGACAAAAGCCTCTATCAGAGTCCAGGGTGAAGAGCTATTCACTTCACTGCCTTGTGGTTTCCTAGCTATCACCTAGGCTTTGTTATGTATTTTCAAGTGATAGCTAGAAAACTACACCGCAGTGAAATGAATAGCTCTTGGACTTGCGGTGGAAGGCTATCCACCGCGGTGTAGTGCCGTGTAGTCTTTTTGAGTCATAAAACTACAACGTTAACGCTCAAAAAGACTACACGGCACTACACCGCGGACCCGACTCTGATACGGGCTTTACAGTATACGCCTAACATTTCAGTTCACTGAACACATAATGAACTGCAAAGTAGAGCAGCACATTTCGTATTCAACCACACTATGCATTTTCTCCACAAATTGTAACCATTGAACTCATAACAGTGCCGCCGCACCTGCATTGTGACGAGCCGATCATCCACCATCACCTCCTTGGTCAAAAAGTCTGCCCCTATTGTAGCTTTGTACTGGTTACTGAACTTCTTATTCACATACTGGTTCATCAAGGAGGTCTTTCCAACACTGTCACAAGGTAGGGGGAAAACAGAACAAAGAGAACATTAACTGGTGAAATAGCAGCAAACAACACTATTTTTAAACACATCGGACGCCCACGTGGTTTTGACGTCTTAATTTGCTGGTGCCCATGGCAACGCGTCATTTTACCTACCGGCGAGAGTACTGGCGAGAAAAGTAATCCGAGTAAATGTAATCCGAGTATGTCCTGTTTATTTCGCGAAAATCTTTTCTTTCAGTCAGGACCGTTTTTTTATCATTTCTAAGCCACAGTGTTTGTGTTACGGCATGTAGAAGAGGCTGCCGTTTTGAGAAAAAAATGAAAAAAGGAAGAGAATCCGGAGAAAACAGCATTTTTGTGCAGCCGCTAAACAGGAAGTCAACGAGACACACAGCACGTCCGGGTGACGTAATTGCGCGCTGCATGTTGGGAAATGGAGTTTGTTTCATCACCGCGGTAGCCAAGTGCAGTAGCTACAGTACAGTATAGTTTACTGTACAACGCGTCAAACGCGTCGTGGGCCTCCAGCGACATCAAAGAAATTGACTTGTAGACACCACGTGGGCATCCGATGTGTTAAGCAGGATAAAGGAAAAGAATACTTCAGATTTCCTTTAGAAGGTGGCAATACATATTTCATTCGATGCATAACTACAAGGTATACAATCTGAAGAACTCCGCACACAATTGGGTATGGCAGGGGTATGCAGCTGCCATACCCTGGGTCCAGGGGGGAAAATAAAAGTTACTTTAAAATATAAATCCATGAATGTCTCTTTGTCTATCTGTGCTGGTTATTATGTTGTTAAATTAAAGTAAAATAACTACATTATGCTAAATTCATCAAAATGGTCGCTTTAACAAGGTATTAGAATTATATTCTCCACACCCCATCTTGACAAAATGGTACAGTTGTGCTTGAAATGATTCAACCCCCTCTCACAATTTGTTTTCATTAGTGTAGCCACTGTTCCTTTGACTTAGAACTTGTGAACTATGCTCAAAACTGTACTGTTTGGAACATTCAATGTCTTTGTAATTGTTTTATATCCTTTTCCTTTTTTGTACATACCAGAATAATCTCTTCTCTGAGCTTTTCTGACCATTCCTTAGCCATGTTTCTAAATGCTCTAATCATAATCAAGTCAACAAACTTCTAGTCAGGCCAGATTGCACATCTGATGCAACTATGTAAGCCCTTGATTATTCAATTGCTTTTGATTACAGATGTTTTCAGGTGTAATTAAGAGTTGAATAATTGATTTGAAAGTGACATTTAGCATTGCATTTGAAAAAGAAACACAACAAATGTTACTTTTGTTGAGCCATTTACATTGTTCTTGTATGAGTTATTTATTTCATCCAGTTGTCAGTTTGTGAATTTAGCCAATAAACCAGATTCGCAGAGTGGGGGGTTGAATAATTTTGAGCACAAACAACATATGTTCCCAGGTTCCGCAGATCAGCTGCACAGGTGCAATGCATTATTGTTAATTGTGGCACGTTTACTAACATGCTAAGTTTAGCTGCACTTGAACAACCGTTCCAGGCTGCCATATCCAGCCCAAGAAACCGTAGAAACCGGTGTAAAAAATTGACAAAACTAGTTTTTTTTAAGACATTGTGAAAATAGCCGATCTACATGCTCGCGAGGCGTTGTGAGCATGTAGATCTGCTATTTTCACAATAGAACCGTGTTATACAAAATGTAATGCCTCTTTTCCATGAGGACTCCCATCTTTGCCATACCCTAGCTTTTGCTGAACTGACGCCACTGTCCGCACATGGTAACGATGAAGGACTAGTTTGTTAGTTCTAGAGGCAGAAGAGAATGCAGTGGGGAAAGTACCGGGATTGTGCTAAAAGTGTGAGTTCCCAGTCTGCCTGGAGACAACCTCTGACACAGTAACTAAGAACTCCCAATTTGAACAGAAAATAAAACCGAAATCAAGATCAAAATGGTCATGATGGAAAATAAAAGAAATGTGTTAAAGGTTTAGCACCAATATTATAGGCCCTGTTCAGTGACTGGTGCTGAATTCCTATTCAGCTTCAGTGTAAGTCATTATGAGGCATACATATTTATTTACGTGGTCCGTGACTCACCCAGAATCTCCCAAAATGATGACTTTCAGGAGAACTTTCTTCCTGGATGTCATTTTGTCAAAGCTGTCGAGAGAAAAAATGACAAAATCAGGAACCTTACATCAACACACAAAACTCACTCCACTCATATCTTTTTCATTCTGAGTTGCAGCAAAAGTTGTACTGTGTACAAATTGTGTACGAGATAAATGTGGCTCTGTGTAGACAAGCCTATTACAAACATTAACCTACAATATTGTGCGTGCAGGGTTCTGTGTCAGTGGGCCAATGAGGTTTGAACTACGGTCATTGTACAGTCATGTGCTTCCTAAGCTGTCGGCCACATCACGAGGAACACATCAGTCTCTCTCTCTCCCTCTCACACACTCACTTACAGGAAGTAAGTGTGAAGGCAGGGCGCTAGGAGGAGTTTTCTCTCTTTTATTTCAGAAGCAGCCTTGAACCATTGACACGTGTGTGGTGTCTTTAGCTCCTTCCGTTGTACTTCTCTAGAGCAGGGGTTCTCAAACTTTTGTCTCAGGGAACCCCATAAATATTTATTTAATCCGAGGCATTATAATTTTCACTCCCAGCACCTTATATTTATAGTATATCGCGTCGTTGTCGTGTGGAAACCTTGTATGTCCAAAACCGTTCGTTTTGTATTTATCATCTATAAAATGTACTAAACTAGTGAAAACGGCAAATCTACAAGCACACAACGCCTCGCATCGCAAATAGATCAGCTGTTTTCACTAGTTTTGTGTGACAGTCTTGTATGATGAAGCAGGGCTTTGCTTTACCAAAAGATGTACACATTTGAAACTTGGAAATGCGAGGTTTCTGCCCGACAGTGACAATATTTTAGTGATTATGCTGCGAGGAAAACGTTGAGATGACAGCCATTCTGGTTAGAACTGACTGAAAATAACTTTGTACTTCAAGTTTAAAATGATACTAAATATTTTTTCATGTGTCCAAATAAATTCCAAATATTATCAAATTATCTTGCGTCACCCACTTTGAAAACCCCTGATCTAGACTAACCAAGTCCTGTGAGCAACATGAATACAAAAATAAAATACAAATAAATTATATATACTGTATAGATAGAATAAGATAAGATAGATAGAATTAGATTTAGAGACAGACAGACAGACAGATATAGATATATTATAATATTGATACTTGTTATTTTACATATCAATGAATTGATTAAATACTTAAAGGAGTAGTTCACCTCCAAAATGACTTTTTTTTCTTCTATTGATTACTCTCGCCATGGAGACTTGAGTTCAATAATATTTGTTTGTATTTTGTCGCATTCTTAAGACAAAACATTGATTAGAGTAAATTTACCCTGATGGTTTCCCCATCCAGTGCCATGCATGTGGGTCCCCATCCGGAATCAACGGGGCACATTTACTATAATCACATTTTTGTTTTAGGAATGTGACAAATACAAAAAAATATTATTGAATTCAAGTCTCTATGGCATGAATAATCAATAGAGAAAAAAAAATCTTTTTGGAGGTGAACTACTCCTTGAAGCCCTGTTTTATACTTTATCGCACTACTGTAGTGTCAGTGGATTTTTGGTTATGTATTTGCAAAAATAGTTAAACTAGTTTAATGGATCACAGCACTTTTCTCACCATTCCTCGCCTATAAGGGCATGTAAAAATAGGAATAAATTATCATAGATTATTTTATTCAATTATTGATGATGGATTTTTGGTAATGTATTTGTATTTTTATTTTATGTATTTGTATTTTGTACAGAAATGTGTTGGGGCAAGGAAAAAAAGTATTGCAGAATGGGAAAAAAACAAGGATATGACAGCTACAGTCTAAAGGGGTTAGAGTTGGTCTATATTATAATCTGATTCCTGTTCATTTCTCCCACCCCAAACGGTACTGTTCAAAAGGCTCTCTCTTTGTGGACCGTATTTAAACATTTGTCACTTTTTCAAGGGGATTTACTTGAACAAAAAGGGACAGGTTTCTTAACCCACCGTTTCATAAGAGCCTCCTTGTGTTCCTGCATACCATGTCTTATCTGTGGTGGTGAACTGCCAACCATCTGGAATAACTAACATTCATTCAAATTTTTGGAAAAGGTCGTGAAAATGTGTGCAAATCTTTGAATATACTGTATATATTTTTAAAGTGAACGTGTGTAACTCAAATGTTGCTTCTGGGGGTGGTCCCTGGAACTAAATATTTTGAGATGGGGGTCCGTGGCCAAATACATATCATTTTGGGGGTCCTTCACATGAAAAGGTTTGAGAACCACTGACATAGTAGTCTCTCAAGAACAGACTTTTCTTTGACGATGGCTAAGCCAGATTGCTGACATAGAAACATGGATTTTTTTCAAAAAACCTTAGAAGGATTCAAAAGACAGTTATAGAATCGGGTCAAAATTCTAATTTTCATGATTTTTCAAACATAGCAGATCTACAAACTTGTATATCTGCTATTTTTCAATAGTTAAAAGCATAAAATAATAATACACTATAATGTGTACCCGTTCTGAATGGGTTAAATAACATAGCTGTCAGTCATGGATTTAAACCGAGTATATGGTTCAAGTGGTTAAGAGAAATGTATCAAATAACAAAAAAGCACCGATACAAAGTATGGTAAGAAAAATACATCCCAAATCGTATCGTACTGTCTGTGGCATTTGTAAGACCTTTTAAATATAGATGGTCAAACATGGCATTTAAATTAAGTCAGTTCTGACTTCTGACAACTGAAGAGAAGCATCTTTATAGAGACATTTCTAAAGCTTTCCTATCTGACACACACATGCACCCAAATTTAGTGCAACCGCCAGCAAAGGCTAGCAGATACGATAATCTGAGCACTTCCATTTCACTCTCAGTGATGTGGACATATCTGGTCATGTATGCAACTTAGAGGTTGCCAATTGTGTACCACGTTGATGAGTTCTTTCTTACTCAAACTAAGAATCACAGAAGACACACGTAGCATAACTCATAACCACAAACAGGACTTTCAATCTGCAGCGCAGCCCGACAGCCAAGAGATTTATTTTTTCCTTCCACCAGCACAACAAACCACACCCTCACTAGCTCTAAATCGGAGAGAGAATCATCTTAAGCTAGGGGTGGGCGATATGGAAAAATACAATATCACAATATTTTCCTAAGCTGTATCACGATACACGATTTTATCACGATTCTTTTTCACGTTAGTTTTTATGGTTATTTTTCAAGTTACTTAGTGACTCTCTGGGTTCCTTTTGGGAGGTCTAAATTGAACTTTACAACTAAGTAACTCTGAGAGTATACAAATGAAACCAAATGGACCCTGGTCCATTTGGTTTCATTTGTATACTGTCAAGAGTTAAGTGGAGACCTTGACATTTTAAAGTTTGAAAACTACTGATTTAGACCAAAATGCAGGTTTAAATTGAATTCTGCAATGAATCTCTGTATTAACGAGTAAACAGGATTTTTTAGAAGGCTCCCTCAATTGTATCACGATATATATGATATCTCTGAAAAGGCATATCGTGGAGACATTGTATCGTCTCAACGATAATTATCACCATATCGCCCACCCCTATCTTAAAGGGCCAGTTCACCTCTGGGACAACCAGATCTTATTTTATTGTTGTTTGGGAGAAGATCAACACAATCCTGAGTAATTTTTTGTGTTCAATGTGTGTTTTGAGATATTTTAGTATTTCAGTGTGAATGAATGATGATGCTTTTTGCATCATATGATGCAGCATGATGACTCATTTGATGCAAAATGCATCATCATTCACACTGAAATACTAAAATATCTCAAAACACAGATTGAACACAAAAAATTACTCAGGATTGTGTTGATCTTCTCCCAAACAACAATAAAATAAGATCTTGTTGTCCCAGAGGTGAACTGGCCCTTTAAGCTGGACATAAAATCTCCCAACTTACCGGCCTCCTGTACCCCTCAGTCGTGCCTAAAAAAAGTCCTCAGTGGCCAACAAAGAGAGCCAATAGAATATGTGATAAAATAGAATATTTCGCATATTTCTTGTGTAGTGCAATGGTCACCAGAATCAGTAGCAGGATCATTCTCCCAACATCCCAGGGACCCCCAGCGCTCAACTGACTACCAGATGAAGAATGACTGGCTGACAGAAGCATGGAGAATAATATGTCCTCAGTGGAGTATCAGGAATGCTCAGGCCATTCTAGTAGTCACATGATTGCATGAACAGCTCTCTCTCTCAGCTCAGAGTCAGACCTTTGACCCATGACAGGGACGGGTCAGAAGACAGCTATGCGTTAAATGACGAGTCTGTGATCTTTTAACCTCCATGACTGTGTAGGCTTAACCTACAAGGAGTGGATGACTATTGACTAAATACAGTGTTTCTCAACCACTGTGCCTGGGGACCTTTGGTGTGCCCCTGAGAAGGGTCAAGTGTGCCCCTTGAAACTGCTTGAAAGCCAGTATTGCATTTATCATTTTAAAAATGATTTTAGCCGATCTACAAGCACACAACACCTCGCGGTGCGAGGCGTTGTGTGCTTGTAGATCTGCTGTTTTCACAACTGTTGTGCGACAGCCTTGTATGATGAAGCAGGGCTTTGCTTTGCGAAGAAACGTACACATTTGAAACTTGGAGATACAAGGTTTCTTCCCGACAGGGACGATATTTACGCCCCCGTATCATGTTGGTGTGCCTGAAGTATCGATACAGTATTGGCAAATAAACTATTGCGATGTATTGCCATATCGATGATATTGCCCACCCCTAACCATAATAGACCCATTTAGTGGTGTTGTTGAATAAATCTGGATCCTTTTGTCTGTAAAATTGGTAAGAAATAAAAAGAATCCAAGGAGTGATAGCACTAATCAATTTACTTTTAATGACTTGGTCAACAAAATGACAACACGTGTAATGGCCTCTAATGAAGACCAAAATCGAATCGTCCCTTAAAACAGGGGTGACGGGGCACCCTGGGGTGCCGTGATGGCAGTCCAGGGATGCCGTGAGATAATTCGATAATATTTGGAATTTATTTGGACACTTAAAAACTATATATTTAGTATCATTTTAAACTTGAAGTACAAAGTTATTTTCAGTCAGTTCTAACCAAAATGGCTATTATCTCAACGTTTCCCTCGCAACATAATCACTAAAATATCGTCACTGTCGGAAAGAATCCTTGTATCTCCAAGTTTCAAATGTGTACATCTTTTGGTAAAGCAAAGGCCAGCTTCATCATACAAGATCTACAAGCACACAACGCCTCGTGATGCGAGGCGTTGTGTGCTTGATCTGCTGTTTTCACTAGTTTAGTACATTGTATAGATGATAAATACAAAATGAACGGTTTTGGACATACAAGGTTTCCACCCGACAACGACGATATGCTATAAATATAAGGTGCTGGGAGTGAAAATTATAATGTAGGGGTGCCTCGGATTAAAAAAGATTTATGGTGTCCCCCGACACAAAAATGTTTGGGAACCCCTGTCTTAAAAGGATATTGTTGTGACTGAACTGAACAAGGTTCAGGGAAGGTTTTTCAGAGCATCCAGTGCTGATGGTCTGACACGCGCCTGTGCGTCATGAACGGCTCAACCAGTTCTCCAACAGACATTAAAGCAGCAGCAGCTAGAACAACAGTCACTACAAAAACAAGTGTCTCGCTTTTCTTGGCATGTACAGAGATGATTAAAAAAGCACTGTGTCCCAAGCAGTGGGTCGGGACCCTGATAGGTATTCTGTTATGGTTAATATCATCCTTTTATCAATTCATAATGACTGTTAGATATGAATTATGATTCATAATTATATGATTCATTTACTAGGTTATATTATGTGAACTACTGTCTGAACTTACAGTATAGGAGACCATGTTTTGGTTGTACTGTAAGTTCTGACTAGTGGAAAATTACCAACACTCTCCGTGTCTCTGTCTTCTTGTTATGATAATGGCAACGAATCAATGAGTCCCACGATCTAACTGTCATAATCTGTATTCTTTATATACTGTATGTTAACTTCCATCTTTGGAAGAGATAATTAGCAAGCTGCCACTAGGATGGTATTCTCACTGTTTTGTCTCTTTGTCTGACTCTCTTCAATACAGCAATTTATAGATTGTCCTTTGGCTCGACTCTGTCTTATTTTGGTTATGGATTTATAGATCCATATTTATTTATTTAATAATTTATTTATCAGACCCATGTTTGGGCTGCGGACCAATTTTGATGGGTCGCGAGTATACGTCCCCTTTCTGTGTGTCTCCCATATACATATTATATATCATTTCAAAAGATTTAAAAAAAAGTATTTCATAAAATCAAATCATTTCCATAAAAGCTCACAACGACGCGGTGCTATTTTCACTAGTTTAAGTCCGGGCAAACCTCTAATTTCTCTCTTTTTGGGGCTAAAAGGTTTGGGAACAACTGCTTTAAAGGAATAGTATTCTAATCTCATTTGAATTCCATTCCACCACAAGCCATGTCATTTTATCAGAAACTGAATATTGAAATTGCAGTGTTATGTACTGTATGGGGAAGTGCAGTACAATGGTCTCTCCATGAGAACAACAAACAACAATGCCATATTATTTTCGGTGTAATATCATCATCAGGTTGATATGCAGCTGCTTCAATGGATCTATAAAAGTGCCATATGAAGAGACCTGTAAAGAAACCTTCTCTATGAAGCTCACACAATGAACGTTGCCTCCAGCAGAAAGCAGGAAGTCTTTTTTGGAGGACTTTCAGTTCCTGTCTTCAAAAGGTAACTTGTTCTTATATAAAAAAAAATATGAAAACAAAATACTGTATATGTGTATCAATGTGTAAATCAGTGTTTCTCAACCACTGTGCCTGGGGACCCTTGGTGTGCCCCTGAGAAGGGTCAAGTGTGCCCCTTGAAACTGCTTGAAAGCCAGTATTGTATTTATCATTTTAAAATGATCTAAACTAGTGAAAACAGACGATCTACAAGCACACAACGCCTCGCGGTGCGAGGCGTTGTGTGCTTGTAAATCTGCCGTTTTCACTACTGTTGTGCGACAGTCTTGTATGATGAAGCAGGGCTTTACTTTGCGAAGAAACATATAAATTTGAAACTTGGAGATACAAGGTTTCTTCCCGACAGTGACGATATTTACACCCCCGTATTATGTTGGAGTGCCCAAGGATTCTTGGGACATGAAAAGTGTGCCCATGCAGAAAAAAGGTTGAGAAACACTGGGGTATATAACAACAATCTAAGCACTTCACAGCCCTCGCATCCTGGGGCTAACATTCGGGGCGAACGTAGCATGATGACAGCTTATAGATCGGCTATTTTCGGCGATGATATTCAGTGTAGAGCGAAAACAGGACTCAGGAGGAGGGTGTCTGGTGTCGAACCCTTGGGAATCCGGTCAACTACGTATAGGGTTTAAGGTGAACTTTGCTCACATTTAACGTCACAAAGCTGTTTTATTGCGAGGAGGACATGTAAATAACAAGACAACATTTCCCATTACTTTATGCTTCTATGTGCTCAGATATTGGATTTTTTGGATATACCATCTCTGGGCAGAACACATCAGGAAGTGTCTGATACTCTGATTTAACGTGTTCTCCTCATCACAGAACTATTAGGATTTACATGAAATATCAGAAAGATCCCCTTTAAAGGAGTAGTTCACCCTCAAAATGACTTTTTTCCTATTGATTACTCACGCCATGGAGACTTGAGTATAATACTATTTTTTTGTATTTGTCGCATTCCTAAGACAAATATTAGATTATAGTAAATTTACATCCATTGATTCCGGATGGGGACCCGATTGCATTTGGGTCTCCATCCGGAATCAATGGGGGTACATTTATTATAATACATTTTTTTTGTCTTAGGAATGTGACAAAAAAAACAAAAAATATTATTGAACTCAAGTCTCCATGGCGTGAGTAATCAATAGGAAAAAAGTCATTTTGAGGGTGAACTACTCCTTTAAAACGAGTGGTGACTATGGATTACGGAGGACAGCCTGCTAGTAGGAAGTTGTCTATTGGTGAAGTTACATCGAAATGTGTGTTAAAACAAGTAAATATTCTACCAGAGTAAAATATTACTACAGGCCTGTTATATGACCTCTGCCACACTTCCCTCCTCCTCACAGAGAACGGAGGACTCTGAACACCCTGGCAGGCAGCAGTAGTTTACAAGGGTAACCGGTAAAGTCGCCAGAATGAAGCTCGCCGGGAAACGGGGGGTGCGTTCGGAAATGCGCACCGGGTGGGGCAGCGGTGCGCTTTTTCAGTCTGAACTCTGAAGGTAAACTTTCTGAAAAGCAGCAGTTGCTAATGTTAATGTTAATGCTAGAAACAAACATGTACAGTAGGACAAACAATCACAGTATGCCTTCTTCAGTATCAACATGAATTAATATTCTATTATAATGTACCCTAGTTTATAAACATCAATAGCAATCTTACGTTAGCAACTGCTGCTTTTCAGAAAGTTTACCTTCAGAGTTCAGACTGAAAAATCGCACTGTTGCCCCACCCGGTGTGCATTTCCGAACGCACCCCCCGTTTCCCGGCGAGTTTCATTCCGGCGATTCTACTGGTATTCTTTACAAGTCACTGTGATTGAATACATTACCCACCCACACACACACAGACATAAACAAGCTCTACACTAAATATAGTTGAAGACGTCGGCTGAGCTTACATGTTGCTCAATGCTCACTGCACCATGTGAACAACAAGTCAGAGTTAGGATAGAATGTCACGCTACCAGATTGACAACGAGGCTCCAGTGGCTGCCTGTGACTCGCTGTCATTTGGGCCTAAGTTGTTTCAATGCCATGTTTCATTTAAACGGAGTCAAATCTGATGAGATCATCAGATTTTAACGTCGTCATAACAAACGCATGATGTTGAATGTGTGTGTGTGTGTGTGTGTGTGTGTGTGTGTGTGTGTGTGTGTGTGTGTGTGTGTGTGTGTGTGTGTGTGTGTGTGTGTGTGTGTGCGCACGCACGCGCAACATTGAGGTAAATAAATAAATGGTTGTCGTGTGAAAATGATGATGACAAGCACAGACCTGTCCTGCACAGCACACACCTAAGTTGCAAACACAGCATGGTCAGGCTACCACAGTACAAGAGAACAATCATTCATGAGATATTAAAGTGAACATTCCTTTTGCTTCCAAGGATCCCTGGAAAAAAAAACCTTTTCACATGGGGGTTAGTGGCCAAATACATATCATTTTGGGGGCTCTTGAAAGATATAGAAACATGTGTTTTTGAGAAAACTAGATTCAGAAGACAAGACATCTGCACAATCTGTCTTGTGGTCTTAAAGGACAACTTTGCTTTTTTATAACAAGGGTTCATATTTTAGATTGTAATTAGAGAAATGAAAAAGTGAGTGTAAAAATGTTTTCATTTGCTTCGTTCTATTGTTTTATCATGTTTACCGTGATAAAATGTGGGGCATGCGTACGCATGGGGGCATGCGTACAAGTGGCTAAATATGTATTTTTAGACACAATAAGCCAGCAGTTTATTTATTACTGTTTACAATAACACTTCTAGCCTCCATAAGTCACATCCAACCATGAAAGGTTGCGTTGTATCTTGAGAATGGGCTTATTCTGTGTAAAATGACATATTTAGCCACTTGTACGCATGCCCCCAACCACTGAAATAAGAATCTCTGAAACAATAAAAAGAAGTAAATGAAATCAATTTAACATTCATCTTTTATATTATTTAATTACAATCTAAAATATGAACCCTTGTTGTAAAAAACTAAAGTTGTCATTTAATGGGTCAATATGCCCACATTGACAAGCCATCAGCTTCAACTTGACTAGACTGAGTCAACAGCAGCATTATTAGCAAACAACTGAGATGTCTGACAGCGAGTTGAGTTGACTCATTGTAATAGTTCATTCGAGGTTTCATCATGCATGCTTTCCCCTTGTCATCATCGTGAACATCTGATGCAGGTGACAGGTGTGATGTGTGTACAGCCCACCACCTCCCAGATTATAGTCACAGTCAAAGAGGGAGGGGGACACTGACGTTGTTTACAACATCCCGTTGTTGGATGTCTGAATAATAAATAGCAACACGTGATATGCGATCTGTGTGTTCAATCATCAAGCAGAAGTTAATCGAACAGCTTAGGAGAACTACAACAAACTGCCATTATTGAACATAAATACATATAGTTAGCTAACCAAAATGATACAATGTAACTATTGAACAGTCCCTATGTTCCCCATGTTCTATGTTCCCCACCCACCCTCCATCAAAAAAGGTTCTATGTTCCCTGCTCAACCAAAATAGGATCTATAAGTTCCCCATACCAAAAAATGTATATGTTCCCAACTCAAATGCAGGAAATGGTGGGACATCTGGGCACTAAGAAGATGTGGGCAATCTTAATTTAGGTGCCCACTCGTCCAGTTGTCCCTAGTGCCCAGATGTCTCCACCCCTAAGTGCCCAGATGTCCAGGTGCCCACTTGTTCAGATGCCCAGTCATAACACAAATATGGTGCCCAGAATGATGTCCCTGGACCCACTAGTATTCGTAATTTATCCCCATTATGTTCCGTTGTGTGTTTAGAGTTATGTGTCCTGCATTTTCAGTTGAGTGGGGAACATAGAACATTTTTGTGGGGGTAAGTGGGGAACATAGAACCTGGGGGACATAGGTACGGTCCCTCAGTGAGACCTTGGCATTTGAACGACTGAGAAACACCCCTGTATCAGTAGCGAATAGCGATCAGTGATAAAGATACATTAATAGACTAAAAACACTCGTGGTATCATGACATGAGGCTCGCGGTTCAGTTCACCATCCCTACACAACAGACAGGCCGATCCTTGTTTTCGTAGGGGAAAAAAACACCAGCCTTCCTTTTGTCGATGATGACAACGCCAGGAGAAAACACCCAGGCGTTCTCCAAGCCAAGGCGGTTAAAACATGTCCTGTGTAATAAATAATAATGACTTACTTTCAGCTTGCAGCGCGGAGAGACGAGGAGGACTTGTTGTTGACGTGTCTGGTGGTAGCCGTTATTGTTCAGTGTACTCTGCCTGTCTGAGGCTAACAGCCGCTAACTGCTGCTACCGACCGTTACGTTACAGACAGTACAGTACGTTAGCAGTTAGCTCTCCTCTCCGTTCTGCGTTAATTTGGAAACGCCTCGCTTTCTGGTCTTTTTCTGGAGCCACTGTCGCCTTTTCTGGGGTTTTAACGGGTAGAAATGTGAGGCAGATATACTGGTTCTGGTTGGAAGGTTTGGCACTTTAGCTTTGGAAGCCTGTCTGTCTGTCTGTCTGTCTGTCTGTCTGTCTGTCAAAGATACTGCAGCAACCCTAAAGATTCAGCTTTCTCTCTCTCGTCTCTTTCTTTCTCCTCTCCTCTTCTCTCCCGTTTCACTTCCTTCTTCCAAAACAACGTTTTGCGTAATGCGTCATTTCGCAAGACGCCTCGGGAAAAAAAACACGTTGTCACCGCCTACTATAAAATAAAATAAAATATTAAAATAAAATAAAATAACGACTGGTGTAAAAAATATCCCATTTTCTTATCCTACATTAACAAATATATATATGTAGACCTATATTTCAAAAGATTAAATGATAATAATATTTGTATACGTTTTAAAAACCAAAAACAAACATATCTAAGAAATTCCACAAATATAAAATAATAGAAGTAGTGGGCACTTGTAGATCTGTTAATTTCACTAGTGTGTTACCACCTTCTAAATTAAAATAAAATATTGATATGATTCCCCGGACACAAATACAATGTCCTCCCCTCTTGATCCCATGGTTTGACTTTTCCTAAATGTGATCATATTTTAATAATAATGAATGCTTGGATAATCTCACTGTAAATTAATAGATAATAAACGAATAGCCTGCAGTGGTTAATATGTATAATTAAATCATGTTGCATACACATGTGACATGCAAATGATGATTTAACAGTCAGTTATGTGATGTTATAAATTAGAATATGTCAAACTCAAAAATGACCGCTAGAGGACGCTGTCAACCCATTTCAAATGTTTGCAGTTAACCAGTAGGCCTATTCATAGATGTTAGCCTACCAGGTGCACCTTGGTGGAATGTAACAATGAGCCATTTTGTCAAGGGAGCTTAATGATTAAAGAGAGGTATTGTATGTACTTGTTTGATTATCCGTTTTATCATGTGTGTGTGTGTGTGTGTGTGTGTGTGTGTGTGTGTGTGTGTGTGTGTGTGTGTGTGTGTGTGTGTGTGTGTGTGTGTGTGTGTGTGTGGGTGTGTGTGTGTGTAAGGGAGAGAGAGAGAGAGAGAGACTTGGGGAGCAGAGAGGGTGAGAGAAAGGGCAGAACAATTCAATTCAAAGGGCTTTATTAGCATGAGAAAACATACTTAGATTGCCAAAGAAAGTAGAAGTATACACAGTACAAAGCAATCAACCAATAGGCGTATAATAAAATCAAAATAAAATATGTACAATTGAAAGGGTGAAACAGTTTTCATGCGTCGAGATTACTCAATGCAGACAGTGCAGGGATATACAGGTATACACTAGTAAGACGCCTCAGGGTGACAAGCGACCTCGAGGTCGCACCATGTGTTGGCCATCTGGCCAGTGATGTATATCGGACCAGTTACCCGGAGACCCCTGGTACCATAGGGAGATCCATGTTCTGTATATGGAGATATGCTGTGAGAGCCCAAACATGCTTACTCAGTTATTCGTTGTGTGAAAGTCTATGACATCTGACATCATACATGCACTTTTATGCCCATAAATGGAGTTCCCTTTCTGTAGAACCAGCCACACGATATGGGCTGTCTTGGCCATCTGTCTTGGCCATATACTGTATGGATTCTGTTAGTGTGGTATGTGGTATATATTTTATTGATAACCCCTGTCAGCGATGCATGGCTCAAGTCTGCTTCAGACGGCGCGCCTCTGAAGCAGAGAAATTTGTCTCCTTACAAAAATAGGCTTCATCATGAATTCACTTTCAAGCCCTATTTCATAGTGAAAATACCAGATCTACAAGATTATTCCACACAAGGACTTATTTTGAGAATTACTATTATTAATGATGATATTATCTGTTGATAATGCAGCAAGTATCGTTTAGCGGCTAAACTTTCGCCCACAAACAACAAGTGATCAAAACATTTGTAGACATCTACAAAACTCAATTATTGTATTATTGCTGAAATCACATTGAAGATGGAGAAATGAAACCGGGTTTTCAGAGAACATACGGATGTACTGTTGCTACTCAGGGAAGGAGTAGTTGGAGTGTGTGTGTGTATGTGTGTATGTGTGTGTGTGTGTGTGTGTGTGTGTGTGTGTGT
>NC_137815.1:69933837-69976337 GCF_963921795.1 Nannobrachium achirus | reverse complement strand
CCCGGGGGGACAAGAAGGTGGTGCAGCGCTCAAGTGGAAGTTAACATCAAGGGCACGGCGGCACGCGGGACAAAAGGACTCAATCGACAAAAGGGATCTTTTGGCTTCGACTGGACGAGTGGCCCCCAAGATTCGCTTTCTCTCTCTCGGGAATGATGCTGCCTCTGCTGTCTCTCTGCGTGGGAGCCATCATGTTGTCCTCCGGTGCGTCCCCCCCTCCTGCTTCTTCTTGCCCGCAGCCCCCCTGTAAGGACAGTCTGGTGGCGGCGCCCCAGGGGTCCGGGGCCTGCGAGGGGCACGGCGGGACGACGGGCTGCCGAGTGGCGGCCTCCCTTCTTCCGACCGCCTCGGACGCCGGCGCCGCTCGGAAGGCGGAGCGGAAGCAGGACCAGCAACAGGTTCAGCCTAAGGTGAGTGGACTGACGTCACATCCCGTCCGACCCTGCCACCGCGAGGTCAGCGGGATGGTAGATGTGATGTTAAAATGATTCCAGATCACTTAAAGATGCCTTTTCTTCACGAGTCAGTCTGCAGCAGCATCGATCGCTGATGTTGACCGAGACTGGAGCCCACTCCACACCAAGGATTTGTCATGCAACTCCTTGCAACATGCATCTCATTGTTGTCGGGTGCATGTCCAAAACCGATTAAAAAAAAAAAAAAAACGATTTAAACTTGTGGCGGTGCGAGGCGTTGTATGCTTTGTGCGACAGTCTTGTATGATGAAGCAGGGCTTTACCTTTAAAAAACATACACCTTTGAAACTTGGAGATACGAAGGTTTCTGCCCGACAGTGACGCACTTGCAACTATACTCGCAAACCATTATCTCCAATGGCAGTTGCAAAGGTGCCGCATTGGTGCGGTTGACCTTAAAACCGTTTTGGTGCAAGGAGTTGCGACTAGTTGCATTGGTGCGGTTTGGCCGTAAAGCTGGACAACATCTGTCTGTAGGCTATGCCTTAACACCATAAGTCTGATTCACATTTAGATGCCCACTGGTGTCATCCCACATCCTAACAATGCGTCACGCTGCGTTGCGTTGTGAACTCTTAGATTGGCTATTGTCGGCGCACGGCACCCGCGAGCAACTACTGCAAGTATAACTCATGCTTTACAACAAGGGTCTTCAACAAGGGGTCCGGGACCCGTAGGGGGTCCTCAGAGTTACTACAGGGGGTCCTCCAAATCTTTGTGTGATAGAAACCTTTTTTTTCTCCTTTTTTATATTAACCACTTGAACCCTAATGTCCCTATTCTGAGATTTTTTGCCAAAAATAGCCGATCTACAAGCTCACACCTGTGAGCTTGTAGATCGGCTATTCTCGGCAAAGAGGTTTGGTGTAGAGGGGAAAAAAAGAGCAGACTAAGTACAGAGTGAAAGGTCAGGTTTATTAAGTATTGACGGTTCAAGTGGTTAAATATCTGAAAACACAAATTGACATGGATCCAAAACAAACTGATGATCGTGCTCAGACGTGCTGTCAACCGATGAAACTATATGGAATCTATGAAAAAGGTTGTGGCGGTCCCTGCTTCATCTCTCTCTCAACTAAGGTGTCCTTGACCTGAAAAGGTTGAAGACCCCGTTGCTTTACACAAAGCCTGTTGCTGCAGCATTGTGACATCAGGCAGAGAGCCATGAAGAAAACATTGAGTGACAGTATGTGACACCACATCATTCAACACGCCAAAGTCCAGCTGAGCCGCGATCTGTTGATTCAAGCTGCACACCGGGGACTGTGTGTGAAGCCTACGATCAGGCCAGGCCAGGGGGGGGGGAGGGGGGGGGGGGGGGGCACTGGCAGGTCCCTTCTCTTGGGGGTTTTAGGCACTCTGCTGTCAGCGGCTCTTGACTGCAGGGGCATCACAAGGGGGGGGGGGGGGAAGTGGGACTGAGTTACTAGGGCCCAAGGTGGAGGGGCCTTAATTAGTTATTGAAAAATAGCAGATATACAAGCTCGCAGCGCGGCACCGAGTGCCGTGCTGCGTGCTTGTAGATCTGCTATTTTTGAAAAGTCGTGAAAATGTGTGCAAATCTTTGAATATATGTATTTTTTAAGAACAATTGTAACTCAAATTTTGCTTCTGGGGGGGTCCCTGGAACTAAATATTTTGAGATTGAGATGGGGGTCCGTGGGCCAGATACATGTCATTTTGGGGGTCCTTCACATGAAAACGTTTGAGCACCACTGACATAGAAACATAGGTTTTTCAAAAAAAACCTTCAAAGACAAAGACATTTTCAAGATTTTTCAAAAATAGCAGATCTACAAGCTTGCAGCGCGGCACTCGGTGTCGCGCTGTGAGCTTGTAGATCTGCTATTTTTCAAAAGTTAGAGCACAAAATAACGCAGTGAATCCTTGTGCCCAGGGCCCAGAATTTAGTGCGACACCCTTGACTGACTGACTGACACACAGTGCAGCGAGAGGCGGCAGTCATCAGAGTACAGTAGGGGTAAATTTAGGGTGTGCTGTAAGAATGTCCTCATCCTCTGGGCTGTGCTGAGCTCATCCGGTGACAGGTGGGCATGGGGGGGCATTGTTACCAGGATGATGTAAGTGTTAATGGCTGATTGAGTGATCCGCCTCACATGACCACGACTCCTCGAGGCTTTGTGGCCGTGGATGGATTGCAGGTAGCCGACAGTATGTGTGCACATAAGCAGTGGTGCTTTGGTGTTTTCTTTTCAGGGGGGGGGGGGGGGGGGGGGGTCATTTATTGACGTCACATGCACACGCGCCTCTAGGGCCGGATTTACTGCTGTCAAATCTAGAGATGTGACCGAATATTCGGCACCGAATATTTTCGGCCGAATAGTGCCAAAAAAACGCATATTCGGTTTCGGTTCGGTTTGATTTTACAGCCGAATAATTATTACCGAATAGTACCGAATACCAAATACCGAATATTACCGAATACTGAATACCAAATACTACCGAATACTACCGAATAATGTATAGGATATTCAACATATATATATATATATATATATATATATATATATATATATATTTTTTTTTTTATAACAATAATTACATTGATATTTCTTTATGATGCAATAATTCAACTATATGGAATGTTAATATTGTGAGACATAATTTGTCTTTTACAAATTTACTACACAATAGTAAATAAATAATTCTACACAAAAATAAATATGTTATGTGTGCATTCAAAAGTGAGAAATAAATGTTTTATGGAACCATATGGTGATTATTATTTAAGTTAGGTTTTGCCATAATCATGTCTTTTGCCATAATCAGGTAGATTTACAACAAAGGTACAGCAATGGTGCAAAAATTAGTAATACAAAATAAATTATATACATGTATTATTTGGCTATTCGGTATTCGGTTTTCGGCCAATTTTTTCCAATATTCGGTATTCGGTTTCGGCCAAGAATTTTGCTTTCGGCACATCCCTAGTCAAATCCAGCCCAAATCCGATTTGGTTCTCAAATCTGATCTTTTGGCCCGACTTCTCACACTGCATTTGCAAGTGACCAGATCTGATCTGTGCGTTCTGACTGATTTTAACAGAGTCAGCCCAAAGCTGCCATGCGGGGAAATACCTGCTTTGGTTACCGTGGTAACGACGTCGGCGTCATGACGTTATACGTCACTACGTCGACGCTAGTTGATTACGTTCAGGAAATGCGAGATAATAGACCATAGTAAACACACGTTACAATATTGTTTTTCTCTCTTCTTTTCTTTATTCTTCTGTTTCGCTCTTCTCTCTGGTTTTTACTATTTAGTTCACGTGTTTTCTCTCTTCTCTCTTGTTTTTCTCATTTGCTCAGTGCGCTGTAATCAAATAGTAAATACTCCTGCTCTGTAATGACGACATTACAGTGGAGCTCCGTGCACTCGGGTCGCGCAGCAAGTGACGTTTGGACAGTTTGATGTGACTTGCATGTGACTTGCGTATAACTCTATGGGGTGGATGTGGTTACTGCTTTCAGACTGAGACAGATGTCCTCAGATCCGATATGGATCGGATTTGAAACCACCTCTGGATGTGGTTTTTCAAAATCGGATTTCATGTGACCTGCATGTGACCTGTCTGCATTTAGACTATTTAAAAAAAAAATCGGATTCCACTTTTGATGTGACTCAGATCTGATTCAGGCTAGATTTCAGTGGCAGTGTAAAGCCGGCCTAGATGTGTGTGTGCAGCCTTTTTTGGCTTATTTACACAGGAACCACTTTATGTATCTCATTGAAAGACAGACGGATAGAACACAGTACTATGCATAGGATAACATCAATTACCAAAGCAGAAAAATAAAAGGAAAATCAAAACAAACAGAAGAAGCAGATATTTACAGGTGAGTATGGGCTTAGTCTATTCACAAGTTTCGAGTAGCAGCCGTCTGTAGGCGACTTTTCAGACCAATTTTGAAGGAGCTTAGGAATTTACACTCCTTTAGGGCTTGCGGAAGGGCATTATAGCAGGAGAACGAATTTGAGCCTTTTTTAGGCGGACTGCATATGACTGCAGCAAGCAAACACAATGTTGCAGTCTTGTTAGTGAATTAACTAATTGACTGATCAGGCTACTTTAGCCAACAGATTCCTATATCAGGGGTCTTCAACAGGGGGTCCGGGACCCCTAGGGTGTCCTCAAAGTTACTACAGGGGGTCCTCCAAATCTTTGTGTGATAGAAACTTTTTTTCTCCTTTAACCACTTGAACCCTAGCGTCCATATTCTGAGAACTTTAGCCAAAAATAGCAGATCTACAAGCTCACAACGCCTCGCGCTGCGAGGCGCTGTGAGCTTGTAGATCGGCTATTTTTGGCAAATAGGTTTGGTGTAGAGGGGAAAAGGTACATGTTCAAGTACAGAGTGAAAGATACGTTTATTAAGTATTGACGGTTCAAGTGGTTAAATATCTGAAAACACTAATTGACATGAATCCAGGCCTGAAAACGTTGAAGACCCCTGTCCTATATGACTATTAGTGGACTGAGAATGTATATTCAGTCCAGGACAGCCTCATTTGCGGGACAGCAGCGCCGATTCCAAAGCATTCACCACCTGTTCATTTATAGGTTTCAGCGATGGCACATAGCTCTTTCTATGAAAGACTAGAGAGGTGTGTAGTGATGTGTCCCATGTCCCCGCAGACCGGAGACGTCACCAAGCGCCTGGTGCAGCTGCAGCATTGCATGCGTTCCCTCCAGGAAACGGGGGCCCCCCAGGGCCCGGGGGGGGCCCCCCAGGGGCCGGCCGGGGGCCAGGAGGAGGGGGACTCGCTGGGGGCCATCCTGGCACTGATGGCAGCCGTGCTGACAGAGTGTGACCTCCACTGTCACAGCCAGGCCCTCCGGGCCATGGCCAAGAGACTGGGTGAGTCTAGCACACCGTTCCCCCAGGGGCATAGTTCCGCCGATTTAAAACGAATCCAATACGGAACTAAAACTTCCTATGTTTGGCCGCTAGTTGCGTTGTTATCCCCCCGCGAGGTACCAAAAAGAATTTGTCTACATTGGACCCCATTCGTTTCCCCCTTTGATTGTCTAACCTTAATAAACATCGTCATATATACTTTATGGTTCCTGTCGCTATAGTGAAAAACTCCCTTTCAATCACCATGATATGCGTTTTGTGCAAATATGGTCCCATTTATGTTTTGCGGGGGGAGTGGCCAACTAAACTAATTCTAGCCTGCTGTGTTCTTCTTCGTGTGCTTTATTTCGGGAGGCTCAACACCACATTCTCCCATGTATCCCTGCGGTTCCACGTGACTGTTGGCAGCCAATAGCATTCCTTGTGATTACCATTAAAACAATGATGGTGACACCCATGCAAGAGACAAAAAAACATAATTTTTGCAGCATAGAAACCAATGGCTTCGCATTGTCCATATTTTTTTTACAGTCTACGACTCTACGTGTTCCCCCAAACTGTGGGTCACGACCCATTTGTGGTTCACGGACACATTTTTATGGGTCCCGTTATCCCTACATTTTGTTTTTAATTATTGTCTCCAACAGCCGAAGGCGTGCGTCTGTCCGTCTGTTACCAGCTAATCTCCGGCGCTGTTTGCCCGGTCGCTGCCAAGCTGTGCACACACACTCCCTGGATACCAATACAGAACCTTTGAACAAAATGCCTCAAATCATGCATGCAGCGTCACATTGCCGTTAAAGGCCAAAGAAGACATGGCACCCTTTTCACATTAAGCACCACCAGGACCTACCTGACCTGGTGGAGACCTGTGCTCGGAAGTGCACTGCTTCTAGTTAAAAAAAAAAAAAAAAAGAATTCCCAAAGAAATGCTAAATCTTTCATGAATTTAAGAACAGATTCAATGATTATTTTCAGTAAATTACAAGAAAAATCTAGGAAATTCCATAAATTAGAAAACAACTGTTTAAGAAGTAGCTGATCTACAAGCTCGTTGCGATCTTATAGCTATTATTTTCACTAGTTTGGGTGCTGGGCAAACGTCTGGGTAATCTCTCTTTTGAGTCTCGATCTGAAAAGTTTGGGAACCATTGGTGTAGCACATGAACAAGCCACGCACTCACCTACACGCAATGAGTCAACCCATCCACACAAAGCTACACCATGCACACACACACACACACACACACACACACACACACACACACACACACACACACACACACACACACACACACACACACATGTAAACAGAACCTCAATAAGGCCGGCTGGGTAGTTGGTCACCACACACACCAGTACACACCGCACACAGTGGGTGTAGTACACACCGCACACAGTGGGTGTAGTACACACCGCACACAGTGGGTGTAGTACACACCGCACACAGTGGGTGTAGTACACACCGCACACAGTGGGTGTCGTACACACCGCACACAGCAGGTCGACAGGCTCACAACGTGTTGCGCTGCGCCGCGTTGGTTGCTTGTAGATCGGCATGACAAAAAAAAAAGTGCAAACTTGTAACTTATAGATCCGGGCAACTATTACACAACTCAGGCTTAAAGCAGAAATAAGCAGTTTTCTGCTGACATAAGCAGGAATCATGCAATTGCTTATTTTTATTTTATTATCTTCAGGCGGCTAACAATGCTCCCTAAAAAATCTAGTCTCTGTGGCGCTTCTAGGAGCCGCAGTCTGCCTCCAAAACTATTATTTTATCTGTAAGAGGCTCTGTCATTAGCAGCTCATTGGTGCATGAACCAGCCGAGCCGTTTTCTATCAATCACCTAAAAATACATAAAAAAGCCTAGGTGATAGCTAGGAAACTACAACGCGGTGAAGTGAATAGCTCCTCACCCTGGACTCTGATAGAGGCTTAAGGACCTTCCAGGGAGGGTGCTCATGTGCGTCTGGCTGTGACACCCTTTTCTTTTCCTTTCGAGTTTTTTTTTTCGCACTGACTTTTTTGACACTGCACTATTAGGTTGTGTTATTAGTTTTGGATATTTTTGCTTGTGTTTGATGACATGACAGTGAGATACTTAACTAGCATTGACTGCTATGGTCACTTTTGATTTGGACTCTGCACTATTTTGATAGTTGTGCTTCAGGACACTTTATAATAACCTTAAACTGCTGTGCTGCCTCTGGGCAACTGTTTTTCTCCCTTGGGATAATAAAGGTATCTATCTATCTACCTATCTATCTATCTATCTATCTATCTTATACATATAGAGGTTGCAGCGGTGGGGAGGCAGGGAGAGAAAGATCTGCTGCTTCTGCTGAAGAGCATCACACATCACCCTCCCACAGGTGAGTGAACCCACATCACCCACTGAAGCCTCAGTCATACTCCAAGCCAAGGTGAGGTGAGCATAGCTACTCCCCTTTTGTCGGTCAGTAAAAACAGAGAGATGTGTCAGGGTGAGAGGTGAGTTGCTATTCACCTAAAACAGGAGCATGAATGAGCCTCTACAGCAGGGGTGGGCAACTTTGATGATGGTGAGGGCCACTATATTTCCACCTTCCCTCCAGAGGGCCACATTTGTCATTCTAGTATTGCATACAATAGAAGCAAAAATAGCAGATCTACAAGCTTGTAGATCGGCTAATTTTGCTTCTTTTGAATTGGAATCCTGAATTATTTTTTGTTATTACGACCGTCAGGTCGCAGTTTAGTATCAAAACCTCCACCGGCCGTCCGTCCGTCCGTCCGTCGGTCGTCACACGTCACACGTCACACCTTTGTTTGTGTACGGTGTGATGTCATACTGATGTCAGCAGTGTGATGTCATACTGATGTCAGCAGCTATGTCTCTATATATGGAGTTATATGTTGTTCGTGTCCAAATATGGGGCTTGTGAGGTCAGACTTAGTGAGATTCGTCGGTTATCTCCATATATGGAGGGAGAACCAGCTTATGAGCCGATGAGTTGTGTCAGAGTCGAGATCCTGCTTGCATCTAATCTGTCGGTAGATAATGCCGGTCTTATATAAGGGTCATTTGTGTACGGTGTGATGTCATACTGATGTCCCGATTAGGGAGTCTTACTGGTTTCTTAATTGGAATCCTGAAATGTAACATTTTGATTTAATTTCAAAGGCATTTAGTTATATACTCATGTTAACTTTATGAACCTAAATACAAATACCTTGGACATAAAAAATTACATTTTAATACTACTATACTAGTCATTACGCTACTAATATAGACTGATGGAATTAAAGCAGGTCATGTTAGGAATTGTAACAGCTGAAATCAATAATATATCAGTATTCCAGTATTAACCTACGGGCTGCATTAAGTGAAGGTGGGGGCCGCATGTGGCCCCCGGGCTGCCAGTTGCCCATGTATGCTGTACAGGCAGTGGTGGAAAAAGTGCTCTCAATATCTGACGCGTGAGCAAAACTTCACAGGTTCTTGAATGTTCTGGGTTCTGGTTCTGAAGAGTTCAGATTCATACCCTTATAGTGGAAAAGGGTCTTATAGGTTTGTATGTACTATATCTATGCACCCACCTACAGGTGAGTGAACCCAACCCACACAAAAGGAGCAGGCCTAGCATAGAGCTCTGGGGTTCCCCGGTCTGCTAAGCAGGGTTTAAGTGGTTGCATTGTGTGTTTCAGTGGCCCCCGTGGCAAGGCTGCATCCCCAGGACTGTGCAGAGATCTATAAGCTGGGGATCAAAGAGAACGGAATTTACACCATCCAGCCTGACCTGCACAGGCCGGCAGTGGAGGTACCGTACTTCATGCAACCCTGAAACTAACAAAACAGGGCTGTTTGTGTGTGTGTGTGTGTGTGTGTGTGTGTGTGTGTGTGTGTGTGTGTGTGTGTGTGTGTGTGTGTGTGTGTGTGTGTGTGTGTGTGTGTGTGTGTGTGTGTGTGTGTGTGTGTGTGTGTGCGTGCATGCGTGCATGCTAACTTTTTTTCCATCGATTACTCACCCAATGGAGACTTGAATTCATGGATATGTTTTTGTCGCATTCCTAAACTGTAATGACCAGCAGTGGTTCTCTATGGAGACACTATGGGGCCTTTTCCACTGGCAAAGAACCGGTTCCGGTTCTTTCTCCCGCCTATGGGATGAACCAAAGGTGTGCTTTTCCACCAAGAACCAAAGATGGTTCCGAACCGTAAAAGTTGGTTCGGAACCGGAACCACAAAATCCTTGTTTTTTGTGGTTCCAGAGCCAAATCCTTGGCTCTGGTTCAATCTGGTGGAAACGCAAGCCGGTTCCCAAGAACGAACCAAGGTTCCCAAGAAAGTTGAACCGGCACTGGTTCTGGAACCGGTTCTTTGCCGGTGGAAAAGGCCCCTTAAGAGCCTCCTCAAATTAGGAATGCGACAAAAAAAAGCAAGCTTGTAAATCTGCAAAAATCATGACAATTTGAGCAACTCTTTGAATATATCGACCTGATTGCAGATTCCATAAATGTCTCCTACATCCTAACAGGTTTCTGAAAAACATGTTTCTATGTCAGTGGTGCTCAAACCTTTTCATGTGGTGTCTGTGTCCCTGTGGCAACCCCTCCGCAGGCCGAATGCGACATGGAGACGGTGGGCGGAGGCTGGACGGTGTTCCAGGGCCGCCATGACGGCTCGGTGGACTTCAACCGCACGTGGAAGGAATACCGCGAGGGCTTTGGCTCCCAGCAGGGGGAGCGCTGGCTGGGCAACGCCGCGCTGCACGCGCTCACCTCCGGGGGGCAGCACCAGCTGCGCGTGGAGCTGGAGGACTGGCACCAGCAGAGGCGCCAGGCCACCTACAACAACTTCAGAGTGGCATCGGAGGCACTGAGGTGATGATAGTGATGTTAATATGATGCCTTCACTCAAGATACACAGACACACACCGCCCGTTGGTTTGAGGTCTAAAGAAGGTTTTGACTATAACTCTCGGAGGTGCAACAGCGTGTGTGCGTATGGGTGTGTGAGTTCCTTCCTGTCCATCTGCTCCCCCGGGCCACTGCTCTAAATATGAAGTGTACAGAAAGTGTTAAAATTATGATTCTACCACTTTTTGTGGTCACATGTTCAGATACTGGATTCTGATTGGCTTAAAACAGTGGTAAATCAGTCAACAACCTTGAGTTGGCTCATGGACCCCGCCCACTGTTGTGTTGCAGTTGTATAACTAAATAACCTTGCAAGTTACAACTGTGTTTTCTTTCATTTATATGGTAGAAGTGGTAGAAAAGCAATTTACCATTCGAGGGTTGTGGGTTGTTGGCTGATTTACCACTGTTTCAGGGTTGTTTGGCACTCGGCTTCGCTTCGTGCCACAACCCACAACCCACTACCTCTTTGGCCACATTACTTTTATGTGGCCGAACAACCTAACCTGTATTTGAGATACACTGAAGAAGGTTGATAGCCAAAACGTTTGTTTCTCATCTTGACATGTAATTAAAAAAGAAAAAGAAAAAGCAACTCTTGCCACTGTGTGCAATCCATTCTCCTATGAATACATGTTGATCTAAATTTGTCGGACACCGCACCAGTCATGTCAGAGCGCGGTGGTAACCAAAAAGTCCAAACAACCTAACCTCGCATCATCAGACTTTCCACCTATAGTGCCAATATCATGTTACCTTCAGCTTTCAGGAAGATACCAAAAACATACAGAGAAGACATACAGTATTTGCATATTATAACCACACCGGGGTCTATTCAAGTACTGTTAACTAAATAAACACACATACAAAATGTAAAACATACAAAACTATAGCAACCCATCTTTAAATAAAGGATATAAAAGTGTTAATATAACCTTGAGAGGATCCTCACAATCCTTCTCTGATACGTCTTTCTAATTCTCCCCAGGTATCGCCTGACCGCCAAGGAGTACTCCGGGGACGCGGGCAACGCCCTGAGCTACAGCAAGCGCTACAACCACGATGGCAGGGCGTTCAGCACGCCGGACAGGGACCACGACCGCTACGCCACGGGGAACTGCGCACAGTACTACGGCGCGGGCTGGTGGTTCGATGCCTGCCTGGCGGCCAACCTGAACGGGCGGTTCTACCGGGGCCGCTACAGCGGCCTGACCAACGGCATCTACTGGGGCACCTGGTACATCCTGACGGACGGGCGCTCCGGGGAGCGCTACTCCTTCAAGAGGGTGTCCATGAAGACCAGGCCTCGGAACTTCTCGGGGCAGGCCTAGTAGTGGGTTGGCTTAACAAAATTATCGAAACGAAGCGGATAAAAGCGCCAAACTTTTTTTGGGGGCTTCTTTAGGACCTAACGATGGATTTTAGCCTTGGGTACCAAACTTTATTTTGAAGTTTACCCATAGAATTATCCATATCAAGTTGGGCTCCCATCAACTTTCTATACAGGAGGAAAATACACAGGAAAAGAAAATCTGCTTTAAGTAGGATGTGAGGGGTCTAACTAGGGGTTTGTCATGATTCTGAATCCATTGCAAGCATTTGTTTTGTACAAAAAACTTTCATTGGGCTATAAATGGCCCCACAAAACGATGGTTTAGTGATGAGTCATCATTTTTCACAGTTTTTTGGGTGTTTTGGGGGGCCATTTCTAGCCCAAGGAATGTTTTTTGTGCAAAACAAATGCTTGCAATGGATTCAGAATCATGACAAACCCCTAGTTGGACCTCTCACATCCTACTTAATGCATGGGAGCCCAAATTGATATGGACAATTCTATGGGTAAACTTCAAAATAAAGTTTGGTACCCAAGGCTAAAATCCATCGTTAGGTCCTAAAGAAGCCTCAAAAAAGTTTGGCGCTTTTATCCGCTTCGTTTTGATGTAAAAAAAAACAGGGTTAAGCAACCACACTATAGGGATCCCAGCCGAAACTGAAACCGGATGCTGAGGACGCAGCGAGGCTCTTGACACGCGCTGCACATTTACTGAATCAGTCTGCAGTCTCACATGTGAAACTCCACCGTTGGTGCTTGTTTGCTCCATGACTGAGTCACACTCTGGACAGCAGCAGATGTTTTCGATAATGGATCGGTTCAAGCTGCGTTTGTCAAGCACACAAGAAATGGCAAACGAGTGAAAACCAAAAAAAACGGTTAATTTATCGTTATTGTTCCGTCATCAGCAATCTGTAGATTTCTCACGATCAAAGTTGTTCTTCTGTCATCCTTTCGCGGTCTGCGAAGAAATGTGTGTACATTGACCATAAATATTTCACAAAGAAAGTTATTTTTGCGATTATGCCTGTAGAAATTGTTGTTGAAATAAATGTCCTGTATCTTTATTGTACATCTTCTAAAGGCGTCTGTGACAGTTTTCTTGATTTTCATAAGCGTAAGAGATTACCCGCTTGCAGTGGAAGGATTTGCGACGAAGTGAAATGTGTGAGGTGTCACACTCGACAAAAAAAACGTGGTTTACATTTTAAATGCATGCCCCTATATACTGTACACTTCAGCCATTTGAAAATAGCCGATCTACAAGCTCACAATGCGTCGCATTGTAGATCTGCAAATTTCAAATCTGTATTTTTTTGTGAAACTTGTAAAATGGGACATTCTGCATAATGAGTACATACATTTTGATACAGATACTTTTGTAAACTCAAGTATTTTTTAAAAAAATTCCAGACTTCCACATGGAACATGAGTATTTCTACATTGAAGTATTGATAACTTTTACTTAAGCCAGTGTTGTTTTTGACAGCTAATTTTGATTTAGTTTTAGTCATAGTCTTTTGAATAAAATGTCATTTAGTTTTAGTCATAATTTTGTCACCTGAAAAGTTTTAGTCTAATTTTAGTCGACTAAATATAAGATTTTGGGCGACTAAATCTACAGTTGATTTAGTCAACTAAAATATATTTTGGCAGGCCTTGATGGAATCGACTAGTTTAACACTTGGATGCGTGCTGAAAACGCGTTGTGAGCTTGTAGATCTGCTATTTTCAGCACGCAACACCTGAGAGCAACCAAACATAAAATGACTCTCTTCTCCACTAGTCCCTCCCTAAGTCAAAGTTTTAGTCTAGTTTTTATTTTGTTGACGAAATTGTCAATATATTTAGTCTTAGTTTTAGTCATCACAGCTTAGTTTTTATTTCGTTTTTATTTAGTTTTCGTCAGTTAAAAAAATGCAGTCGGCAAACATTTTTCGTCATAGTTTTAGTCCACAAAATCAACACTGACTTAAGCGCAAAACGTGAGTACATTTCCCACCACTGCGTGTGACTTCGATATGATATTTGGCGTGAGGAAACATCTGACCCTCCGCCAGGTAACATCTGACCCTCCGCCAGGTAACATTCCTCCTCCCGCTCGGAGGAGAAGCCATGTTTTTTTTTTTGAGCCAGGGTCAGGCAGGGATTGGGACGGGTAACAGTTGGGTGAGACTCAAACCCTCAAAGTCATCCTCTACAAACATCGGTGCTCTCTGCTACACACGGTAATCGTCACTGTCGGGCAGAAACCTCGTATGTCCAAGTTTCAAATTTGTACGTTTTTTTTTTTTTTTTTCGTAAAGTGAAGCCCTGCTTCATCATACAAGACTGTCGCACAGAACTAGTGAAAACAGCAGATCTACAAGCACACAACGCCTCGTGATGCGAGGCGTTATGTGCTTGTAGATCGGCTATTTTCACTTGTTTAAATCAATTTTAAAATGATAAATACAAAACAAACGGTTTTGGACATACAAGGTTTCCACTCGACAACGACGAAATATAACTCATGTACAGTAATTGGTCCACTGGCTTGTCACTTGTCATGATCTGAAATGGCAAATCTTTGAGTAGCAGCAGCAGCGCTATAGAGAGAGATCTCTCTCTATAGCGCGCAATGAGGGCCTCTCCAACTCTTTTTCCCGGCACAGAACTAGTGAAAATAGCAGATGTACAAGCACACAACGCCTCGCATCTCGGCTATTTTCACTACCTTAAATGATTCTTTAAATGATAAATACAAAACGAACGGTTGTGGACATACAAGGTTTTCCATCCGGCGACAACGAAATGTTCTAGCGTGTGACTAGAAAGGCTGACATGACAACATTTCTCTGCCTGCCCACAAACCTCTGTGTTCCTGCTCCAAGGGGGCCAAAACCATCTCGTCTCATCTGATCTGGGATCAGTGTGGGTTTGACACTAAACAGAGAGGAGATCGGTTTTGGCGAAAAACCCCCCCTCTTTTTCTCCGATACCTGTGACCTTTCCCAGAAGCTCGTTCGGCTCGTCCAAGACGTTTATGATGAGCACCCAGCAGGGCCTTTATCTTGTGCTCACACACACACACACACACACACACACACACACACACACACACACACACACACACACACACACACACACACACACACACACACACACACACACACACACACACACACACACACACACACACACACACACACACACACACTGACAGGGACGTGCTGGGCCCCTGATTCAGCCCGGGAAAAAGCGTGCTATAGAGAGAGATCTCTCTCTATAGCGCTGCTGCTGCTACTCAAAGATTTGCCATTTCAGATCATGACAAGTGACAAGCCAGTGGGCCAATTACATGAGTTATATTTCGTTGTTGTCGGGTGGAAACCTTGTATGTCCAAAACCGTTTGTTTTGTATTTATCATTTTGAAAATGATTTAAACTAGTGAAAACAGCAGATCTACAAGCACACAACGCCTCGCACCCGCGAGGCGTTGTGTGCTTGTAGATCTGCTGTTTTCACTACTTTTGTGCGACGGCCTTGTATGATGAAGCAGGGCTTTGCTTTGCGAAAAAATGTACACAATTGAAACTTAGAGATACGAGGTTTCTGCCCGACAGTGACGATTTACTTTGTTGGCCGCCCAGCCCACAAAATGGAACGAAGGCCGACATTTTATTTTTAATTTTTTCCTAATGGCTGGCCTGGACCGGCCGGGAATGAACCGGCCGTTCAGGAGTTGTCCCGCTTTGCCCAATGGCCAGCACGTCCCTGCACACACACACACACACACACACACACACACACACACACACACACACACACACACACACACACACACACACACACACACACACACACACACACACACACACTGACCCTCTCCATTTTGGCCTCTCCGGCGTCAGACCGACGGCTCTCTTATCTGGCTGTGGTTCACACAGCTTTTCTGGGAGTTTAGAGTTAACGTGTGAGCGCAGTGGCGTCACTTCAGAAAAAGCTAAGGTATGGCAACATGACTAGGGATGGAGCTTGTACATTTGTATTGATAATGAGCACTTTATCGATCCTGCTTTTTGAGCCGGGCTTTTATCAAGCCCACTATTGAGCGTTTTCTAATATTTTGTGGAAAGAGATGAGATGACAAATTCAGAACATAACTGGTATCTTTTTTTATTGGCCAGTTGTTGCAACTGGCTGAACACCATCTATGAAGATGACAATTGAAAAAAGTAGCAAATATCATTAAATATCATTAAATGTTCATTAGTGTGCATTTGTGCAATAAGTGTTAAATGGCGTTATATTATTGATAGTATTGTAATAATTTCTTGATCACATCTTGTATTGATTGTGTAAACATGACATCATGGGTCGCTATACTCAATAACAAGCTTGATAAGCCCAAAGCTTATTGATAATGGGTACTCAATAAATGTGTTATCGGGTCATCGAGCTACCCTTGTTTAGGGCTCCATCCCTAAACATGACTGGTGTCAGTCATGTTGCCATACCTTAGCAACAGGCATGATACATTTATTTTAAGAAGTACATTCTATTTTTCCCCTACGGTTTCTACGGTTTCTTGGGCTGGATATGGCAGCCTGGAACGGTTGTTCAAGTGCAGCTAAACTTGGCATGTTAGTAAACGTGCCACAATTAACAATAATGCATTGCACCTGTGCAGCTGACCTGCGGAACCTGGGAATATACCATTCTGTCAAGATGGGGAGAATACAAGTTTGGTGTGGATAATAATTATAATACCTTGTTAAAGTGACCATTTTGTAAAATGTTGCATTTGTAGTTATTTTACTGTAATTTAACAACATAATAACCAGAACAGATAGACAAAGAGACATTCATGGATTTATATTTAAAAGTAACTTGTATTTTCCACCCTATGGCAGCTGCATACCCCTGCCATACCCAATTGACGCCCCTGTGTGAGCGGTGTGTGGTTGTGTGTGTGTGTGTGTGTGTGTGTGTGTGTGTGTGTGTGTGTGTGTGTGTGTGTGTGTGTGTGTGTGTGTGTGTGTGTGTGTGTGTGTGTAAATGGCCTGTGCCCGTTTTAGCAGCATTCACGCCAGGCTGCCAGTCTGTCCTACAAGCAGAGGATCTAATAATACACCATGCAGCGGAGGGGGCCTGGTCTGGTGCACCCCGGGGCCCTGGGGCCCCCACAGGGTGCTGCACCCGGGGGCCCTGGGGTCACCACAGGGCTCTCAGCGGGGGGAAGGAACTAGACATTTACTCAAGTACTGTACTTAAGGTATATTCAGTATAGGGGTGGGCGATATGGAAAAATACAATATCATGATATTTTCCCAACCTGTATCACGAATCACAATTTTATCACAATTCTTTTTCACATTGGTTTTTATGGTTATTTTTCACGTTACTGGACACAAACTAGACTCTCTGGGTTCCTTTTGGGAGGTCTAATTTGAACTTTACAAGTCTGTAACTCTGACAGTATACAAATGAAACCAAATGGACCCTTATGGGTCCATTTGGTTTCACAAGATGACCCCCGGTCACTTTCATTATCACTGAATACACCTTTAAGTACAATGTTGATATACTTTTCATTGCTGTCAGGCAGAAACCTCCTATCTCCACATACTGTACGTATTAAAGAGGTGGTGCCATAGTGTTGTACTTTTTCTGTTTTGTATGTGTCTATGGAGTTAACATTACTCTAATTATTAAAGTCTAATAGACCCCCAGGTGTGTTTATAATATGCAAATATGTCTTCCCTGTGTGAGTGACAAGTCCCAATAAACGTAATTAATGACGTTATAATATCATCCCCTCCCCTTTTCACCATCCAACAACATCTGTGGGTGTGGCATCTGACAACCAGGTATACTTAATGAACTGGTGGGTGTGGCCACATAAAAACATAATTTTAACACTTTCTGTACTTTTTGAAGAAATAATAATAAGTATAATCATAATATTTTTTTGTAAATTAATGACCCTGATCATACCACACTTACAGCGTCACACAGAAGTAGCAGATGCACAAGCTTGAAACGAGGTACTTTGCGCTGCGTTTCAAGCTTGTAGATCTGCTACTTTTGCAGTTTTTTATTTGAATCCTGAAAAGTAACAGTTTTGGACATATGACTTTTCCATCTGAAAGAGAGAAGTTTTACTTTACTTGCGTATTAGTTAGTGTGAGTATACTTGATGCCAATACTTTTGTACTTTTACTCAAGTAACATTTTGAATACAGGACTTTTAACTGTCAAAGAGTATTTCTACATTGTGGTATTGGTACTTTTACTTAAGTAAAAACAATGGGAGTACTCCTTGCACCATGAAGCGCGGGGCTCTGATCTAGACACACGGACAGACAGCAGGCAGACTCCCAACCAACCACGATATTTCACATACACTACCTATACACATACTGGGACACATACTGGGACATCTGTGTGCATGGGCTCGTACACGTGTGCACGCACGCGCACACACACACACGCACACACACACACACACACACACACACACACACACACACACACACACACACACACACACACACACACACACACACACACACACGCACACACACACACACACACACACACACACACACACACAATCTGTGTGGGATCCAAAATGAGAAACAACCTACGGGTAGGCCTGTCACAGATATTACATAATCGCTGAATAACAATTATTTTGAGATTATCAAATTTGTGCATTATCGATTCGTCATATTCTTTTCCACTTTGATTTTTTTTTTTTTTTTTTTTTTTTCAGAAATTGTGAAAATAGCAGCTCACAATGCATTGCGCTTGTGGACCGGCTATTTCCACTGTTTTTGAACAAATTTTGAGTAAGCCTATGCAATTCAATTTTGGCCATTGTACTGTACATTGTTTTCTGTGGTTGTGGTTACATGGGCAACTGGCGGCCCGGGGACCACATGCGGCCCCCACCTTCACTTAATGCGGCCCACAGATTCATATCGGAATAGAGGGTATGCGCATGCATACAGTGATCGAGTGGCAAAGTGAGTGGCAAAGTGAGTTTAACGTCGTTTAACGTTGTTTAGTGCAGTCAGATAGGACTTTTCTGTTTGGATGAATGGACTTTCAAGGCCAGAAAGTTTTTTGCCACTCAGTAGGCGTTCCCACTTCCCACATAACTTCCGGGTATGATGATGATGTCACGCACATACCCTCTATACTGATATATTATTGCTGTTACAATTCCAAACATGCAATTACTTCAGCCTATATTAGTACTTTAATGACTAGTATAGTTGTATTGAATTAAGGTTAGACTTTATGTCCAATGAATTTGTATTTAACTAACTAAACTAAATGCATTTGAAATTAAATCAAAATGTTACAGTTTAGGATTCCAATTAAAGAATAACAAAAGATAATTCAGGATTCCAGTTCAAAAGTAGCAAAAATATCAGATCTACTGTACAAGCTAAAAACGCGTCGCAGCGCGTAGCCCAATCAGGGACCAGCATTTCTGGAAACGTCATCATTAAAGGTGTATTCAGTGATAATGAAAGTGGCCGGGGGTCATCTTGTCCCTTACTGGCCTTACGGTGTGGAAATGTTTATTTTTTTATAGATTTTTTACACCACTATAATGTTCTCGTTTTGATCATTAGACCCAATCACTGAATATCGGTAGGCCTACGTCTCCAGCTTCAGGATATGTATGATACTGATTTACTACCAGACTGTAGCATTTTATGAGTTCAGTAGTTTACAATCTAGGCATTTAGCAGACGTTCTTAATTCAGAGCGACTGTGGTTCTCAATACTTTTATTTTGACCATCATAACTAAACATCATAACATAACTACGGCCATACTCTACCCTGATTGGTCGAGGACTGGCTGGCCACCTCTGAAAACCGAATCTAGCTAAGCTCGCAACACGGGCACACATTCTAGTGAGGAGAATGAATGGAAAATGACCCATTTTATTTTTTTTGAATGAAATACAATTACTGAATATACCTTTAACAACCAATGAGGGACCAGCATTGAGTGATACCAGTGGTGATGTCACTGGCATCGCCAGTAGGTGATGCCAGTGGTGATGTCACTGGCATCACCAGTAGGTGATGCCAGTGGTGAGCTCTGCTGGTGCACCAGTAGGCCATGTAGGGCCTATTGGCCTAGTCTGGGATCACTTCACTCTTCGGGGTTGTAACCGGTCTGGAGCGGAAACCACAACACGTCATGTTGTAGTCCTCAAAGACTACAATTTGGCTGGAAACTATCCACCGGAAACAGTTTTAACCCAAAATAATTCCCCTGCGCTCAAGGACATACTTTTAGGACCTACCTAATAAACTCCTTGATGCGGAGTAGTTTTGCTTTTGAAAAATGTGTTTGGTATATGCATCTTTTAGTCCAACTGGTAGCGACTGGCAAGACTACACTAGGCTACTCGAGCATTTTAAAAGGGATTGGGGAAACAAACGGGGGGAACCAAATCAAAGCGACGCCGCTTCTTCTAGTGGTTTTCCGCGCTTTAGGAGGAAACCAAACGGCCTGTTGTGAACGAACACCAGGCTTTCCCCCAGAAAGCCTGGTAGGCGAGGTTTACTATTGGCCTACTTGTGCACAAGGCGAAAGTTGGCAGACAGTTGACAGAGTGCCGTTCTAGTTGATTATTGGTATCGGTCATAGTCAGTCATTGCCTTCAACAGAAATGTCATTTTCACGTTTCAATGTTCAATGGAAAAACACACTTAAATCGTTCATCGCAATTATTAGTTTGACAATTAATGGTGAGATGATGGCGACAGCCCTGTCTATGTGCAGCCTCTCCTCTCCCAGGCTCTCTCAGAGGGAGGTGCACGATGTGCATGGCTTGATAAAAACAAGCCTGCACTGCAGATGAAGAGACTCCATACCGCCTTAATTATCACTGTGTACCCTCTTCTCTCTCTCTTGAACACACACACACACACACACACACGCGCACACGCACACGCACACACACACACACACACACACACACACACACACACACACACACACACACACACACACACACACACACAGATTGTGCACATAATACACGATGATGAAAAAAGCGTTCCACTCGCGTGCACATCCCCCATTACTCATGGGCACACAAACACACACGCAATCACACACACACACACACACACACACACACACACACACACACACACACACACACACACACACACACACACACACACACACACACACACACACACACACACACACACACACACACACACACACACCCCCACAGACACACACACACTCTTTCAGTTGCTAAGTAATCAAGACCAATCATCCCCATAGGTCATTATATATATCAGCTTTCACACTCAGTTTGGTTGGTTTGTGCATGTGCGTGTGCGTGCGTGCGTGCGTGCGTGTGTGAGTGAGTGTGTGTGTGAGTGTGTGTGTGTGTGTGTGTGTGTGTGTGTGTGTGTGTGTGTGTGTGTGTGTGTGTGTGTGTGTGTGTGCGCGCGCGTGTGTGTGTGTGTGTGTGCATGTGTGCGTGCGTGCGTGCGTGTGTGTGTGAGAGAGAGAGAGAGTTCTTTGAGAGTTACTTAGAGCTATGGATACAACAGAAGGCCTCTGCACTGAGAGGCCATTCTGCCCCCTTGTGGCTAGAATGACACATTCTACTGAGAGATATCGGCATGTTTTGTTATTTGCTCTTTACAAATCTAACATTATTTCATTTTAAAATGAACACAACTCAGTTTAACATTCTATCCACCTGTTCCCCGCGAGAATTTACTGTAGCATTATCTTTGGGACACTTCCGGAGAACAGCGGGCATACAAGCTCACGTCGTGTCGCAGATGCAACCGTTGTGAGTAGGGGTGTAACAATATAGTAACTGTATCGAAATATAGTTTTTAACTTAAAAAATCGAAGTATACCGAAATGAAAACAGCTAAAATCGTATCGTATCGTTTTATTTTGTATCGTATCGAATCGGCAGTGCAAAGAATCGATTGTATCGATACTACCTACTTGTGCATTGTATTTAGCATTTTTAAGAAAGAAAAAACTAAAAGGAGGGGTTTAATTACTTTTCCATTCCATATAGCTACACTGGTCTATCGATAAATGTGTGTAATCTCTGTCAACCATGTATCATGATATGTATCGAATCGCTATTAAAATGTATCGTTACACCCCTAGTTGTGAGCTTGTAGATCATTCTCGGCTGCGACGCCGGAAACTGCCGCACAACTTCTGCGCAATGCACGACGGGACGTGGGAAAGTTGGGGATAAAAGGGTCTGTAAAATGTCCCTTGACGTGTTGCATGTGACATACTGGATGAAATGTGACTGGCCAGCATTTGCACCAGTGGTTCTCAAACTTTCCATAATTTTACAAAAGTTACAAATGTTACGGGTCACTTTACAGTGTAGAGTGACCCGTAACATTTGTAACTCCCAGAATTATGGAATGTTTGAGAGAACCACTGGTGTAAATGTGTGGCGTAAGAGTGTGTGTAGAGTCTACACACACTCTTACGGGTAGGCCTGGAATTTCATCATTTTAGGGGCGTGGCCACTTGCCCTTTGGTGTTGTCCATTTTTTTGAGGGCACAAAGGCCAAATGCCAGGACAGGAAGGACATTGAATAAAACAAGATTTGAGTCCATTGAAAGAATGTGTTGAATTTAAGGGTTAGGGATGATAACCTAATCTGCAGTGAAATAGATTAATGTTGTTGTTTACAATCTGATCCATGCTCAGCCTGCACCAATAAAAGTAATTGGTTTAAAGATGGGGACTCAGGGGAGTTAAGATTTCAGAATCTCAACTAAAGACACTGGTGTCTACATGACAAGAACGAGACACCGGTGTCTACCGTCTACATATCGACCAGAAAGAGACAGAGGAGAAAGTGGTACAGTCAGCTGGGGCATTAAGGCCACTGTGGCCTCAGGTCATGCCACTGGTTTGAGGGGCACAAGGCCAGTCATGGCCTTCATGGCCTCCCTGAAATTCCTGCCTGCTTACGGGTCCATTTGTTAACACTTGTACACTCTCATCAGAGCTACAGACCCGTAAGGGTCAATTTTTTAACCTAATTCTCAAAGAAACCTGAGGGTCCCCGCTCGGACCACTGATTCACACAAAAGGAGAGTTCTACTCCGCTCTCTGTACTGTCACGGCCACATCCGACTCCTCGTTCAAAATTACATCAAAAGTGTATTCTATAATGTGTTCTCTTGTCGTCGTTCGTTGACGTTTTGTATCTCTTCTGCCTCCCCCTCAAGATTCCCTTCATCTGTCATCATGTCCCTGGCTTCTATTTACAATTTACAGTTTATGCATTTAGCAGACGCTCTTAATCCAGAGCGATTTACAATAGCAATCAATACATCAATACATCAACATCAATACAAGCATCAAATGCTTAGAAATAGTAATCTAAGTCAGTGTTTCTCAACCTTTTTTCTGCATGGGCACACTTTTCATGTCCCAAGAATCCATGGGCACACCAACATAATACGGGGGTGTAAATATCGTCACTGTCGGGAAGAAACCTCGTATCTCCAAGTTTCAAATGTGTACGTTTCTTCGCAAAGTAAAGCCCTGCTTCATCATACAAGGCTGTCGCACAACAGTAGTCACAAAACAGCAGATCTACAAGCACACAACGCCTCGCACCGTGAGGCGTTGTGTGCTTGTAGATCGGCTGTTTTCACTAGTTTAAATCATTTTTAAAATGATAAATACAATACTGGCTTTCAAGCAGTTTCAAAGGGCACAGTTGACCCTTCTCAGGGGCACACCAAAGGTCGCCAGGCACAGTGGTTGAGAAACACTGATCTAAGTAAACATAGAAAACTTAAAAAGTAAAGTTGAAAACCAAAAAATAAAATAAAAATGCTATCTCCAAATTACGTGTATGGTCATTGAGGGTAGGCAAGTGCTACAGTAAGTGCTATAGGCCAAGTGGACTCTGACAGGCCACGGTGGAAGCTATAGGGAGTGAGTCTGCCGTTCTAAGTGCAACAGGGAATTTATTCCACAGTTTGGGGGCCAGGAGGGCAAATAGTCTATATGAGTGGATCGTTGTCCATGGGGTTTTTAGCGAGGGTTCTGTCAGCATCCCTTTGTTAGCTGATCTGAGTGAACGGGTGGGGTTGTAGGGTTCAATCAGGGTTTTGGAGGTATGGAGGAGCCGTACCTTTGGCTGCTTTGAAGGCCAGCATCAGTGTTTTGTACTCTGCGCGGGCAGCGGCCGGGAGCCAGTGGAGGGAGCGGAGAAGGGGGGGGGGAAGACATGTGAGAATCTCATCTCATCTCTCCTCTCCTCTCCATCAGTCTTGTTGACAAGGGAGGAACCAAGAGCCCAGGGTTGTGTCACCACAGTATCCTGACACACAGTGTCTGGAGCGGGGTGATAGCGGGGTGTGAGGGGTACCGGCAGGCTCTGCTGGCCCAGGGCCGGAAGCCCAGGCATGGGCAGCGGTTAGCGAGCACATCCCTCTTGAGAACCACCGCCATCCCCCAGGGGAAGTTCTCATGCAACCTGGTGTCATTTTCAGCCTTCCAACAGAGAAGCCACAGAATAACAACAACTACACGGTTCATTTCGATACTGTTGACCCCTGGATACACTGAGCTCGCAGTTCACCCACCACCCACCCACCCACAGCTGCGTATGTTCTGTTACTGACACATCAGAGCCCATATCGCCAGTTCGTCACCTTCTTAAAATAACAGAGGAAATTTATATTTTTGCCAAAATGTTTGCCTTTGTGACACTGGCCACCTCTGGTAATACACATCCTATATCCTGATTGAAAAGGATCATGCTTAGTGTCCCCGGCCCTTTTAGTACAATTGCCCATCTCAAGAGTGTGACTTGGGCTGAAGATTTTACCTACGTCTGGAGTAATTCAGTAAATAATTTGGCCTGATTTATAATAAGTCTGATTTATAATATTTAATCCTCTCATAATACAGAATGGACATAGTGCTTCATTTGTGTGTATGTCAATGGTCATAGTTTTTCATAATTATTTTTAAGTGAAATAGAAATATAATACATTCTATATTTGGCTCAGTTTTGTCTGTTTTCTGAAAAAGGTGATAAAATGCATCTAGACATGGTTCAAAGGCAAGGGTTCAAAGTATGTGTCTCTGATAAGAAATATTGAACAAATGTGGAAGTGTCCTTGGGCAAGACATGGAACCCCTAGTTGCTCCCTGTGCTGGTTGGTGCCTTGCATGGTTTCCTCCGCCATCGGTGTATGAATGGGTGTTATACAGATACCCTCAGAGTCTCCCGAGAGGGGGGGAGTATGTGAGACTCAACAATACAAACATAACGGTAACAGCCCTTAACTAATCACAGCTAACGAGATGGCTCACCTAAACAACATCAGCTGGGGAGAAATGGGGAGAAATTGGAAGTAAAGTGTCACTGCGAGAACATCTGCAGGAACACAAAAGGCATCAAGCCAGGACCAAGTGTGGAGAAGAGGGGTCACAGGTGCAGCGCACAACTTGGTTGGTGAGTTGGTGAGACGAAGGAGAACTCCAGGCAGGAATAACCCCACAGTACTGGAGAACTCTACGCACCTGTGTCACCTCAAGACCTCAGGAGGGACCCACCCAATACCTTCCCAGAGGAGCCTCTTGTTGGAGAAAACAAATAGAACAGGAGAGGGGAGTTTAGCCTTGGCCAGGAGGAGGAGATGGGCAGTGATTTGGCCACCACTGCCGACCCGGCCATCAGGAGGGTGTAGCGGAGGGTTCACGGGTCGAAACACCTGATGATCGATGGTTACCGCCTGAAGACATCAAATTTTCCTGGCCAAGGCTACATTCACCAAACGTGAATGGAGGAGAAGCATCGTTAGATGTAATTATAATCGTGTGTGAATGGGTGAATGTAATGCACAATGTAAAGCACCTTGGATAAAGGCGCTATATAAATGCACCATTTACCATTTAACAGGACATCATCAAGTCATCTGCATAGCTAGAATTAACCAATTAAACCCTATATAATTAGTTGACCAGAGTTCCCCAGGGGTCTATACTAGGCCCCCAATTCTTTCCCCGCTATACCTCCAAATATATATTCACAGAAAATAGCCAAATTATAAGCTCATAATGGCTTATAGGTCAGCTATTTTCACCCAACGTTCGCCCTTACATTAGATGAATGCTAGATCTCAAGTGGTTAGACACCTAGGAGGTAATGCTAGCTAGGTAGGCCTATAATGGTCCAAATGGTGCTTGTACTTGCATTTACACTCAACAGCAGATGGCACTATTCTTTTCCTGAAAGGATGCAAGATTTTCCCTCTCACTTTCGAAGAAGCTCATTTCAGTTCACAAACACAAAGGGGCACCGAGGTGCTACATGCAGACACACTGGAACTCATGCATTCTCCACTGCAGGGGTCTTCAACGTTTTCAGGCCAAGGACCCCTTAGTTGAGAGAGAGATGAAGCAGGGACCCCCACAACCCGTTCATAGATTCCATATAGTTTAATCGTTTGACAGCACAATCATCAGTGAATTTTGGATTCATGTTAATGTGTCTTTTCAGATATTTAACCACTTGAACCGTCAATACTTAATGAAATTGACCCTTCAATCTGTACTTAGTCTGCTCTGTTTCCCCTCACCAAAGCTCTTTGGCGAAAATAGCCGATCTACAAGCTCACAATGCCTCGCAGGCGCAGCGTGAGGCGTTGTGAGCTTGTAGATCCACTATTTTTAGCTAAAGTTCTCAGAATATGGACATTAGGGTTCAAGTGGTTAATATAAGAAAAGGAGAAAAAGGTTTATATCACACAAAGATTTGGGGGACCCCCTGTAGTAACTCTGGGGACCCCCTAGGGGTCCCGGACCCCCTGTTGAAGACCCCTGCTCCACAGTACATCTATTGTAGTCTATAAGACAAACTATACATAAACATAACATGGTGTTAGTATGTGAATCATGGAGGATGACAAGTTGACAACAGTGTTTTGAAACGGGTACAAATTCAGTTCTTGGACATTGTGGTTTAGTTCAGACATGTGTCTCTTGTTAAATCATATAAAAACTATGAGTAATGTATGAATAGGAAAGTCTTCAACTTCTGACAAAACTGAAGTTAAAGAAGTAGTTCACCCCCAAAATTACATTGTTTCTATTGAATCCATCCAGAAGGGTGTAAATTTACTATAATACATTTTTTATATTTTATAATACGTCAATTGGGTATGGCAGGGGTATGCAGCTGCCATACCCTGGGTCCAGGGTGGAAGATAAAAGTTAGTTCTAAATATGAATCCATGAATGTCTCTTTGTCTATCTGTGCGGGTTATTATGTTGGTAAATTTCAGTAAAATAACTACAAATGCAAAATTTAACAAAATGGTCACTTTAACAAGGTATTATAATTATATTATAGGTATATATAATTATATATTATATGTACTTCTTCTTAAAATAAACATATCATGCCTGTTGCTAAGGTATGGCAACATGACTGGTGTCTTGCACGCGCGCGAAGGGGCGCGTGCAAGACACCAGTCATGTTGCCTTACCTTAGCTTTTTCTGAACTGACGCCAATGTGTGAGTAATCAATAGAAAAAAGGTCATTTTGGGGGTGAACTACTCCTTTAATAATCCTGTTCCTCATCACCAAACAAATGCAGATTGAGCAGACTGCAGTGTCGCCTTAGAACACTAGGGGGTGCCAGATTTGGCACTAGAGGTCAAAGGGCATTATGACACCTGACATCAGGAGATTGAAGAGGATTATCGTAATGAAAGTCTGCTTTTTAATACATAATAATAACATAAAGCCACAATGCTGTCAACTGCATTGTGGTTGGAAAGGAGCAGAGATGATGATCTGGCGTAGTGGAAGCCAAAGGCAGAGATAATAATGAAGTAAATGGCGGTAGATAGATAGACACTGGGTAGAGAGAAAGGACTGTGTTCTTTCACTGGCTTTCTCAAAGATAAGGATGAGCAAAGCGGTGCAGGGGAGTTTCGAGGGGGCGAGGAGGGCGGACTGCATGGGTATAGGAAGCACGATGGTTTTACGAAGGTGTGTGCCTGAAGTAACTGGCCGTTGGAGACCCCCCTGCCAAGACCACAGGGCCCTGAAAGAGAGGCGGTGTGTGTACGTGCGTGCGCTAACAACAACATGGGGGGCCTGCAGAAACCCAGAGCGAGGCAGTATTCCGTTAGAAACCGGAATTCAAACCGGAATTCAGCAGAACAAGTGTATCCTGATGTGGTGAGGAGGAGAGGGGGGAGGGAGGGACAGCGCGGCTAGCGCGCCATGTGATGCACCCTCACTCCATCTCTTGTCGACTACAGCAGTGGTTCTCAAACCATTACATTTCAAGGTCTCCTCTTAAAGGACAACTCCGCCCAAAATCTCTTCTAGTCTCATTTTCCTACTTATATTGATCCAAAATGACTGTCCATGCAGGGGTCTATTTGACAGAAATGCCCCTGTTGTCCAATTTCCCCAGCAGAACCCAGCAGCTCTCACAGCATAGAGTGGAGCCTATAAGCCTATCGCTTTTACACTATTTTTGGCGGTCAAAAGTGATTTTATTTTTTCATGAATGTGTTACTATTTGTCATTACAAACACATCCATGCCTTGGTTGTCCTACACAAACCACCGCAATCTCATAAATCATTTTCCGGGACTTGGTAAAACACATAAAAGCATAACATCTGTTTAGCAGAGTGCGATGGCTTTTGTGGGACAACGATGACATGGATGTGTTTGTGATGACAACTAGTAACACATTCATGAAAAAATAAAAACACCATTGACCACAACAAATAGTGTAAAAGCGATAGGCTTATAGGCTCCACTCTATGACAGCTGCTGGGTTCTGCCGGGGAAACTGGACAACAGGGGCATTTCTGCCTAATAGACCCCATGGACAGTCATTTTGAATCAATATAAGTAGGAAAATGAGCCTAGAAGTGATTTAGGAGTTGTACTTTAACTAACTCTGACAGCATACGAATGGAACCAAATGGAGGGGTGGGTTCCATTTGTACACTGTCAGAGTTACAGACTTGTAAGGGTCAATTTAGACCCCCATAAAGGAACCCACAGAGTATCCCTGGAATCCACTTTGAGAAGCACTGAACGACAGTATCTGGTCTAAGGTCTACAGAGAAGACAAAGGAGCGTCTGAGCGTACAAATTGGTCCCTTTTACAATCTCAAAGTTAATATTAATACTCAAAGACATTACGGCTGTTTACAGAAATAGCTACATTAGATCTTATATTGATGAAGCTTTGGTCTATGGTTGGTCTGTTCAAAAGATGCATCATTTTGTACATGATCACTAGAGGGCAGTACTCAACCAGCAGAAGCTTAGACCAGGGGTCTTCAATGTTTTCAGGCCAAGGACCCTTTAGTTACGAGAGAGATGAAGCAGGGACCCCCACAACCTCATCATAGATTCCATATTGTTTCATCGTTTGACAGCACGATTGGATTCATGTCAATTTGTGTTTTCAGATATTTAACCGCTTGAACCGTCAATACATGAACTTGACCTTTCACTCAGTACTTAGTCTGGTCTTTTTTCCGCTCTACACCAAACTTCAAATAGCCATGAGCTTGTAGATCTGCTATTTTTGGCTAAAGTTCTCAGAATATGAACGCTAGGGTTCAAGTGGTTAATATAAAAAAGGCCAAAAGGTGTGTGTGTGTGTGTGTGTGTGTGTGTGTGTGTGTGTGTGTGTGTGTGTGTGTGTGTGTGTGTGTGTGTGTGTGTGTGTGTGTGTGTGTGTGTGTGTGTGTGTGTGTGTGTGTGTGTGTGTGTGTGTGTGCGTGCGTGCGTGCGTGCGTGTGTGTGTGTGTGAGCGTGTGAGCGTGTGAGTGTGTGTGCGTGTGTAGGCATGGATGGGAGGAAAAGAAACGATTGAGGATGTTGAAATGTAATTTCACTTCTACTCAACAGGAGACAGGCACCTCTCCACAGACAGGTAGAGAAGACAGAGATTGATGTGATTTTGCTTATGTGATCTTCTTTGTTCCCCTGTGCGTGCGTGCGTGCGTGCATGCGTGCGCGCGCGCGTGCGTGCGTGCGTGCGTGCGTGCGTGCGTGTGTCAGAATGGTTTAGCTCTTTAAGGATCAGCTTAGGCTTTTCATCACAGGAGGAGGAAAGTCAAAGGATTTCGATTTGCAGCCTCGCCGAACATCAGAGACAGAAGGAGCAGATAGTTGCACACAGAAATACGAACTAATGCAAATGTGCACACACTTGCGTACGTACACATAAATACAGTACTGTACATCAGGGGTTCCCAAACTTTTTTGTCTCAGGGCACCCCATAAATATTTTTTTAATCCGAGGCACCCCTACATTATAATTTTCACTCCCAGCACCTTATATTTATAGCATATCGTCGTTGTCAGGTGGAAACCTTGTATGTCCAAAACCGTTCGTTTTGTATTTATCATCTATAAAATTTACTAAACTAGTGAAAACAGCTGATCTACAAGCACACAACGCCTCGCGATGCGAGGCGTTGTGTGCTTGTAGGTCGGCTGTTTTCACTAGTTTTGTGCGACAGTCTTGTATGATGAAGCAGGGCTTTGCTTTACCAAAAGACGTACACATTTGAAACTTGGAGATACAAGGTTTCTGCCCGACAGTGACGATACTTTAGTGATTATGTTGCGAGGAAAACGTTGAGATAATTGCCATTTTGGTTAGAACTGACTGAAAATAACTGTGTGGGCTACTTCAAGTTTAAAATAATACTAAATATTTTTTCAAGTATCCAAATAAATTCCAAATATCAAGTTATCTCGCGGCACCCCTGGACTGCCGTCACGGCACCCCAGGGTGCCCCGTCACCCACTTTGAAAACCCCTGCTGTACATACATACTCACAAGCTAGCAAAAACACAAAGAAACAGGAGTACAGGGAAGAGAGACGGAGACAGAGAGAGAGAGAGAGAGAGAGAGAGAGAGAGAGAGAGAGAGAGAGAGAGAGAGAGAGAGAGAGAGAGAGAGAAAGAGAGAGAGAGAGAGAGAGAGAGAGAGAGAGAGAGAGAGAGAGAGACAGACAGACAGACAGACAGAGAGACAGACAGACAGACAGAGAGAGAGAGAATCAAGAACAAGAATAAGATAATTCACATTGATACACTTACATAATAAACTGTATCTATCAGTTCAGCTCATATTAGCTCCTGGCTATGTGGCCTGTCTTCTCCAGGATAGGCTGTTTCCTCCTCTGAAAGATGGAAATGAAAAAACAACAGTCTGGGTGAAGCCTCATTTACACCAAATTTGAAAACCATTTGAAAGCCAAATGCATAAATGTGACCAGTCCGTGGCACAGGTTCAGTTTAGGATTTAATGTTCTTTTTACATATTAACTGAAAACCCAACAGATTCTTGATACCTGTGTGACAATAAAAGATGGGCAGAGACAAGGATTTCCCCCCAAGATTACAATATTACTTCAATAATTCAGAAATTATTAAAAGTAATTTATTGTATCAAGTCGTCTAAAAAGTCATAATAGGCTACAAGCGATACTCTAAAAAAAGGAGAAGGGAGTAGGCTACTACAGGATGGTTTTAGACACTAAATTAGAGCAAAAGCATGCAAAGATGAATGAATGCAAAATACCAATATGTGAGGGAGCGGGGGAAAGGAAGTACCGCTGTGGTCCTATAGCCACCTAACCCATCCAGGAGGCCACCAATCCTGTAGCACTCAGAACCAGAAAGAAATATAGTTATATTCACTCTGTCAAGTAAGAGCATAAAACAGTGCAGAGAAGCCTACAGTAAGTAGGCTACTTCTTGGGGGGAAATACAAATGTTATGAACACAACAAGTTGTACAATTAAGTCACACTAAACAAAAGGTTAAACTAAAATGAATAACTGAAATGAATATAAATGAACAAAACCCAAACAAACAAACAAAACGGCAGTGGCAGTCTATCTCTGTCTCGTTACTTAATGAACACATACAGTACAGTATGAGCCCATATGGAGGCACAGCACAGGGCAGCAGTCTAGGAGCAGGGCCCAAGACATGGCAAAGAGAGGTAACCTGCTACCACAGGGACAGAAGAGGGAAAGGCCCATACTAGCTAGCTGCGGCTTTTATCCACAACTTTCCAACGTCCCATCGTGCAGTGCGCAGAAGGAGTGCGGCAGTTTCCGGCGCCGCAGCCAAGAGTGATCTACAAGCTCACAACGGTTGCATCTGCGACGCGCTGTGAGCTTGTTGTACCGGTACGTCTGCTGTTCTCCGGAAGTGTCCCACTAATAATTCTACAGTAAATTCTCACGGATACAGGTGATAGTGAGCCAAACAATCTAGGAAACAGGAAGTGGGGAGCTCTGCCCTGGTCTCTCTACAGTAGCCCAGGAGGGACATGTCCTATGACTGGCTACGCATACAACAAAGTCTTAATTAGATTTGTCTGACATTGTCTCAGTTGATCCCTTGTCACACATCGACTGGCGGCGCAGGCTGTGACGAATGGAGTGATTGTGAGCACACAAAGGGAAGCATGAGATGATGGGTAACAGAGTGTAGTAATGTCTGTTCTCTTTTCATTGTGCAGTGTAGTAATGTCTGCTCTCGCTTCATCATGTTGTGTACGAAGTAAGCCATTTACCATGAGAGGGAGTGGGTTGTTGCAGGCTGATTTACCACTGTTTCAGGGTTGTGGCACGAGGCAGACCCTCGAATGGTAAATTGCTTTTCTACCACTTCTACCATATAAATGAAAGAAAACACAGTTGTAACTTGCAAGGTTATTTAGTTACAATCAACTGCAACACAACAATCATGTTCTGTGTTAAATACACAGATTTCCAACATGGGTAACAGGTAAGGTCATTGACTGGGGGTGTAGGTGTGGTACTGGCTTCATGTCTCCTTTGACATTTCTTGGTCCGTTGATCACTTCGGTCCTTAATTTCAAGCTTCTGCGCTCCTTGTTGGAGGAGCTGCCACCAGCCCAGATGGAGCGTTGAGCTGCAGTGTCCTCCAGCTTGGTCGGGTTCGGGCCGCATTTCTTCATGGCAGTCTTTAGCTGGTCTTTATAACGCTTTTTTTGGGCCTCCTGCCAGGCGACGGCCAAGATGGAGCTGGCCATAGAGCACTTTGCGTGGGAGGAGTTCTTCTGGCATCCTGACAACATGGCCGAGCCAGCGAAGTTGGTGCCGGGGTGACTGTAGCCTCCACACTGCTGCAGTTGGTTTTGCAGAGGATCTCTCAGTGTGGGTGACTCTGTCCTGCCAGGATATCCCCAGGATACATTGTAAGCACCTGTGGAAGGCCTCTAGCATCCTGAGGTGGCGGCTGTGCAGGGTCCACGCTTCACAGCTGTAGAGGAGGGTTGTCATGACTACAGCCAGGGTAAACCGCAACCTTGGTATGGAGTTTGAGGTCTTTGTTCTGGAAGACCCTCCTCCTGAGTCTGCCAAAGGATGCTGAAGCCTGTCTCTACAGACACACACACACACACACACACACACACACACACGCACACGCACACGCACGCACACACACACACACACACACACACACACACACACACACACACACACACACACACACACACACACACACACACACACACACACAAAAGACAAAATAACAAAGGCACAGTGCCCAAAGTTCAAACATCTATGTGCGCGCGTGTAACAGAGGTGATCCGAATGTCCCCACCCGGCTTCGAATCCCTTACTGCAAAGGGATATCCCTATGGAATGAGGGCAGATACTAGACTTTTGAGGCTTCAGGCTGGGGCTGCGACTCTCCGCCACACGCGCTATGTCATTTTGTTCTGTCCTGTGGCTGTCATGGTTGCCAGTTCCCACCTGATGTCATGTGGGAGTTCAGACTGCTCCAGACCATGCTGGATGACTGCTAGCTTGCATAACGTCTCCAGGCTGGGATTTAAGTCCAGGATGTGCAGGTCACCAGAAACGAGGTTGTATCCTCCGTAGATGATGATACGATCTCCCACCATGCAACAGCACATCCCAGACATCCCACGGGGGTTCTCCCCCTTGGTCTCAACCCGCTTCGAGGAATAGGTCTCCGAACTGACATTCCACAGATCATAGCTCTGGTTCCAGTTCCAGCCACCAAACGTGTACAGCTCTCCATTGTAGGCAAAGGATGAATGACAAGAACGTTCTTCTGGGAGAAGGTGTCCAGAAGGGGTGCTCAGCCAGCAGTTGGTCTCTGTGTCAAACACTCTGATGCTATAGAGGCAGCTGTCATTGAAACCTGAATAGCCCCCAAATACAAACATCTTTGTTCCAATGATGGTGGCAGAGTGACCTTGTGAAGCGCTCGGCAGGGTTCCTCTGGGGTTGATTAAAGACCAGACCATTATGCTGGTGTCCAACTTGTACATGTCATTAATAGTAGTACCCCACAGGTCGTGTCCTCCATACACATACATGACATTCTCCAGGACACATGCCGAGTGGTAGCTCCTTGCTCCTGGAATAGTCCCAGAATAATCCCTGGGTCTGAACCAGCCGTGGGTGTTGACATCAAAGGCATAAAGCCCACGGCAGACAAGAAAGTCTCCCCAGATGTAGACAACTTCTTCTACCAGCACAGCTGTGTGGCCATAACGCTCTCCATAGGGAACCTCAACCTCACTTTGTCCTGTCACCGGGGGCAACTTCCTCCAACGCAAAGACAACGTGTTGAAGACGTGGACTTCAATTCTGGAGCCTGGGGAGCTGACTCCTCCAAATGAGTACAGCTTGTGTCCGACCACCACAGCAGCATGGTATGAATGCTCAGGCACTCCTTTCAGATGTACCGTCCAGTGAAACATTTCACACAAAGGTGCAACTAACTTACAAGATACGCTGCAAAACAACAATTTAGACCGTTAGGACAAGTTGCTGAATGACATTTTGTTTGTTAAAAGACTAGTAGTATGGTTGTGATGACAATGTTGTGATGTCATCGCGTGATGACGTAACTATGTCGAATATCTGATGGAATTTAAATCCATCCAGACTAGTATAGAGCCCTGGTGGATCCCAGGCAACAAAGTATTTAAGCGTCGAATCCAGGGCAGGGATTTTATGGAGGCCATGAAGGCCATGGCCGCCGTTGACCCTCAGTTTGGCCTTGTGCCCCTCAAACCAATGGCATGACCTGAGGCCACAGTGGCCTTAATGCCCCAGCTGACTGGACCACTTTCTGCTCTGTCTCTTTCTTGTGAATATGTAGACAGTAGACACCGGTAGGTACCTCTTTCTTTTCCCGTATAGACACCAGTATCTTTTGCTGAGATTCTGAAATCTGAAATTCCCCCGAGTCCCCATCTTTAAACCAATCCAGTGACTTTGATTGGTGCAGGGCTGAGCATGGATCAGATTGTAAATACCATCATTTATCTATTTCACTGCAGATTAGGATATCATCCCTAACCCTTAAATTCAACAAATTCTTTCAATGGACTAAAATCTTGTTTTATTTGATGTCCTTCCTGCCCTGGCATTTGGCATTTGTGCCCTCAAAAAATGGACAACACCAAAGGCCAAGTGGCCTTCCACCTAAAATGACGAAATTCCAGGCCTGGTCGAATCTGCTGTCATGATTATGTAGCCCCCACAGTTAGTACCAGCCATGAGCCAGCGACAACAGCCCTGCTAATCGGGCTCAGCCCTATTAGCACGACTGGTTGTGCGTTGGACTGGCGAGTGGGAGTCCCGGGTTCAATCCCCGCTTCCGCGTATCACTACAATTACATCAGTGTTGAAGTGACTTAACACGTCTTCTAAATCCTAACAGTTTTCTGAAAGAAAACGAATGTTGCTACAGTTCCATAGGGAGTAACAAAAAGGTGAGAAAAAATAAGATGGTGAAGTTAGAAAGGATCCAAGGCAGCTATATGTTCTGTTTAAAGTAGACATTTATGTTTGTTTTCATTCAGCAGGGAAAAATACAAAATAAAAAACACAGGCGACCAACACGTTTAGTTTTGTCCTGAGGCCTGGATTCATGTCAATTTGTGTTTTCAGATATTTTACCACTTTGTCAATACTTACAATAAACTTGACCTTTCACTCTGTAATTAGTCGGCTCTTTCCCCTCAACACCAAAGTTCTTTGCAAAAAATAGCCGATCTACAAGTTTGTAGATCGGCTATTTTTGGCTAAAGTTCTCGGAATATGGGTGCTAGGGTTCAAGTGGTTAATATGAAAAAGGAGAAAAAAGTTTCTATCACACAAAGATTTGGAGGACCCCCTGTAGTAGGCCTAACTCTCAGGACCCCCTAGGGGTCCCGGACCCCCTGTTGAAGACCCCTGCACTAGTCATTATAAATACATACAGTAAAATCTAAAAAGGTATATAATATGTAGCCTATTTATGTCAGAACGTACCCAATGAAACTGCTGGGATGATTTTTTTTTCTTCTTTTTCTTTCTGTAGTAGACCTAGTAAAACAATATTAAATAGCCTATAGGTGAATAATAAGGTGGTACATTTGTGATCCTAAACATTTACACCTCATAAATGTGTCCCAAATCCCACATCCACAGCATGGGCAATCCACAAAACACATACCTCTTTCCCGCTAGGTGTCGCTGTCCGCCTGATTATTCCAATCCAGCGCCAGACCGTTTTCAGATGGGAGTAGGCTACTCCTGAGTGACCAAGGAAGGATTAGGAGGAGAATAAAAGCGTTTCTGCCACACAGTCTCCAAATCAGATGCGTTTCTGGGCTTTTTGGATCCATAAATTCGCCCTGCCTGTAAAATCAGTAAAGCTATGTCTGGTTATAGAAGTGGAGGACCTTGTCTTGCATCTGTCAAAAGCATGTCAACAAAGGTCATCATTCATATTATTGATATGACAAGGCAGCACGTACAGAGAGAAAGAGAGAGGGAGAGAGAGAGGGAGAGAGAGAGAGAGAGAGAGAGAGAGAGAGAGAGAGAGAGAGAGAGAGGGAGAGAGAGAGAGAGAGAGAGAGAGAGAGGGTGATGAACGCTCCTGGCTGCATGACTTTGTGTTTGACCTTTCCCGGAAGGAGAACTAATCCCTGAATATAATAGACTCTGGTGAAGATATGGAAAATGACTGCACTGTTATCTGTGTCGCCCAGGAGACCATCAGTGGAGGAGGAGCGGCCTATTATTATATTAAAGCACCGAGTTTGTGTGTATATATAGGTATTGGAAGGGGGGAAATCCTTTTTGTCATAATGCTTCACTAACTAAGGGACCCTCACGTATAATAATAATAATAATAATATTAGCGTCACAACAAATAAGGTTCCTTTTAAGGTTGCACCCTGGGCATGCGGGCATGGGCATATGTGCCCACCCCTCACAAAAATGTGGAACGCCACAAAAATGTGGAACGCCACAAAAATGTGGAACGCCTTACCGAAGGCCTTAAAGGAGTGTGGATCACTAGCATCCTTTAAAATCGCCCTGAAAAAACACTTCTTCTTTGTAGGCTATTTACCTACTGTATGTTTTTATTTTTTTATTTTTAAATTGTTGTTCCCTTTTTTTCCAGACTATAGGCCTATCTACTGCATAGTACTGTGTTCTATCCGTCTGTCATTCAATGTTATATTAGTTACTTAAATGGTTTCCTGTGTAAATAAGCTTAGTCTTTTCTAGGATCTCCTTTTAGTTGACCATGTACCAGTGAACTGTACCGTCATCAATCAATCAATCAATCAAAAACATATAGGCCTACATTTATTTTTTGTTCAGATCACTGCCTATAATATATAGCCTATAAACTATTTGTGAATTAGCCCAGGCCTAGCTTAGTTGGCGTTAATGGGCGAATTTAAACAAATGTTTTTAAATGAAATGCAAACCGCTTAGTGAGTTTTTGTTACTAAACAATCAGTAATAGTCAGAAAGAAGGCTTCCACAGTGTAAATAATCTCCAGTCGATTTATTGACCAACATGATTCAACAAACAATCAGTTTCTCAAAAGTGTAAATGCCTGCAGGGCCACGATTAGGCTTTAAAACGATTCCAGCATCCTCATCATCATCATGCCATCATGCAGCAATCAAACCGTCTAGAAATGTTTACTTTTAGACCAAATTATCTAAGTGTCATGTCGATAGGCTACGACCCAAGATATTTTACTATATAATTCCATGGAAAAAAAATATTATTCAGAATAATTTCTCCCCCCTGCAAACTGTCTGCGTCTTGTTGAACCGTTATCCCAGCATAAATCCAACATGAAAAGAAAAATAAGCTGCGAGACGCCACCAACAAAGAGCGTGCAGGCCGCATCTCTGCGGATCAGATGGCATCCGCAGATAACCGCAAAAATAATGGAAATACTGAGCTGGTGTTTATGGCTGCATGGGCCGGCAAGGCGAGCACAATGACTGGAGGAGGCTCCGCACGTGCACGACATTACACTTGTAAATATTGCCGTCGCGCACTCACTACCCGGTCCCCAGGCCTGTCAACTCTCCTGGATTTCCCAGGAGTCTCCTGGATTTTGAACCCCTCTCCTGGGAGTCTCCTGGATTGGCAAATCTCCTGGATTTCTCCTGGATTTTGTATCAAACTCCCAAAATTCACCAGAACACAGGAAATGACATCTACTATGTTAAAAGTTTTCTGGGGGAGGACCCCCAGACCCCCCGCTTTAGGGGTGGGGGCAATGCATGCAAGAAAGATCATACAGATATTCACTTAAGTAATGACTTAAAGATGAGAAATCATTATTAAAGATGTCCTTTTGCTTCAGTCATCAAATCTGTACACCAACATTTGGCATTTTAAGGCTGAAATTGTACCCATGCTTGATGCTAGTAAAGCAAGCCTGATAAAAGTATCAAACATGCACAAAATTCACCAGAACACAGGAGATTAAATCTACTATGTTAAAAATGTTCTGGGGGAGGACCCGCTTTAGGGGTGGGGGCAATGCATGCAAGATCATATAGATATTCACTTAAATAATGACTTACAGATGAGACGTCATTATTAAAGATGTCTTACTTTGCATCTGTCATCAGATCTGTACACCTACATTTGGCATATTAGGCTGAAATTGTACACATGCTAGTAAAGTAAGCCTGATAAATGTATCAAACATGCACAAAATTCAACAGAACACAGGAAAATATATCTATTAATAAGTTTTGGGGAGAGGACCCCCCAGGTCCCGGTTGGGGAGTTCCGCGCACCCCCCAAAAATAAATCTCCTGGATTCTGACAGTCCAATGTTGACAACCCTGCCCGGTCCCTGCGTCCAGGGGTGTCGCCCCAAATTCTGGGCCCTGGGTAGTGGGTACAAGGATTATTACGCATTATTTTGTGATTTAACTATTGAAAAATAGCAGATATACGTGCCGCGCTGCGAGCTTGTAGATCTGCTATGTAGCCTATATATATTTTTTTGTGCATGTCTTTGAATATTTCAAATCTTTCAAGGGTTTTTTGAAAAACCTATGTCAGTGGTGCTCAAACCTTTTCTTGTGAAGGACCCCCAAAATGACATGTATTATTTGGCCACGGACCCCCATCTCAAAATACTTAATTCCAGGGACCCCCAGAAGCAAAATTTAAGTTACACATTTTGCATAAAAAATAGGTATATTCAAAAATGTGCACACATTTTCACGACTTTTGATAAATAGGCCTACAGCAGATCTTTTGATAAAAAAAAATAGCAGATCTACAAGCTCGCAGCGCGGCACCGTATATCTGCTATTTTTCAATAGCTAAAGTATAAAATAATTAGGGCCCCTCGGCCCCCTCCACCTTGGGCCCTAGTAGCTCAGTCCCACTCCCCCCCCCCCCCCTTGTGACGCCCCTGTATATCACTCAGAGAGATCTAGTCGTCCCCCCAGTCAATGATGCCCCCCCCCCTCCCCTCCCCTCGCCCCCTCGCACTGGATGTTTTTGTTGTGTGTGTGTGTGTGTGTGTGTGTGTGTGTGTGTGTGTGTGTGTGTGTGTGTGTGTGTGTGTGTGTGTATGTGTGCGCGCGCGTGCGTGCGTGCGTGCGAGGAGGAGTTTGAAAAGGAACGGGCGATAATCTGGGAGAGAGAGATAAGGAATGCCATTTATTCCGCGGTACTTTGGAGCCTATTTTCCCGGGCCGATCAGCCTAGCATTCTCCCCCCTCCCTCCCTCCCTCCCTCCCTCCCCTCCCCGGCCGACACCTCCAGCCGGCGCGCTGATAACGATTAGGGCTATTTATTATCTTCACCAGAGAACAAAGATTAGCCGGCGAGCCGATGAAAAATTACCCCGGGATGGATGCTTATAATCAGGAGGAGGGGGACCCACAAAGATCCTACAACAAGCACTGGATTCCCCTCTCCTCTCTCTCTCTCTCTCTCTCTCTCTCTCGCTCTCTCGCTCTCACGCACGCACGCACGCACGCACGCACGCACGCACACACACACACACACACACACACACACACACACACACACACACACACACACACACGCACACGCACACGCACACACACACACACACAGACACAGACACAGAGGTTTCATTAGAAGCAATAAGAGTCCATAATAAGGGATGATCAATTATAGTCCACAGATAATATGATAAAATGTGTTCAACAAATTAGGCCTATAAACGCAATACATGAATAATAATAATACATAATGCTACAACAACAAATACATATTATTCTCTATATTTAAACACATATTTAAACAGTTGACTGCTTATTATTTTGCTATTGTAGACTTAGATGTGATGATATTGCTTTATTATTTGGCTTATTTTGTAGGCTTAGTATCCTCCATCGCCATCAGTAAAGCCCCAGTTCCGTTTAAATGGTAGTCCCTGCTATATAAGGTTCACTAAACTCATTTGGGCTTAAATCTCTCCTTTCTCTTTTGTTGAGTTGATTGAGATTGTGCACGCCGACAATAAGGATGGACCCACACACACTACAGAGCGTGGTGCTTTTGGAAGAGCGGCGGCGGAGAAACAGATCAGCGCGGGGGGATTGAATTAATGTGGAGATGGAAGTGGATGTTGGCCGCTGATAAGGGCCTTATCTCGGCATCAAGAAGGCTGCGTGTCGCCCCTACTCGCCTCGCCCCGGCGGATCAAAACAGCTCACGCTTCGAGCTTGTATCTGCACATTATCATTCTGATTATTACTGCTAATATTTTTGGCACACTTTTTGAATGGGAATATTTTGTCCAGATATAGGCCTACCTCCTCCTGCAAGTTTATATTTTATTATAGGCCTGCATCCTTAGCATAAAAGGAATGAGATTTGGCAGCCAACTGCATGGCAAAATTGGTAGAATTTAGAACCTATTTGTCACCTTTGAAACGAGGGGCATGGTTTAATGAAACAAAAAAGGTTTCTATAAGTCATAGCCTAGCCTCGGAAACCCAGACTTCTTATACGAATAATTCCTGATTAAATGGAGATTATAGGCCTAAAAAGCTGTCTCTGTCCGTGCATGATACTTTCATAAATCAATTGAACAAGATCCAAATTACACCGATTTTATTTCGTTGTAGGGGTTTGTTTATGTTTAATAATTGGATAGCCATGCATGACCCAGCCCATATGAGGGATGGATCCAACACAACAATGGATCAGTGTATTTTTATGCCAGGCCTGATAGCCTATAGAAAACGAGGGGCGGTGATATTTGACTCAAATGAATGTGTTAATTAAAGTATAGGCTATAGTATACTCCACCCATTTAACTCATAGAAATGCCAGCTGTGCACGGTGCTTGTGACCATGGACCCTCCACTGGTCCATGATGACCCAAAGGCCAAAGCCTCCTTGGCACCAACCAGTGGCGTCAGTTCAGAAAAAACTAAGGTATGGCAACATGACTGGTGTCTTGCACGCGCGCAGATCACATAATGGTCTCATGCGTAAGGCATATAGAAAACTCGAGTATGACGATGAGGATGATAACGACGATGATGATGATGACAGTGACACTGATGATTGATGATGATAAGTTATTATATCTCATCACTGATCAGAAGGGATAGGTGTTAGTCAGAGTGGTCGAAAAAGACACCAAACGGTAGTCTACACGGATCTCATAAGCCAATACAGAGTCAAATCATATTAGTGAAGGTGAGTATAACATGTCAGTGTTTTGGGGGTCGGAGTGACTATTTAAATCAAAAGTGAAATTAGCAGCCAGGTATTCTTTATTGTGATATAGCAGGAGTCTTCAACAGGGGGTCCGGGACCCCTAGGGGGTCCTCAGAGTTACTATAGGGGGTCCTCCAAATCTTTGAGTGATAGAAAGTTTTTTTCTCCTTTCCACATGAACCCTAGACTGTCCATATTCTGAGAACTTAGCCAAAAATAGCAGATCTACAAGCTTGTAGATTGGCTATTTTGGGGAAAGAGGTTTGGTGTAGAGGGGAAAGAGTAGTGGAAGGTCAAGTTTATTAGGTAGGCTATTGGGTTCAAGTGTTAAATATCTAAAAAAAAAATACAAATTGACATGAATCCAAAATACACTGATGATTGATATGGAATATATGAACAGGTTGTGGGGGTCCCTGCTTCATCTCTCTCTAGACTAAGGGGTCCTTGGCCTGAAAACGTTGGAGACCCCTGTGCATATACAAATGTTCCAATCCTCAACAGTCATTAAACTGGTTTTATTCGGGATGGAAAAAATCAAAAGATTTAGGCAATCAGGCAAGGCCTACTTGATATATTATTAATGGTGATATGGTTTAAATATCAGCTGCAGTCCTCTTCCATTGGGATGTACAGCAGATCTCCTGCTACCCATCATCATCATCATCATCATCATCATCATCATCATCATCATCATCATCATCATCATCGTCATCATCATCATCATCATCATCATCATCATCATCATCGTCGTCCTAAAAATAAAGTTCATTTCCTCATTATAGTATTTTC
>NC_137815.1:69823298-69933637 GCF_963921795.1 Nannobrachium achirus | reverse complement strand
GGCCGATCAGCCTAGCATTCTCCCCCTCCCTCCCTCCCCTCCCCTCCCCGGCCGACACCTCCAGCCGCCGGCGCGCTGATAACGATTAGGGCTATTTATTATCTTCACCAAGAGAACAAAGATTAGCCAGCGAGCCGATGAAAAATTACCCCGGGATGGATGCTTATAATCAGGAGGAGGGGGGACCCACAAGGATCCTACAACAAGCACTGGATTCCCCTCTCCTCTCCTCTCCTCCTCTCCTCTCCTCTTCTCTCTCTCTCTCTCTCTCTCTCTCTCTCTCTCTCTCTCTCTCTCTCTCTCTCTCTCTCTTCTGCACGCACGCACGCACGCACGCACCCACGCACGCACGCACGCACGCACACACACACACACACACACACACACACACACACACACACACACACAGAGAGAGAGGTTTCATTAGAAGCAATAAGAGTGCATAATAAGAGTTGGATGATCAATAGGCCACAGATAATATGATAAAATGTGTTCAACAAATTAGGCCTATAAACGCAATACACGAATAATAATAATAATAATACATAAATAATGCTACAACAACAAATACATATTATTCTCTATATATATTTAAACACATATTTAAACAGTTGCCTGCTTATTATTTTGCTATTGTAGACTTTAGATGTGATGATATTGCTTTATTATTCGGCTTATTTTGTAGGCTTATTATCCTCCATCGCCATCAGTATAAAGCCCCAGTTCCGTTTAAATGGTAGTCCCTGCTATATATGGTTCACTAAACTCATTTAGGCTTAAATCTCTCCTTTCTCCTTTGTTGACTTGATTGAGATTGTGCACGCCGACAATAAGGATGGATCCACACACACACACACACACACACTACAGAGCGTGGTGCTTTTGGAAGAGCGACGGAGCGGCGGAGAAACAGATCAGCGCGGGGGGATTGAATTAATGTGGAGATGGAAGAGTGGATGTTGGCCGCTGATAAGGCCTCTTATCTCGGCATCAAGAAGGCTGCGTGTCGCCCCTACTCGCCCCGGCCCGCGGATCAAAACAGCTCACGCTTCGAGCTTGTATCTGCACATTATCATTCTGATTATTACTGCTAATATTTTTTGGCACACTTTTTGAATGGGAATATTTTGTCCAGATATACCTCCTCCTCCTGCATTCTTTAAAGCTATATTAAGTTTATATTTTATCTGTATATCCTTAGCATAAAAGGAATGGGATTTGACAGCCAATTGGCAAAATTGGTAGAATTTAGAACCTATTTGTCACCTTTGAAACGAGGGGCATGGTTTAATGAAACAAAAAAGGTTTCTATAATAAGTCATAGCCTAACTCAAAAATACGAATAATTCCTGATAAATGGAGAGAATTGGCCTAAAATGCTGTCTCTGCCCATGCATGATACTTTCATCAATCAATTGAACAAGATCCAAATTACACCGATTTTATTTTGTTGTAGGGGGTTGTTTATGTTTAATAATTGGATAGCCATGATGACCCAGCCCATATGAGGGATGGATCGGTGTATTTTTATGCCAGGCCTGATAGCCTATAGAAAACGAGGGGCGGTGATATTTTACTCAAATGAATGTGTTAATTAAAGTATAGGCTATAGTATACTCCACCCATTTAACTCATAGAAATGCCAGCTGTGCGGTGCTTGTGATCATGGACCCTCCACTGGTCCATGATGACCCAAAGGCCAAAGCCTCCTTGGCACCAACCAGCGGCGTCAGTTCAGAAAAAGCTAAGGTATGGCAACATGACTGGTGTCTTGCACACGCGCCCTCGCGCGCGCGGAAGACACCAGTCATGTTGCCATACCTTAGCAACAGGCACGATGACAATTACATTTTATTATTTCCCCCTGTAAGCCAAGGTATGGCAGCTCCGCAGCTGCCATAGCTTGCCATACCCAATTGACGCCTCTGGGACCAACGTATGAGAGACACACTTTATCAGATCACATAATGGTCTCATGCGTAAAACTCCAGTATGATGATGAGGATGATAACGACAATGATGACGACAGACACTGATGATTGATGATAAGTTATTATATTTCATCACTGAGAAGGGATAGGTGTTAGAGTGGTGGAAAAAGACACCAAAAGGTATAGCCTACACGTACGGATCTTATAAGTTATAAGCCTATGAGTCAAATCATATTATTGAAGGTGAGTATAGGAACATGTCAGTGTTTTGGGGGTCGGAGTGACTATTTAAATCAAAAGTGAAATTAGCAGCCAGGTATTCTTTATTGATATCTGCAGGGGTCTTCAACAGGGGGTCGGGGACCCCTAGGGGGTCCTCAGAGTTACTATAGGGGGTCCTCCAAATCTTTGAGTGATAGAAAGTTTTTTTCTCCTTTCCACATGAACCCTAGACTGTCCATATTCTGAGAACTTTAGCCAAAAAATAGCAGATCTATAAGCTTATTGGCTATTTTTGGGAAAGAGGTTTGGTGTAGAGGGGAAAAGAGTAGGGAAAGGTCAAGTTTATTAGGTATTATGACGGTTCAAGTGGTTAAATATCTAAAAAAAAAAATACAAATACAAATTGACATGAATCCAAAATACACTGATGATTGATATGGAATCTATGAACAGGTTGTTGTGGGGGTCCCCGCTTCATCTCTCTCTAGACTAAGGGGTCCTTGGCCTGAAAACGTTGGAGACCCCTGTGATACAAAGGTTCCAATCCTCAACAGTCATTAAACTGTTTTTTTTTTTCGGGGGGGGAAAAATCAAAAGATTTAGGCAATCAGGCAAGGCCTACTTGAACTATTATTAATGGTGATATGGTTTAAATATCAGCTCCAGTTCTCTTCCATTGGGATGTACAGCAGATCTCCTGCTACCCATCATCATCATCATCATCATCATCATCATCATCATCATCATCATCATCATCATCATCATCATCATCATCGTCCTAAAAATAAAGTTCATTTCCTCATCATTATAGTATTTTCTCCACTAAAGATGCGGTGACGTCAGTAAACGGCGTCAAGCAGGCGGCAATGTTGGCCGTTCAGGGCTCTGCGCGTTCCCTCTGCTGATACTGCCTGTCAATCATCCTGAGAGAGAGAGAGAGAGAGAGAGAGAGAGAGAGAGAGAGAGAGAGAGAGAGAGAGAGAGAGAGAGAGAGAGTGGGGGGGAGTGAGGGGGTTACTAAAGAAATACAGCAGAAGTGCATATTAAACCGGTAAAGAAAGACATTTTTACAACATGAAAACACAATAATAATAAAGGGGAAGAGGGGGAGAAAGAGAGGAGAGGAGAGGAAGTGATCAGTTTAGTTTCATCACAAGTTGGATTTGCCAAATTAGTTTGCTGAGCAGTTTATTGTGAATTCCATGGCAAACAGTCTGACAGATATTGAGATAAAACAGAAAAGTCACCATAGGCTATAGAGCCCCGAGGGACCAGTGTCAAACTCAACTCCAACAGGTGCCTAGAAAGAGTGACCTTTGCTCCTTTTCCTGTCAGTGAAATAACACCATTTAGCATCATTTCAGATATGATGCTGTTGCACTTCCTTCAATAGCATTTCATTCTCATTTAATTTCACTTGAACTGCCTGTTTAATTTCCCAGCCCATCAAAGCAACATTAAACAATTACTTTATTAAGGTTTCGGGGAAGATAGCCTATATTGTTGCATGTGATTTGTTTCTTTTTAGGTTTGGTTTTTCTAAAGTAACTATTTGCAGGCGATTTAAGTAGCCTATAAAGTTCAAGTTTTCAAACCTTGAGCCAAATAGAAATCGAGGCAATTAGCCCAATTCCAATTTAGACTTTAAGACAGTATCAGCCTGCAGATTTTAGGCTAGCCTATACCTGACTGCATAGAGGCTAAAATATGTAGGCTATAGACTATTTAAATGAGGACTTTCACTATAGGAATAATAAAATAAAAATATGTTATAGCCAGCCTATTGAACGGCCATGGATATGCTATACGGCCAGTGTTTTCTAGTGGCGCTGGGCTGGCTTGAAGGATCTCAGGGAGGGGTTGGATCATGGTTGGATCGTTGGATCCTTGAAGCGGAGCTTCATCCAATTGGCTCAGCCAGAGTCCACCAGACTCCGCCCTGTGAGCATGACATCCCTGGCGCCTCAGCGCAGGCAGCCACAGTTACATGTTGCTGCTTAAACTCCCCGAAGAGAAGACACAGACATCACTTACAGTTCGCAGAGAGAAGAAACAAACGCGCACGCCCAACAGAAAGACTACTATTTAAGCCTTTTTTCCCCACAGCATTTTGAGTTCTGGATAGAAAGAAAGAAGCAATTTTCATGAGAGGAATCGACCTGCATGGAATCGACGCTGTATTTTAACAAGGAACTGACGAGGTATGGAAATATGGTTCACTCTTTATCAAAACTTGACAGCCCTTATAAAGGGTCATAAACATGTCTAATATTTTTCCTCTTTTGGAGCGAGGTTCGTTTACTTTCAGAGGAGTTATAAATGCGATTTATAGATGAAGCGATTTCAGTTATTATATAGTCCAAAACATCGTGGGTCGTGTGAATGATGATTTGTATATCGTGTCATCATGCATCTCGAGGCATCACATAGGCGTTATTAAGACACCTAAAAAGGAGCAGTGTCCACCAGCTCTTCCTTACATGACCGTGGCCACACGCACACGCACACGCACACACACACACACACACACACACACACACACACACACACACACACACACACACACACACACACACACACACACACTGAAATATTAACCTCCTATATTTGGTGTTTACAGGTCTCCAGTGTCAAACCAAACGGGACATGCAGTTTCAAGACAGAAGAGGAGGGAAGAAGAAGGCCTTTATAACAGACTGCAAATGATCGCCTTTTCTTTAGCCTTTAAATGAAACAAAAACGTCCGTTTTCTTCTTCTTCAATACCATCGTGGTCGTCTCGTACAGTTCGATTCCTTTGAGGACCACCTCGAATAAAAAGGACACGACGGTTTTACAGAGGGGGAATATATTCAAGTTCAAGGCCGTCCTCCGCTCGGTTCGGTTCGGTTGGGACAGGACAGCCCGGCCGCCCCGGGAGAAAAGCACCTGAGACATGGATATAGCGGCGGACCAGCCCCGGTGGATGCACCACCATGCCATGCTGAACGCTGCGGGCCAGCACCACCCGGACCCCCACGTCGCGCACCACGTCCCGAGCCTCGCGGCAGCGCACAGCTACATGGAGCCCAGCACGGCGCAGCTTCTGCCCCCCGACGAGGTGGACGTTTTCTTCAACCATCTGGACGCGCAGGGCAACCCTTACTACCCCAACTCCCCCCATGCCAGGGCGGCGAGGGTCTCCTACAGCCAGGCTGCTCATGGTAAGAAAAATATGTTCATTTGATTTGTCATGTTCTCTAAAAAAAAAAAGAAGAAAAAAAAGAAAAAAATTGTCAAGTTTTCCCTCTGCAAATTAGTAGGGTATAATAAAAAAAAAGAAAAGAAAAAAAAAGGATCGTAAGATAGGCTAATCACATGCACAAAACATTTATTTGTGCATGATAAAATAATAATAAAAAAAAAATACACTCAAATACTAATAAAAATACTAATAAATAAATGTGTCATTTGATTTTTGGTTTATAGTTTTACGTCTACATCCATAATAAGCCTACATATACACCCTACAAACTGCAGCATTATTATATTTTGAATTTAGCAGAAGAATACAGCACGATATTCAACAGGTAGCCTATATAATAATAATTATTATTATTTAGCTATTATTTAGCTATAGGCCTATTTTATTTTATTTTATTTTATTTTATTTTATTTTAGGGCATTAAAATAGGTATAATAGGCCATTAGTGTGGTTCTAATAGGCTGAATGCTTTCCCCACACATGCAGCTCGTCTGGGCTCCCAGGTGTGCCGGCCTCACCACCTCCTCCACAGCCCCGGTCTGTCGTGGCTGGACGGCGGCAAGGCGGCCCACCTGCACCACCACCACAACGCCTGGGCCGCGGTGGGCCACTTCGGCAGCAGCAGCAAGCCCGGTGTCGGTGGTGGCGGCGGAGGCGCCGGCGGAGCCTCCGGCGCGGTCTACCCGTGCGGCGGCAGCTCCAACGCGGCCTCCGCCTCGTCCCTAACGCCGTCCCACTCCAGCCCGCACCACCTCTACCCGTTCCCCCCTACCCCGCCCAAGGACGTGTCGCCGGACCCGGGCGCCGCGTCTCCGTCGTCGTCCTCGGTCAGAAACATGGACGAGAAGGAATCTATTAACAAATACCAGTCGTTGTCGGAGGGCATGATGAAGCTGGAGGGCTCCAGTCCGCTCCGGAGCAGCCTGCACGCCGCGGCGGCCTCCATGCACGGCGCGGTGTCTCAGACGCCCGGCTCCGGCTGCGGCTCCACCACGCACCACCCCATCCCCACCTACCCCACGTACTCGCTGCCCTCGGCGCACCACCACGACTACGGCCACCACGGCGGCCTGTTCCACCCGGGCAGCCTGCTGGGAGGCTCGGCCTCCAGCTTCAGCGCCAAGTGCAAGACCAAGACGCGCTCGTGTTCTGGTGAGTCTGATGGGATCTAATATAGGAAACACATCGTTGTTGTCGGGTGGAAAGTAGGCTACATTTTTATGTCCAAAACCGTTCGTTTTGTATTTATCATTTAAAAATATATATTTGTGAAAATAGCTACAAGCTACAAGCACACAACGCCTATAGCATCGCGAGTAGTTTTGTGCTTGATTGTGCTTGTAGATCTGCTATTTTCACTAGTTTTTTGTGTGTCAGACAGTCTTGTCGCACAGGCTTTTTCGATGATGGAGTTGACTATTATTGTAGGCCTATCTTTATGGACATTAACACAAATATTATTTATAGGCCTATATAGGCCTATAGGCTACTTTTGTAATAAACTGAATTATCATTATATCTAATATGGTCTATCTAGGCCTATGTCCTGTGTTTATTATATTGGTAGGCCTATATGTCTGCATCGTATAGGCCTACACAGGCTATAGGCACAAAGCTGAAAGAATGTCTGAATCAAAACGATTTGAAATCGTTTCAGTGTACTATATTATGATATGTTTATTTACAAAGATATTGTGTTGAGTTGGTGAAACAGGATAGCCTTTAAGACATAATTCTGTATTTATTTATTCGCACATATTCAATGGCAAATATAAGGCTGAGTCAACAGCAGGATATCATCGTATTGGCAGCAACTTTTCTTTATGCATATATAGTTTGCAATTATGCGAAATATTTAGACTACCCCCTCTCACACACGCGCACGCGCGCGCGCGCGCGCACACACACACACACACACACACACACACACACACACACACACACACACACACACACACACACACAGCTCGGCAAAGCAAATTATGACACATTTATAAGCCATAAAAAATCAGTATAGCCCTGCAAATTACCAGCGACAGCATAAATCAGCATAATAACCTAAATGAATAAAGCCTCTTGTAGGGTCGAAATATATTCACAATTAAAGCCAATTGTATAGCAGGTTATATTGTCAATTTGCTCATATTCAGTATTATATATTATTTAGGCTATATATGTCATTTGCTCAGAAATCTATATGCTAATATGAAGTTAAGTGAGCAATATAGGTCATTGGTCATAGGTCGTCATTGTTGGGTGGAAATCTTATACGTCCAAAGCCGTTTGTCTTGTATTTATCATTTTTAAAATGATTTAAACTATAGTGAAAACAGCCGATCTACATGCACACAACGCCTCGCACCGCGAGGCGTTGTAGATCAGCTGTTTTCACTTGTGCGATGGCCTTGTATGATGAACTTCATCAGATGAAGCAGGGCTTTACTTTGCGAAACAAAGTACAAATTTGAAACTTGGAGATACGAGGTTTCTGCCCGACAGTGGCGATGATAGGCCTATATATTATTGCATTTCTGACGCATTTAATTTAGGCTATCGTCTACACTTGATTTAGATCATTTGGTATTAAAGCAATGTTTGATCCGTAAAAAAAAAGAAGATGGTTTCATTGCTTTGCCTTTTTGTCGGGTGCGTGCGGTTGACGTTTATAATCCTCTTTTAGCTGAAACTCAATTACCGAGCATGGCTCCCTGAGAATGAATGGTAAACTGGATACAGCCCAAAGGTGTGAAAATTATCCGCCGGGCACAGAACGCCAAAACACGGTATTTAGGCTAAAAGAGACGTGTCTCGACTTCTTTGTTAATACGACATTGTAATACCCCGATATTTGACGACTGTGTTGGCAGACCAGGATATACAAGGCAGGCGTTACACAGAATACAATATTGTGTTTAAAGCGGTCAATTAGCTTGTTAAAACAACATAGGCCTATAATCTAGAATGTATTTTTGTAGCCATCCTATACAGTCAGCCAGCAGGGATTATATGTGCATCTGTAGCCTAAAAGACAAATCTTATGAAGCCATATCAAAAAATTTAAATAAATAAATGTAAATAAGATGGTATGTCTTTGATTGTCAAAGTATTTTACATTATTTGGTCAGTATGGCCAAATAAATATGACAAAGAAAAGGTACTGAGGATTTAGGAGATCTTTTTTTTTTAAATGGATTTATTTTGTTATTACCCAAACAATCCTTATCTATCTCAATGGTTCTCAACCTGTGGGTCGGGACCCCCAGGGGGGTCCCCAAATTATTTTGGGGGGTCCTCAGATGATTACTGTACCTTAATGTGTAACATGGTTTTCTCACTCAACAGTAAAGAGACCAACATACACAGGGTGTCTGCACATTTCTAAAGTGACAATTTAAGGACTTTTAACCTCTAAAATGAAAAATCAAACATTGGCCAAATTGTCAAATATTAGAAGCAACTATTGTGAAAATAGCCGATCTACATGCTCACAACATGTAGATCTTTATCTCCCATAGAGACTTGCATTATAAATTATTTGAATGACAACCACAAGCGTAATTTGATAGGGTTTTTGGGTTTTAAAAACCCAAGGGCCCCCCATAGTCGCGAAAATAAAATTAGTTTTTAATAGGCCTAAATAAAAATATACACCCAATGCGCCCATATCTACATAAATTCATACTAGGATATTATATGTATTTAGTAATTTCCAATATATTAGGGGTAATCATTGTAGTTTGCGCTTTAATCGAAATGGGGAATAAGGTCTAATTTCGCCACTGATGACAACTATAAAGATACAGTACATGACATAGCCTGCACTTATAAAACCTATACCCCCCCAAAAAGTATAACATGCCTATCAGATTAAAAGACCATCCAGCGCTTCTGTCCTATTTTATACTTTTATCCAAACATGCATAATTTCTTTTGAAATGTCAACATCACATGATATCGTCACTGTCGGGCAGAAACCTCGTATCTCCAAGTTTCAAATTTGTAATTTTTTTCGCTAAGCAAAGCCCGGCTTCATCATACAAGGCCGTCGCACTAAAGTAGTGAAAACAGCCGATCTACAAGCACACAACGCCTCGCACCGCGAGGCGTTGTGTGCTTGTAGATCGGCTGTTTTCACTATAGTTTAAATCATTTTTAAAATGAAAAATGTGAAACTAACGGTTTTGGACATACAAGGTTTCCACCTTACAACGACGATATGCCCACTATGATCACCACCAGGTTGAAAGTGGTTAAATTAAAATGTCCATACCTGTTTTATCATCCCCCAGAGGGCCGTGAATGTGTGAACTGCGGGGCCACCTCCACTCCGCTGTGGAGGCGCGACGGGACGGGCCACTATCTGTGCAACGCCTGCGGCCTGTACCACAAGATGAACGGGCAGAACAGGCCTCTCATCAAGCCCAAACGCAGACTGGTGAGCCTACGTATAAATAATATGTCACTCTGTAGCCACTCACACATGGAGGAGCGAGAGAGGGGACACGATGTATTCTCAACCTTGGCCCTTGAGAGGAATATGCAGAGGAATATTGTTATTTTACAGTTTACAGTTTAGGCATTTAGCAGACGCTTTTAATCCAAAGCGACTTACAATAAGCAGGTAATACATAATAAGCAAGATAACATGTCAGAACATCAACAACAATATAACAAATGCATAGGAATATCAATCTAGAAAAAAACAGACCATGCACCTAAACAGTAAAAAAAATGTTTCTAAAAACCTAAAAAACAAATGCTAACTAGCTTCATGTATGGTCATTGAGTGTTACAGTAGTGCTAAGGGTTTAGGTGGAGTCTGAAGAGGTGAGTCTTCAGTCCACGGCAGAAGCTAGGGAGTGAGTCTGTAGTTCTAAGTGCAACAGGGAGTTCATTCCACAGTTTGGGGGCCAGGAGGGCAAATTGTCTTGGACGAGTGGATTTTTGTCCTGGGGTTCTTAGCGAGGGTTCTGTCAGCATCCCTGTGTTGGCTGATCTGAGCAATGAGCAATGTTTGCCTGTTATTTCTCCTATGGCACCACATCAACACATAGCATGGAATTGTGGACAAAATCCTACCCCAAACGACAACAACCTATTCTATACGTTTTGGGTTAGAGGCTCTAAATGCCGACCCTGATAAGAAAAGGGATTAAAAAAAAAAAACACTGGGCTAAAATGAGAAAAGATCACAAGGTAGAGAGGAGAGAGAGAGAGAGAGAGAGAGGAGGAGAAGATGTGTGTGTGTGTGTGTGTGGGGGGGGGGGGGGGGGGGGGGACGACGACAATTCCAGGAAAGTTATATTTTCCCAATCAGTTTCCTGGAATTGTGTTTCCAACTCTCACCCTTGCACTCCTTCACGCGGGGCCGCTAGTGGAGTGCAGTCTATCCGTGTTGTTTCTGCGATCATTATTACCACTAACTTCTGATAGTTGTCACTGATAGCTGGGGGGGGGGGTCACAGGAACATCCCTCACAGGCCGCAAACAATGGCTCAGTGACACTCCAGTAGCCAGGGACGTGCTGGCCATTTTGGAAAAGTGGGACAACTCCCGAACGGCTTCACGGTTCATTCCCGGCCGGTCCAGGCCAGCCATTAGGAAAAAAATAAAAATAAAATGTTGGCCATCGTTCCATTTTGGGGGCTGGGCGGCCAACAAAGTAAATCGTCACTGTCGGGCAGAAACCTTGTATCTCCAAGTTTCAAATTTGTAGATTTTGTTCGCAAAGCAAAGCCCTGCTTCATCATACAAGGCTGTCGCACAATAGTAGTGAAAACAGCCGATCTACAAGCACACAACGCCTCGCACCGCGAGGCGTTGTGTGTTTAAATCATTTTTAAAATGATAAATACAAATCAAACGATTTTGGACATACAAGGTTTCCACCCGACAACGACAAAATATAACTCATGTAATTGGCCCACTGGCTTGTCACTTGTCATGATCTGAAATGGCAAATCTTTGAGTAGCGCTATAGAGAGAGATCTCTCTCTATAGCGTGCAATGAGGGCCTCTCCAACTCTTTTTCCCCGGGCTGAATCAGGGGCCCAGCACGTCCCTGGCTCCAGTAGCCCCTGGGCTCTGAGCGCGCCGCCAAGCATCGGTTTGACCTTGCTCTGTGGCTGCTGGCTACAACATGCTTGTGTTTGTTTTCATTGAGGCTCATGTTGTTGTGGTGCTGGTTGGAAGAGGCTTTAGTGTAACTTTACTCCATACATCCTTTTTTAGTTTTGTTTTCTGTCTTGTCTTTGTATTTCTTTGTATTTCTTTGTATTTCTTTGTATTTCTTTGTATTTTACCCCCTGGTTTCTTCTTCCTTTCCCCACAATGAAGCTGTTTAAAACATCAATGAAGTTCACATTTAGAAGTATATAATATACCCCAGTCGGATCTGTTTCAGCTTCGCCTTGTGGTCATTTCAAACGACGTGCCATATGGACGCTGTACTTACAATTATTGGACGTTTGTTTGTTTGATTGATTGATTGATTGATTGATTGATTGATTGAATACTTAACAGTTTACAAAATACAGAAGTACAATTATATAATTGTACAATAATGCTAAAAGGATAACACAAAAAGCCCTAAAGGGATTGGGATGATTTCCATTGTGGTCCAATATGTGCATGGGCTATTCAAATTTCAATTCATCAAAGATTGTGTGTATTTTATTGTATGTAGGCCTAGGTCTACATCACGTTTTTAAAAGTCATATATAATCTTTTGCCAATTCAAAGGCAGAGAGTTGCATTCTCATCAGAATATATATATAGTTAGTTAGTATTGCATTTAACATATTTTTGCATCAATTCTTTGCCAAGCAAAACACGCTTTAGCCATGATGACGCTTTGGGAATATTGTTTTCAATATTTTTTCAATATGATTTTTGGAATGTGTTTTCTTCTCCTTCTTTAGCCAATTATTCAGGACATAAATTATAGGCTATTGTATTAAACGAAGCCTAACTAACCGAGCACGAGCAGTGTGTCATGTCATCAGGCCTATGCCACGTCTACTGGAAAAACAAACAATTGAAATCGTCTTGTGTCGGGTGTCGATGCCTATCAACTATAGCGACGTCTAGGCCAGTGGTTCTCAACCTGTGGGTCGGGACCCCCAGGGGGGTCTCCAAATTATTTTGGGGGGGTCCCCAGATGATTAGCTTAATGTGCAACATTGTTTTCTCACTCAACAGTAAACCAAGTCTATATACTTATATTGGTTTGTTTACTACTATACTAGTATAGAGGGTATCTGCACTTTTATAAAGTGACATCTTAAGGACTTTTTAATACCTCTAAAATGACAAATTAAACATTGGCCAAATTGTCAAGTATTAGAGGCAGAAATTGTGAAATTAGACGATCTACGTTGTGAGCATGTAGATCTGGTATTTTCACAATAGAAACGTGTTGTACAAAATGTAACTCCTAGTGCTCGTAGGGTGGGGGGGTACCCAGTTAACCCATTTAGGCCTAGAATTATTGAATGCTTTAAACAGTGAAAAATAGCAGGTATACAAGCTCACAGCGCGGCACCGAGTGCCGCGCTGCGAGCTTGTAGATCTGCTATTTTGAAAAAGTCGTGAAAATGTGTGCAAATCTTTGAATATATGTATTTTCAAAGCGAGCGTTTGTAACTCAAATTTATCTTCTGGGTGGTCCCTGGAACTAAATACTTTGAGATGCGGGTCCGTGGCCAAATAAATATCATTTTGGGGGGTCCTTCACATGAAAAGGTTTGAGAACCACTGACATGGTAGTCTCTCAAGAACAGACTAACTGAGCTCCAGTTAAGTGAAAAGGAGCTTTTCTTTGACTATGGCTGGCCAGATTGCTGACATAGAAACATTGTTTTCTTTTAAAAAAAACCTTAGAAGGATTCAAAAGACACTTATAGAATCGGGTAAAAATTCAAATTTTCACGATTTCTCAAAAATAGCAGATCTACAAGCTCACAGCGCGGCACCGAGTGCCGCGCTGCGAGCTTGTAGATCTGCTATTTTTGAGAAATCGTGAAAATTTGAATTTTTTCAATAGTTAAAGCATAAAATAATGATACACAATAAATGTGTACCCGTTCTAAATAATGATGGGGGGCTGTGACCTGAAAAGGTCTAGAACCACTGGTCTATAGGCCATACATGGCTGTTAGATAAATAGCCTGGATAAAGCCATTGGATTGAACTCTTCCCATGAGGCTCAGGGGTTCCTTCTATTCAGTGGCAGCCGCGTCGCTACGAGGCCTCCAGTTGTTTCCTATCCGGATATCTGACCAGTCCAGATAAGCAGCCAGAGAGAGGGACCACCACGTGTTTCCTTTCAGCTCCGCTGTAGTAACTTAACCAGGCTGAGACCCAGTGGTCCAGGGGCCGTCCATAAAGCATGCAGCAATGTGACAGTCATTTATAACCCTGGGAAATCATGACAATTATCATAAACATATCGTCGTTGTCGGCAGTTTGTTTTGTATTTATCATTTTGAAAACGATTAAACTAGTGAAAACAGCCGATCTACAAGCACACAACGCCTCACAAATTTGAAACTTGGAGATACGAGGTTTCTGTCCGACAGTGACAATATATTGATAGCCTAATGATTTTTACATATGGACACACATGGATTTATTTGAGTTTATGGAACAGAATAGCTTAGACTCGATAATTTCCACATTATATTTGAGATAATCATGTTATTTTCTTAGGGGAAATAGGCTACTTAATATAAAATGAATAATAATAATAACATAAATAATATAGCCTATAAATGTGAGTAGCCCTACATAGAATAATGAAAGGCTGTGTATAATAATGCAATAGTAATAGCAATTCAAGTTCATTAAAAAGAATTACAATCCAACCAGACAATAATAAATAATGGGATTTATGGAGCACAATAGCACGAACCATTGTCAAAAGTATAACAAAGGACACAAAATGTCAAACAATGGAATGGAATCGAATATTTTATTTCGACAGAATGTAAAAACACCCCCCAAACAAGACCTTGCGGTCTTGTTTCTATTGGGGTCCTTGTCATTCAATTCATCAACATACTGTATACAGTATATATAAAATACTGGATAGCCGAATTAGAATTCCAACATTTTCAAAGCTACTGTAATGCCCCCCCCCCCCCCCCCCCCCTTTCAGCACAGCCAACATTCCAACAGCTCCCTGTCATGCTTGCTGCAGGCACGTCGTGCACACATAGACATCAAAGGGGGCTTGAGCCCCTGCCCTTTTAAACGTCTGTTAAAAAGTGCCCTCTCCAGACCATGAATAAGTACCGGAAAATAGCCGACCTCCAAGCTCACAACGTGTCGCAGCGTGACGCGTTGTGAGCTTGGAGGTCTGCTATTTTCAATATTTTCACCAAGCGGCCCTTTTAGGCCGGCTTTACACTGCCACTGAAATCTAGCCTGAATCAGATCTGAGTCACATCAAAAGTGGAATCCGATTTTTTTTTTAAATAGTCTAAATCCAAACATGTCACATGCAGGTCACATGAAATCCGATTTTGAAAAACCACATCCAGAGGCGGTTTCAAATCCGATCCATATCGGATCTGAGGACATCTGTCTCAGTCTGAAAGCAGTAACCACATCCACCCCATAGAGTTATACGCAAGTCACATCAAACTGTCCAAACCTCACTTCCTGCGCGACCCGAGCGTGCAGAGCTCCACTGTAATGACGTCATTACAGAGCGCGAGTATTTACTATTTGCTTACAGCGTGCTGAGCACATGAGAAAAACAAGAGAGAAGAGAGAAAACCAAAGCAGATATGTCGACGCAGGGTAGCTTTGGGCCGACTCTGTTAAAATCAGTCAGAACGCACAGATCAGATCTGGTCACTTGCAAATGCAGTGTGAAAAGTCGGGCCAAAAGATCAGATTTGACTGCAGTGTCAATCCAGCCTAAGAAATGTCAGACCCTGCCTCTCTAACATTCTCTGCACGTCCCTGGCTTGCCTCTCTGAGTTCCAGTGAATTCTAACGCAGGGTTTTTCATGGCTGTCTCTTCTCTTCTCCTCTTGCCAGTCGGCGGCCAGGAGAGCGGGCACCTGCTGTGCCAACTGTCAGACCACCACCACCACCCTCTGGAGGCGCAACGCCAACGGAGACCCCGTGTGCAACGCCTGCGGCCTCTACTACAAGCTGCATAATGTAAGACTCACTAACACTGTGGTTCTTAAAGAGGCAGTGCCATGATTTGTTTTCCTTCCCTAAAACATGATGATCAGGTATCAAGAGGCTTTCAGCTTTCGGGAAGTAAACAGAAATACACAGGGAAGACAAATCTGTACATTATAAACCCCAACCAGTTCTATATTAGTGTAAAGTTAACTTCATAGACACATACAAAACAAACAAGTACAAAAACAAACAAAAAGTGCAAAACTATGGTACCACCTCTTTAAGCTTTTTTCTCCCCTTAACTTTGACAGCGCACAAATGGAACCAAATGGACCCGTTAGGGTCGTGGGTCCAGACCCACGGTTTGAGAACCACTGTCCTTAGAACAGACTGCAGGTTGGGCCCAGGGGCGTCACAAGGGGGGGGGAGTGGGATTGAGTTACTAGGGCCCAAGGTGGAGGGGCCGTAATTATTTTATACTTTAGCTATTAAAAAATAGCAGTTAATACAAGCTCACAGCGCGGCACCGAGTTACTTACTTTTGTAACTCAAATGTTGCTTCTGGGTGGTCCCTGTAAATAAATATTTCGAGATGGGGATCCGTGGCCAAATACGGTACATATCATTTTGGGGTCCTTCACATGAAAAAGTTCGAGCACCACTGACATAGAAACAAAGTTAAAAAAAAAAAAAAAAAGAAAACTTAGAAGGATTTGAAACATTCAAAGACTTGAAGGCACACATTTTCCACGATTTTTCAAAAAATAGCAGACCTACAAGCTCGCGAGCTTGTATATCTGCTATTTTTCAATAGTTAAAGTCACCCACCCAGGGCCCAGAATTTCGGTGCGACACCCCTGGTGGTTGGGGGCCCAAAGAGCGAGAAGCGGGTCAGCGGGGTCAAGTATTAAGACGCAGGAAGCAGCCAGGCAGGTTACAGATGATGGCTGGGGGGGATAAGGAAGGCCAAGAGGAGAGAGAGAGAGAGAGAGAGAGAGGAGAGAGAGAGAGAGAGAGAGAGAGAGAGAGAGAGAGAGAGAGAGAGAGAGAGAGAGAGAGAGAGAGAGAGAGAGAGAAGCGGAGAATGCGTGAGCTCCGCTCCGCGCTGCCTCCAGTCTCAGACACCGTTGGACTCGCTGGTGTTTTCTTTCTTTGTGCTTTATTGTCTCCATGGTAGGCGTAATCCCCTTGAGACTCACAATGGTGGGACTGTTCTTTAGAGTGGAACTCTGTTTAAAATGAGCCCGCAGGGTCAACTCAACAGCAGACATGAATAGCGTTATGGTTATCAGACACTAGGATGTATGCGGGGCGTATCGTATAGGAAGTGCTCGTTGAATGTGTGCATGCAAAGGACTGTTATGGTTGAATTTGGAGAACAGAAGTGTAAAAGTGGGCCCATGATTGATTGATTGAATACTTTATTAGCAGTTTGTAAAGGAAAAGCACAGGACAGTACAGTTCACATACAAGGTCTATTCATAGAATTGAAACCCAAGAAAGCACTGTATGGCTTGTTTACATTGGCGTCCTTTGTACTCATTTCATTGAGATATTAAATGACGGACAAATATACACAGCACTATGCCAAAAACATAATATAAATCGCTGTACATGAATTGCAGCATTAAAGACATTTTTACGTGTTTTTGATTAAGTAGGTAAAGTAGGTATTGTGGGCTCGCCTGAAAGGCGAGAACACTATGTTATCTTCATTATTCATAGAGTTCCGTCGCGTGAGTTCCGTCGCAGACAGTACAAAGGCAGGGCCCTTAGCCAACGAGGTGCTGAAAACCTGGGAGTGGTGTTAGCTGGAGTAATGGTTGAGCTTCACATCAACTTCCTCCGCTGCGTCGCAAACCGGGTCACTCACTCACGTCCACACCTCCTCCTCTCTCTCCATGTGACCACACAGGTGAACCGGCCGCTGACCATGAAGAAGGAGGGGATTCAGACGCGCAACCGCAAGATGTCCAACAAGTCCAAGAAGGGAAAGCGCGTGAGCGACGGCTACGAGGACTACTCCAAGTGCATGCACGACAAGAGCTCCCCGTTCAGCGTCTCCGCCTCGCTGGCCGGGCACATGTCCATGGGCCACCTGACGCCCTTCAGCCACGGCGGACACATGCTGCCCACGCCCACGCCCATCCACCCCTCCTTCGGCCACCCGCACCACTCCAACATGGTCACGGCCATGGGATGAGAGGAGGAGGAGGAGGAGAGGGGGTGATGGTGGGGCGGCTCAGATAGGACATAAACGGTGGGGTGGCATCTCGTTTGAGGGGTGTACCTACCTGCCACCAAAGACACTCAGACACGCGGTCGGCGCACATATCGTCGTTGTCGGGTGGAAACCTTGTATGTCCAAAACCGTTCGTTTAGTATTTATCGTTTTAAAAAATGAGTTAAACTAGTGAAAACAGACGATCTACAAGCACACAACGCCTCGCACCGCCGCGAGGCGTCGTGTGCTTGTAGATCAGCTGTTTTCACTACTTTTGTGCGACGGCGTTGTATGATGAAGCAGGGCTTTGCTTTGCGAAAGAAATTACACATTTGAAACCTGGAGATACGAGGTTTCTGTCCGACAGTGACAATATGCTTTTACGCACTGACAAATGCGGCAATCCACGTCCCAATCGTTTTCATTATAGCTACACTGTCCTCTCTTTGGCTGGGTGTTAGTGGCCTGGATCTATAATAGCCAGCCCGCTAATGTTAACATAACACATGCACCGTCATTGGCAAGCACCATGAGTGATTTGGACACCCGGCTCGCCAGCCCGTACGACATGGAGGCACGAGGCCACTAGTTTCCTTGCCGTGGGCACTCACTCGCTCGCCTGGCGGTTTCCTACAAGCCTTTGGGACCTCGCTGTCAACACACCTGCCTTGTGGTCAAGAGAGGTGAAAGCTACGGTGACGGGGGGGGGGAGTGGTTTGCACAATTTGCCAGTGCGAGAAGCCCTGCACGCAGTCGGCTGCGTCGATCTTGACTGTCTTGCTGAATCCAGGAGAATCCAGGGGGCGTGTGGGAGAAGGGAATATGCATCGTGGTTCATATTCCTCCCCCTTTAGGTACCTGCTTTGATTGGAGAGGACAGAACAATGATCTACGATGTAGATTCTACATCCCCCGCCCTGCCCCGCCCAACCCCCAACCCCACCCCCGGCTGTTCGCATTAAAACACGAAAATATAATTGCACCTTTTTACGTTTTTTTTTTTTTTTCTCCATCACTTCCTGTGATAGACGGACTATATTATGCTGTCTAGCTGCAGTGGAAACGTGCCGAACAGGATTGTAGTTAACTGTGAATACTGTACATTTGTGAAAGAGGAATGAAAAGGGGACGTGGGTTAACTTTGGGTAGACGAGGGTGATTCCCCCTTTAATGACGTTTTATGACAAATATGCTGGATTTTTTTGCTCATGGACTATTTTAAAGGAATTTACAAAAAAAAAAAAAAAAGAAACAGGTAAACGAAAAAAGTTTATAAATCTTAATTTGAGACTGTTTTATTATAATTATTGCTATTATAATTATTGTTATTATAATTATTGTTCAGATAATTTATTTTCACTGCCTTTCTTTTTACACTATCGTCACCCGAAACATAATACGGATGCTGTTTATGCCAACTATGAATATATTTTTTAGCTTAAGTGCTTTTTCTCTGAGCTGTTAAAAGTTTATACTCGCAGGAAATAAAGAGATCAAGTTCACTTTTCCATCCATTCCCTCTACTCCATGCTCAAACAATAGAATCCTGAGAGTGCATTTAACCCATTTAGGCCTAGAATTATTGAATGCTTTAACCAGTGAAAAATAGCAGATATACAAGCTCGCAGCGCGGCACCGAGTGCCGCGCTGCGAGCTTGTAGATCTGCTATTTTTGAAAAATCGTGAAAATTTGAATTTTGACCCAGTTCTATAAGTGTCTTTTGAATCCTTCTAAGGTTTTTTTTAAAAACCCTATGTTTCTGTGTCAGCAATCTGGCCAGCCATCGTCAAAGAAAAGGTCCTTTTCACTTAACTGGGGCTCAATTAGTCTGTTCTTGAGAGACTACTATGTCAGTGGTTCTCAAACCTTTTCATGTGAAGGACCCCCAAAATTATATTTATTTGGCCACGGACCCCGAACTCAAAATATTTAGTTCCAGGGACCACCCAGAAGCAAGATTTTAGTTACAAACGTTCGCTTTGAAAATACATATATTCAAAGATGTGCACACATTTTCACGACTTTTTCAAAAATAGCAGATCTACAAGCTCGCAGCGCGGCACTCGGTGCCGCGCTGTGAGCTTGTATATCTGCTATTTTTCACTGGTTAAAGCATTCAATAATTCTAGGCCTGAGGAGTAGTTCACCCCAAAATGTTTTTTTTATCCCTATTGATAACTCACACCATGGAGACTTGAGTTCAAGTAAGCCATTTACCATGAGAGGGAGTGGGTTGTTGGCTGATTTACCACTGTTTCAGGGTTGTGGCACGAGGCGTAGCCGACGCCTCGTGCCAAACAACCCTAAAACAGTGGTAAATCAGCCAACAACCCACGACCCTCGAATGGTAAATTGCTTTTCTAAAATGAAAGAAAACACAGTTGTAACTTGCAATGTTACAACCGCAACACAACAGTGGGCGGGGTCCATGAGCCAACTCAAGGTTGTTGACTGATTTACCACTGTTTTAAGCCAATCAGAATCCTTTATCTGAACATGTGACCACAAAAAGTGGTAGAATAATACTTTTTTTTTGTTTTTGTCGCATTGCTAAGACAAAAATGTGATTATAGTAAATCTACCCCCCAATGGGGATAAATGTATTGTAATCAAATTATTGTCTTAGGAATGCGACAAAAAAACTAAAATTATTATTGAATGGCATGGCATGAGTAATCAATAGAAAAAGTCATTTGGGGGGTGAACTAGACCTTTAACTCTGTGTGTACAAATGTAAACTCTCAGAGTGAAATGTACACTAATGATTTTATTGTGAACAGTGTATGTGTGGACAATTGGACATGCATTTTTCTGTTACTAATAATGGCACTTATTAACTTTCACTTTCCTCCGTGCCATACTAAGACCAGGTGCCATGTTGAGTTTGGGGAACACTGCAGGCTTATGTTAAAGCAGGGGTCTTCAACAGGGGGTCCGGGACCCCTAGGGGGTCCTCAGAGTTATTACAAGGGGTCCACCAAATCTTTGTGTGATCTTTCTTTTTACTTCTTTCTTTTTTGCCTCCTTTTTTATATTAACCACTTGAACCCTAGCGTCCATATTCAGAGAACTTTAGCCAAAAAATAGACAATCTACAAACTCACAACGCCTTGCGCTGTGAGGCGTTGTGAGCTTGTAGATTGCTCAAAGAGCAGAGTGAAAGGTCAAGTTCTTTTTAAGTATTGGCGGTTCAAGTGGTTAAATATCTGAAAACACAAATTGACATGATTCCAAATACACTGATGATTGTGCCGTCAAAAAATTAAACAATATGGAATCTATATGGAATATGTACAGGTTGCGGGGGTCCCTGCTTCATCTCCCTCTCAACTAAGGGGTCCTTGGCCTGAAAACGTACAGTCCATTGTTCAAAACGTCTTTTGGACGCCGATTTGCTAAATACACCTCAAAAGGTACAATGTCATTCGCTTTTATTTGCTGGTTAATTTGACGTTGATTTGTTTTTTTCCAGTACCATTACTATAATATGTATTTTGAGTGACCGATGAGATCACTGTGGTCTGTTGTTGCACACCTGTCATTAACCATCACTGATTGACAGTTTGGCCAGTGGCGTTTCAAACATTCCTCCATGATGGTTCCACAGTCCTGCTCCGCAGACATTGTCAATAACACATCTGTTAGACAACACGTAATAAGCCCTATATTATTTTATATACCATGTCGTATGGAGGCTTCTAGCAAAAATAGTGAAAATAGCTATGGCATCGTAACATGTTGTGAGCTTGTAGAGCTGCCATTTTCACTACTTTTGAAGATGTTTGAGAACGAGAACGTTTTTTTAAATTCTTTGGAAATGTTTGCCTATAACGCCTACAATGGCTTCCTTGCAGGGAAGCCTGGTTGAAAGTGGTTAAGCCTACAGTATATAAGGATTGGACGATAAGCGATACTATCGTTTATCGTGATAAAAAACACTCACGATAATCGTAACGTGGAGATTGAATTTATCGCGAAATCGTTGGCCGAGCTGCATATCCGGTACCACTTAAAACCTCTATTGGTAAAACATACTAATATACATACTTGATACATACTTGATACAGTCTTTTCTTTCACTCTCTACCAAACCCAGGATAATGGTTGTTGGGGATATTTCGATTATTGCGATAATATCGTAAATCCCGATTTCTTTGGTCACAATAATCGTGAAATCGGAAATGTTCACATCGTCCCATCCCTAACAGTATATAGATTATACTTTGTTGCATGACATTACTTCAGGAAAATAACAGATTTTGGAAAAACTGAAAAAAGTGTGACATGCATAGCAAGCCGTTCATCGGAGGAAAATCTCTTATTTCCCCAGAAACAACGTGGTTGTGTGATGAAATATAAACGAGCCCTCTTATACACAGTAGTTTGAGGGAGGTACTATCCAAGGATCTGGTAGTTTGAGGGAGGTACTGTCCAAGGATCTGGTAGTTTGAGGGAGGATCTGGCAGTTTGAGGGAGGTACTATCCAAGGATCTGGTAGTTTGAGGGAGGTACTGTCCAAGGATCTGGTAGTTTGAAGGATCTGGTAGTTTAAGGGAGGTACTATCCAAGGATCTGGTAGTTTGAGGGAGGTACTGTCCAAGGATCTGGTAGTTTGAGGGAGGATCTGGCAGTTTGAGGGAGGTACTATCCAAGGATCTGGTAGTTTGAGGGAGGATCTGGCAGTTTGAGGGAGGTACTGTCCAAGGATCTGGCAGTTTGAGGGAGGTACTGTCCAAGGATCTGGCAGTTTGAGGGAGGATCTGGCAGTTTGAGGGAGGTACTATCCAAGGATCTGGTAGTTTGAGGGAGGTACTGTCCAAGGATCTGGTAGTTTGAGGGAGGTACTGTCCAAGGATCTGGCAGTTTGAGGGAGGATCTGGCAGTTTGAGGGAGGTACTATCCAAGGATCTGGTAGTTTGAGGGAGGTACTGTCCAAGGATCTGGTAGTTTGAGGGAGGTACTGTCCAAGGATCTGGTAGTTTGAGGGAGGTACTATCCAAGGATCTGGTAGTTTGAGGGAGGTACTATCCAAGGATCTGGTAGTTTGAGGGAGGTACTATCCAAGGATCTGGTAGTTTGAGGGAGGTACTATCCAAGGATCTGGTAGTTTGAGGGAGGTACTATCCAAGGATATGGTCAAACTCTGAATCAGTGTCTCTGTTTCTGTTCGCCTCGATGTCACAACGTTTCATCAACTCATCTGCTCTTACCTGAGCGAGAAAACCCACGCCTGCTCTTTGCTACCTATTCAAAGCTGACAATCTGGTCGCCATAACATGATGTTGATAATAAAGAAAAACATGTAAGCCTAACGGTGGAGCCTCTGTGACATTTCTTGTCTACTCTCTGCCACACAGAGCACATTTACTGACATACATTGTTGAGAGACAGTAGAAAATAATAAGTGGTTATCCTCCCTTTCAAACACGACAACAGACCACACACACAATGTTTTTCTTTTCACCATCTAGGAGGATTTATTTTTTACCATCTAGAGGACTTTTCATGCCGGGACCCCCAAAATAATCATATTTGAACTGGGGACCCCCCCATCCTGACAAGCACTAAGAGTTGAGGCATTACATTTTGTATAACATGGTTCTATTGTGAACATAGCAGGTCTACATGCTCACAACACCTCGCATTGAGAGGCATTGTGAGCATGTAGATCTGCTATTTGCACAATTTCTGCCTCTAATATTTGACAGTTTGGCCACTGTTTAATTTGTCATTTTACTGGTATTAAAACGTTCTTAAATCGTCACTTTAGAAATGTGCACTTTATGTTGGTTTGTTTACTGTTGAGTGAGAAAACAATGTTTCACATTAAGTTAATCATCTGAGGACCCCCCCCAAAATAACTTGAACCCTCGCATCCCTATTCTGGGCATGCCATATAATGGCTGGACATACGGTGAAAATGGCAGATCTACATGCTCACAATGCATCGTGTTGTGATGCATTGTGCGCTTGTAGATCGGCAATTTTCAGCAAATGCGTTTGGGGTAGAGGGGGAGACCAATGGGGACGCCAGTCAGAGTCTATAGGGTTTAAGTGGTTAATATAACAGGGTCTGAACAAATAATAGCACCTTTTCTTTACCATTGACTGATAGGACATCCATGTTCTATGGAAAACACAGAAAAGTAATAGAAAATTCCACACTGTCCCATTTGGATGAGATAGAATCAACAAATGTGATTTCGAAACACACACACACATACACGCATTTTGTATAACAGTTCTATCGCCTTGCATTGCGAGGCGTTGTGAGCATGTAGATCGGCTATTTTCACAATTTCTGCCTCTAATATTTGACAATATGGCCAATGTTTTAGAGGTAATAAAAAAGGATTTAAATTGTCACTTTAGTAATGTGCATATACCCCATATACACTTAAACTTTATGTTGGTTTGTTTACTGTTGAGTGAGAAAACAATGTTGTGCATTATGTTAATCATCAGGGGACCCCCCAAAATAATTTGGGGACCCCCCTGGGGTTCCCGACCATAGACTGTATAAAAGATATGGACAAAGCGAAGCCATTGGTTTCTATGCAGCGCAAATGACACAATATGGGTCCTTGGCATGGGTGTCGCCATCATAGATTGTAAAGGCATCAGAGGATGCTATTGGCTGCCAACGGTCACGTGCAACCGCAGGGATACATGGGAGAATGTGGTCGGAGCCTCCCGAAATACAGCACACGAAGAAGAACACAGCCGGCTGGTATCAGTTTAGTTGGCCACGCCCCCCGCAACTTTATAATTTATTTTAAAATAAATTGGACCACATTTCGACAAAACGAATATGATGGTGATTGAAAGGCAATTTTTAACTAGCGATAGGAACCATAAAGTATTCATGAAAATGTTAATTAAGGTTAGAAAACGAAAGGGGAAAATGAATGGGATCCAATGGAGAACAATTCTTTTTGCGATCGGTCCGGGGGGGAAAACAGCGCAACTAGCGGCCAATCATAGGAAGTTTTACTTCCGTATTGGAGTCATTTTAAATGGGCAGAACTATGGCCCTGTTCCCGACCCACAGGTTGAGAACCACTGCAGTAGACCCTCACCACTGTACTTATGTTATGCTGTGTAAAAATACTGTAGGCCAGGGTTCCCCAAATAGTTTTCCCCAAGGTCCGAATCATGTCTAGGGTACCAAGCAGAGGGCCACAACATTGAATTATGTCTAGGGTACCAAGCAGAGGGCCACAACATTGAATTATGTCTAGGGTACCAAGCAGAGGGCCACAACATTGAATTATGTCTAGGGTACCAAGCTGAGGGCCACAACATTGAATTATGTCTAGGGTACCAAGCCGAGGGCCACAACATTGAATTATGTCTAGGGTACCAAGCTGAGGGCCACAACATTGAATTATGTCTAGGGTACCAAGCAGAGGGCCACAACATTGAATTATGTCTAGGGTACCAAGCCGAGGGCCACAGCATTGAATTATGTCTAGGGTACCAAGCAGAGGGCCACAACATTGAATTATGTCTAGGGTACCAAGCTGAGGGCCACAACATTGAATTATGTCTACTAGGGTACCAAGCAGAGGGCCACAACATTGAATTATGTCTAGGGTACCAAGCCGAGGGCCACAACATTGAATTATGTCTAGGGTACCAAGAAGAGAGGGCCACAACATTGAATTATGTCTAGGGTACCAAGCAGAGGGCCACAACATTGAATTATGTCTAGGGTACCAAGCAGAGGGCCACAACATTGAATTATGTCTAGGGTACCAAGCAGAGGGCCACAACATTGAATTATGTCTAGGGTACCAAGCAGAGGGCCACAGCATTGAATTATGTCTAGGGTACCAAGCAGAGGGCCACAACATTGAATTATGTCTAGGGTACCAAGCAGAGGGCCACAGCATTGAATTATGTCTAGGGTACCAAGCAGAGGGCCACAGCATTGAATTATGTCTAGGGTACCAAGCAGAGGGCCACAACATTGAATTATGTCTAGGGTACCAAGCAGAGGGCCACAACATTGAATTATGTCTAGGGTACCAAGCAGAGGGCCACAACATTGAATTATGTCTAGGGTACCAAGCAGAGGGCCACAGCATTGAATTATGTCTAGGGTACCAAGCAGAGGGCCACAACATTGAATTATGTCTAGGGTACCAAGCAGAGGGCCACAGCATTGAATTATGTCTAGGGTACCAAGCAGAGGGCCACAACATTGAATTATGTCTAGGGTACCAAGCAGAGGGCCACAGCATTGAATTATGTCTAGGGTACCAAGCAGAGGGCCACAACATTGAATTATGTCTAGGGTACCAAGCAGAGGGCCACAGCATTGAATTATGTCTAGGGTACCAAGCAGAGGGCCACAACATTGAATTATGTCTAGGGTACCAAGCAGAGGGCCACAACATTGAATTATGTCTAGGGTACCAAGCAGAGGGCCACAACATTGAATTATGTCTAGGGTACCAAGCAGAGGGCCACAACATTGAATTATGTCTAGGGTACCAAGCAGAGGGCCACAGCATTGAATTATGTCTAGGGTACCAAGCAGAGGGCCACAACATTGAATTATGTCTAGGGTACCAAGCAGAGGGCCACAACATTGAATTATGTCTACTAGGGTACCAAGCAGAGGGCCACAACATTGAATTATGTCTAGGGTACCAAGCAGAGGGCCACAACATTGAATTATGTCTAGGGTACCAAGCAGAGGGCCACAACATTGAATTATGTCTAGGGTACCAAGCAGAGGGCCACAACATTGAATTATGTCTAGGGTACCAAGCAGAGGGCCACAACATTGAATTATGTCTAGGGTACCAAGCAGAGGGCCACAACATTGAATTATGTCTAGGGTACCAAGCAGAGGGCCACAGCATTGAATTATGTCTAGGGTACCAAGCAGAGGGCCACAACATTGAATTATGTCTAGGGTACCAAGCAGAGGGCCACAGCATTGAATTATGTCTAGGGTACCAAGCAGAGGGCCACAGCATTGAATTATGTCTAGGGTACCAAGCAGAGGGCCACAACATTGAATTATGTCTAGGGTACCAAGCAGAGGGCCACAACATTGAATTATGTCTAGGGTACCAAGCAGAGGGCCACAACATTGAATTATGTCTAGGGTACCAAGCAGAGGGCCACAGCATTGAATTATGTCTAGGGTACCAAGCAGAGGGCCACAACATTGAATTATGTCTAGGGTACCAAGCAGAGGGCCACAACATTGAATTATGTCTACTAGGGTACCAAGCAGAGGGCCACAACATTGAATTATGTCTAGGGTACCAAGCAGAGGGCCACAACATTGAATTATGTCTAGGGTACCAAGCAGAGGGCCACAACATTGAATTATGTCTAGGGTACCAAGCAGAGGGCCACAACATTGAATTATGTCTAGGGTACCAAGCAGAGGGCCACAACATTGAATTATGTCTAGGGTACCAAGCTGAGGGCCACAACATTGAATAATGTCTAGGGTACCAAGAAGAGAGGGCCACAACATTGAATTATGTCTAGGGTACCAAGCAGAGGGCCACAACATTGAATTATGTCTAGGGTACCAAGCAGAGGGCCACAACATTGAATTATGTCTAGGGTACCAAGCTGAGGGCCACAACATTGCAGGGTGCGACGGTAGTGTTTCCGCTACTCCAGCAACAGTTCAGATATCGTCACTGTCGGGCAGAAACCTTGTATCTCCAAGTTTCACATGTGTAAATGTTTTGGTAAAGCAAAGCCCTGCTTCATCATACAAGATCGTCGCTCAAAACGAGTGAAAACAGCAGATCTACAAGCACACAACGCCTCGCACTGCGAGGCGTTGTGTGCTTGTAGATCGGCTGTTTTCACTATTTTAGTAAATTCTTTAGATGATAAATACAAAACGAACAGTTTTGGACATACAAGGTTTTCACCCGACAATGACGATATACTAGTGTTGTTGCTGCTCTTATACCACCATTATTACTGGGGTTGGTGGGGGCCAGACAGTAGCCCGCCGCGGGCCGCAAATGGCCCGCGGGCCGCCTATTGGGGAACCCTGCTGTAGGCCTATCCCCCGTTGCTATGATCAGCCACTCTCCAATAACCAAGGCTCTCCACTAACCTTGACAGTTATGTCATGGTAGATCAATATCAACATTTTGATGTAGAGATGCCAGTTAGTCCCCTCCCCTCCAATTTAGTTTCCTCTTGGCTCTTGCTAATCACTGGAACATCATCTGGAGTGATACTACGCGTGTGGTGGTGGCCACACCCTACGTACGGATATAATATTTTATTTTCCGGGTAAAAGAAAAGATGATAGTCCACCTGTGGTTTTTGTTTACATCCTGGCCACATGGTGCGTTCCAGTCGCCGGGGAAAATAAGGTAGAAACACTGAACAACCTGGCAGTGGCGGATGAATCAATTAATTAATACCTGGTGGTGATTGTGTTCCAATAAAACAATGAACTTATAGACATTTTCCCGCATAACCTTCCCTCTAAATCATGGGTCATCAACAGGGGGTCCGGGACCCCTAGGGGGTCCTCAGAGTTACTACAGGGGGTCCTCCAAATCTTTGAGGGATAGAAACGCATTTCTCCTTTTTAAAAAAAATATTAACCACTTAATCAGCGTCCACATTCTGAGAATATTAGCCAAAAATAGCCGATCTACAAGGTCCCAACGCCTCGCAGATTTTCGGCTTTGGTGTAGAGGGGAAAAAGAGACAACAAAGTACAGAGTGAAAGGTCAAGTTCATTAAGTATAGGGTTAAGTGGTTAAATATCTGAAAACACAAATTGACATAAATCCAAAATACACTGATGATTGTGCTGTCAAACAGTTAAATGATAATCTATGAACAGGTTGTGGGGGTCCCTGCTTCATCTCTCTCTCGACCTGAAAACGTTCTGTTTCATGGGCGATTAGTGACAGGTCACCTGCCTTCCATTGTGTCTGATACATGATGCCGTCCTGGCGCACTCTCAGCCTTGTCGTTTTTCAATCTGGCCTCCAACAGACCAGAAGCCATGAGACTGTGTGTTCCTCCAACAGACCAGAAGCCATGAGACTGTGTGTTCGTCAAGCCTGATTAATGCCCAGTCTCAACTGCAGTAACGTGAGCTGAAAATAGCTATTTTACAAGTTTGAGGAGCTTGTAGACCAACTGTTTTTGCCGTGCGACACACGTTACACAAATAAGCACATCGGGGCAGTTGTGGTCCATTAACTAATTGCATTTACTCAAGTAGAATTTTGAGGTATTTGTGCTTTGAGTACTTGAGTATTTCCAATTTTCAATACTTTTACTTCTACTATACTCCACTACAGTTCGGATCCAAATATTGTACTTTTTACTCAGGTCGCAGTTTAGTATCAAAACCTCCACCGGCCGTCCGTCCGTCGGTCGGTCACACGTCACACGTCACACGTCACACCTTTGCCCTGCTCATATCTCCGCATCAGTATGACATCACACTGCTGACATCAGTATGACATCACACCGTACACAAATGACCCTTATATAAGACCGGCATTATCTACCGACAGATTAGTAACAAGATGTCAAAATCGTCTAGGAAGGATGGTGTGAGTCATGCTGGCACCCTTCGCGGCAGGAGGAAGCTGGTGCAATCGACCCCTTGGCTTGTCGGGACCCCTGCCTACTAACGGGGTGGCAGGCTATCACCTCAGACTAGAACCCGTACGGGGTGGCCGACACCAGCCCATTGACAAGAGAGAGGCCTTGATGTCCCTTTACTCTTTGATGGGGTGGCCAGTTGACTAAGAGTTTCCGTTCGGGCCTTCTCGATATTGTACAGATTTCCACGGGAAATCTGGGGGTGGCTGTTACAAAGACCCTCACTCACCTTCACGTCATGTGGCTAGTCGTTAGGTAGCCATAGTTACACGTTGAAGGTTGAATCTCCAGATATGGAGATAACCAACACATCCCTCCATATATGGAGATAACCGACGAATCTCACTAAGTCTGACCTCACAAGCCCCATATTTGGACACGAACAACATATAACTCCATATATAGAGACATAGCTGCTGACATCAGTATGACATCACACTGCTGACATCAGTATGACATCACACCGTACACAAATGACCCTTATATAAGACCGGCATTATCTACCGACAGATTGTGGAGATCTCCCGATTAGGGAGTCTTACTGGTTTGAAAACTAACTAAGTAACTGGTTACTTTGTAGATTTGTATTATTGCAACACACACACACACACACACACACACACACACACACACACACACACACACACACACACACACACACACACACACACACACTAACCACTTCAGCCCTATATATATTTCAGCCATCCAAAAATAGCCGATCTACAACTCACAATGCGTTGCGATGTGTCGCATCATAAGCTTGTAGATCTGCTATTTTCAAAAGATTTCTTTACATTTGAAAACTTGAAATGGCACATTCTGCAAAATGAATAGTTTTACCTTTGGTACTTTAAGTACATTTGATGCCAATACTTTTGTACTCAAGTACATTTAGAATTCCCTACTTTTACTTGTAAGAGTATTTCTACATTGCAATATTGATACTTTTGCTTACGTAAAACAGGTGAGTACCTTTTCCACCACTGTATCAGGGGTCATCCCGAGGGGTCATCAGGGGTCATCCCGAGGTCACCCCTCTCTCCCAGCCTCCTTGACCTCTCACCCCGGAAGCACTTACACTGTCATGCTTTCAGGCTCCTCCCCACTCTGAGCACAGAGATATTTATATTTACAGGCCCTTTTAAAACGCTAAGGTCCCCCCCTGGAAAACATGACACTGTGACACGGACAACATCCTTGTAAAGAGATGAAAGCATCGCCACGTTCCAAAGGTGGAACCCAAAGTCCAGGGAATCTTAGAGAGTCAGGGGCTGAAATTTTTAAAAGGGCCTTTTCGTGAAAATATCTGAAATAGCAGACCTCTAAGCTGACAACGCATTGCGCTGCGACGAGTTGAGAGCTTGGAGGTTGGCTATTTTCAGTGCTAGACACCACACTGAACTAAGCATAATCAAGTCAGTACTGGAGATGTGACATAACGGCATGGATTTCTACACAGAGAGGGCAGTTCTTTCAACATAAGATGCTGCATTCAAGTTCAGGAGAGTTTGGACAAGGCAATTCTCTTGAATGCTGCCTTCAGGTATGCCATGGAAAGGGGGCACTTTCATTTCTTTCATTGTAGTGAAAACTGCATTCATGATCTGGAGAGGGCAGACTTTTACAGACCCGTCTGTGGCCTGGTAGAGGAGGGGTCCTGGTAGAGGAGGGGTCCTGGTAGAGTGGAGGGGTCCTGGTAGAGTGGAGGGGTCCTGGTAGAGTGGAGGGGTCCTGATAGAGGAGGGGTCCTGGTAGAGTGGAGGGGTCCTGGTAGAGGAGGGGTCCTGGTAGAGGAGGGGTCCTGGTAGAGTGGAGGGGTCCTGGTAGAGTGGAGGGGTCCTGGTAGAGGAGGGGTCCTGGTAGAGTGGAGGGGTCCTGGTAGAGGAGGGGTCCTGGTAGAGGAGGGGTCCTGGTAGAGGAGGGGTCCTGGTAGAGTGGAGGGGTCCTGGTAGAGTGGAGGGGTCCTGGTAGAGGAGGGGTCCTGGTAGAGTGGAGGGGTCCTGGTAGAGTGGAGGGGTCCTGGTAGAGTGGAGGGGTCCTGGTAGAGTGGAGGGGTCCTGGTAGAGGAGGGGTCCTGGTAGAGGAGGGGTCCTGGTAGAGGAGGGGTCCTGGTAGAGTGGAGGGGTCCTGGTAGAGAGGAGGGGTCCTGGTAGAGTGGAGGGGTCCTGGTAGAGGAGGGGTCCTGGTAGAGTGGAGAGGTCCTGGTAGAGGAGGGGTCCTGGTAGAGGAGGGGTCCTGGTAGAGGAGGGGTCCTGGTAGAGTGGAGGGGTCCTGGTAGAGTGGAGGGGTCCTGGTAGAGGAGGGGTCCTGGTAGAGGAGGGGTCCTGGTAGAGTGGAGGGGTCCTGGTAGAGTGGAGGGGTCCTGGTAGAGGAGGGGTCCTGGTAGAGGAGGGGTCCTGGTAGAGTGGAGGGGTCCTGGTAGAGGAGGGGTCCTGGTAGAGTGGAGGGGTCCTGGTAGAGAGGAGGGGTCCTGGTAGAGTGGAGGGGTCCTGGTAGAGGAGGGGTCCTGGTAGAGTGGAGAGGTCCTGGTAGAGGAGGGGTCCTGGTAGAGGAGGGGTCCTGGTAGAGGAGGGGTCCTGGTAGAGTGGAGGGGTCCTGGTAGAGTGGAGGGGTCCTGGTAGAGGAGGGGTCCTGGTAGAGGAGGGGTCCTGGTAGAGTGGAGGGGTCCTGGTAGAGTGGAGGGGTCCTGGTAGAGGAGGGGTCCTGGTAGAGTGGAGGGGTCCTGGTAGAGGAGGGGTCCTGGTAGAGGAGGGGTCCTGGTAGAGTGGAGGGGTCCTGGTAGAGGAGGGGTCCTGGTAGAGTGGAGGGGTCCTGGTAGAGGAGGGGTCCTGGTAGAGGAGGGGTCCTGGTAGAGTGGAGGGGTCCTGGTAGAGGAGGGGTCCTGGTAGAGTGGAGGGGTCCTGGTAGAGTGGAGGGGTCCTGGTAGAGTGGAGGGGTCCTGGTAGAGTGGAGGGGTCCGGGAATCCGGGCTGGTGATGGGCAGGGGTGTCGTACCAAATTCTGGGCCCTGGGTAGTGGGTACACCCGTTTTGATGTCACTTCACTGGCTCCCGGTCGTTTTTAGAACTGATTTTAAAATTCTTTTAATTTCATTTAAGGCCCAAAATCGCTGAGCTCCTTCCCCCTTATGACCCTCCTCGTGACCTGAGGTCCGCAGGCAAGGGGCTCCTAAAAGTCCGTACTGTGAACTATGTCACAAAGGGTGAGCGGGCCTTCGCCATCCCAGCTCCCAAGCTCTGGAATTCGCTACCTGAGAACATTCGCCTTACTGATTCCCTTACTCTTTTTAAAACACTATTAAAAACGTATTTGTTCCAGAAAGCATTCCTGTAAATAACCCCTTTGGTTTTCATGGCCTTTTTGCCTATGTTGTTTTTAATTATTTTTCTTAAATGCATGGTTATTTTAGTGTTGTAATTATGATAGATCATCTTGTTCCTTTGTTTTTTCTTTGGAAATGTGTTGTTTTTATTATCCTGTCATTTGTTGTGCAGCACTTTGTGGCTTATGTCTAGAAAGGTGCTATATAAATAAAGTTATTATTATTATTACAAGGATTCACTGCGTTATTTTGTGCTTTAACTATTGAAAAATAGCAGATATACAACCTGAATCAGCTACAAGTGAGGTTTACGGTCTCCATTCCTACACGCCTCATCCTCAGAGCATTTTGTTTTTCCACCAAACTCAATTAATGGAATCAAAAGCGAGCCCAGGCTGGACTTCAGAGAGGACAGAGTTTGAAGAGAGATGGTGATAACCGAGATGAAAGCGGAAAGCACCGCCGTTTAGTTCAGTTCAATCGGGAGTCTCTCATGATAACGATGAAGGGATGGGGAAGGAGTCAGTCAGAAGAAAGGGAACGGGTTCCGTCCTCTCCTTGGATGCCAGCTTTTGAGGGGAAAGGCTCGATATTTCTATGTGTCATTAGTTCGACTAAGGGTTAAGGGTTAGGGTTACGTCATTCCAACCAGTTCCTTTCTGCTCCATCAGGCGCCCCTGCTGGGGGGGGTGAGCATTCAGCAAAAATAACAGATCTACTGTACAAGCTCACAAATGCGTGGCAATGCGACAATCTGTGAGTTTGTACAGATCGACTATCTCGGACAAAAGACATTTGGTCTAGAGTGAAAAAAGGAGTGGGTCTTTTATAGACCCCTGGGGGACTCCAGTCAACTACAGGGATCACAGGGGTAAAGTAAGTGTAAGTAGGATCTGAGTTCCTAACCAGGGGTCATCGCCATGCTGGCTTGTGCTGGACATTTTTGTCAAAATTTAAACTTACTGTAACAGGTTTCAAATGGAACCAAATGGGCCCTTTATGGGTCCATTTGGTTCCATTTGTACCCTCTCAGAGAGAACCACTAATACTAGTTAGACTCCTAATGTGCCATACAGAGTGTCATAGTAGTAAATCAGTGTCATACAAGAAAACCTGTAGAAAAACCCAGTGTAAAAAAGAACATCTAGAATTTGCCACGGACAAGACCAAGTCTTTGCCACTGAAATATCGATGACCCCCTAGGGGCAGCATAGCTCAGGGGTAGAGAAACCGTTATTAGAGCACGAAGGGTTCCCGAAGGGTTCCCAGTTCGAAATCCGGGCTCCCCCTGAGTTAATGTCGAAGAGTCCTTGAGCAAGACTCTGAACCGCGCTATATAAATGCACCAAGGCACCAACCCCTGTTTCCCAAACCACAACAAGGAGTGAAGGGACAGTGTTTTTCGCAGGTCTTTCAGTCCGAGTGTATCAAAAAAAGCATCTCGGTTAAGGTGGAGACGACCTCTCGTTGGTCGGACCGGGTTAACATTCACCAGGTTAGCATTCACCAGCGTCGGCAGGTTAGCATGTCACCAGCGTTAGTTTTACTGAGGTTAGGGTTAGGGTTAAGGGCCGAATTATGTCTAGGGTACCAAGCTGAGGGCCACAACATTGCAGGGGGCGACGGTGGCGTTCCCGCTACTCCAGCGACAGTTCAGATATCGTCGTTGTCGGGTGAAAATCGTGTATGTCCAAAACCGTTCGCTTTGCAATTATCATTTTAAAAATTATCTTAACTAGTGAAAACAGCCGATCTACAAGCACACAACGCCTCACACCGCGAGGCGTTGTGTGCTTGTAGTTTTCACTACCTTTGTGCAACGGCCTTGTATGATTTGCGAAAGAACGTACAAATTTGGAGATACGAGATTTCCACCCGACAACGACGATATACTAGTGTTGTTGCTGCTCTTATACCACCATTATTACTGGGGTTGGAGTGGGGGCCAGACAGTAGCACCCCGCGGGCCGCAAATGGCCCGCGGGCCGCCTATTGGGGAACCCTGCCCTACACGTTTACAACAATCCCTTGCGTAACCAAGAGCCAGATAATATGCAGAGGGCTGAGCAGCATACAGTATAGCACTTTCATCCAACCCTGCAGCGATGCCCCCGGAGGATAATGGGATGCATGACGTGTCACAATCTCCTTCCAGTGGGACCGCGGGTACAATCTGGGACATTAGCTTGGCCTTCAATGGGATCCGGGCCTCCACACACACACACACACACACACACACACACACAAAGGTGCAATCTATCGTTGGCATCTCAAGAGGACTACAAACATGCACACAAAAGTAAGAGGCAAAGAAGAAGAAGAAAAAAGAGAGGGCCTCTGACAGTGATCCTCTGAAATACGCGATAGAATCTTTTTTCGCATCCCCGAGGAGTTATGAAATAAACTCTCGCTGCGAAAAGTCGACGTCAACGTCGACGTACTACACATCATCACACCCAGTGACATACTGTGGGCCTGGCCGGGGCCGCAAACGGCGGTGCGGTGCGTGCACGTCGAAATGTGTGCTAGTTTCCACCGTGATGGTCCCTCGACTCTCTCTCTTATGAAACAGGGAAGGGGAGCAGAGGAAGTTATCGTAACACAGACGGCCATACAATAAACTGCCATGACACAACGGGCGTATAACCCATTCAGAACGGGTCACATTATATGTATCATTATGTTATGCTTTAACTACTGAAAAATAGCAGATATACAAGCTCACAGCGCGGCCGCGCTGCGAGCTTGTAATGTATATCTGCTATTTTTGAAAAATCTTGAAAATTAGAATTTTGAACCGATTCTACAAGTGTCTTTTGAATCCTTCTAAGACTTTTTGAAAAACCTACTGTATGTTTCTGTCAGCAATCTGGCCAGCCATCGTCAAAGAAAAGGTCCTTTTCACTTAACTGGTGCTCAGTTAGTCTGTTCTTGAGAGACTACTATGTCAGAGGTTCTCAAACCTTTTCATGTGAAGGACCCCCAAAATGACATTTATTTGAACACGGACCCCCATCTCAAAATATGTAGTTCCAGGGACCACCCAGAAGCAAAATTTGAGTTACAAACGTTCGCTTTGAAAATACATTATTATTCAAAGATTTTACACACATTTTCACGACTTTTTTCAAAAATAGCAGATCTGCAAGCTCGCAGCGCGGCACTCGGTGCCGCGCTGTGAGCTTGTATATCTGCTATTTTTCACTGGTTAAAGCATTCAATAATTCTAGGCCCTAAATGGGATAAAGGACAAAATGAAGTAGCGCTGCTCCTCCTAAGCGCCATTCAGACGGAGCTGGTGTCCTCCTCCATCACACACAGGACTGCTCAGTCCCCAAGCTGGAACCCAGCAGGAAGGAAAGGACTTGAAGAGGAAGCACTTATGAGAATTTATTACGACAAAAAGGGGGAGTAAATCTGGAAGGTGCGTGCGCTTAGACATGCACGTGCACGCGCGCGCGTGTGTGTGTTCGTGGATTAATAAACGGGTGGCGAGGACAGAGGTATAACACGCAGATCGACACGCACACACACAGCAGCGCATTCTCCCAGAGAAAAGTGGGACATCCTCCAAAAACACCCTGCTCACAGCAGCTACTGACAAGTCTCTTTTAAAACCTCCTTTCTTCTCCTGTCTGAGGCAGACAAATTCATCCCCCTTGTCTTTAGACAATCACCTCTTTTCTTTCCGCCTGTTGCGCCGGCGAAAGAATAAGGGAGGATAATGTGGCGAGAGAGTGCGAGAGAGGGGAAAAAGATAGCTAGGGGAGAGAGACAGAGAGAGAGAGGGAGGGAGAGAGAGAGAGAGAGAGGGAGAGAGAGAGGGAGAGAGAGAGAGAGAGAGAGAGAGGGAGAGAGAGAGGCATCTGCCGCACAGAGAGAGAGAGAGAGAGAGAGAGAGAGAGAGAGAGAGAGAGGGGGAGAGAGAGAGGGAGGGAGAGAGACAGAGAGAGAGAGGGAGAGAGAGAGAGAGAGAGAGAGAGAGAGAGGCATCTGCTGCACAGAGAGAGAGAGAGAGAGAGAGAGAGAGAGAGAGAGAGAGAGAGAGAGAGAGAGAGAGAGAGAGAGAGGCAATCTGCTGCACAGAGAGAGAGAGAGAGAGAGAGAGAGAGAGAGAGAGAGAGAGAGAGAGAGAGAGAGAGAGAGAGAGAGCGAGCGAGGCGCTAGGCTAATGTCCTGTGTGTTAGGGCCCCTGGGACTGGGCGTCTGGGCCCCCGCTATCCTATGACAGCCGCTGACAAAAGGCCCAGGGCTCAGCCCTCAGGAAATCTGAGAGGCGGGGGGCGGGGGGGGGGGTATCTAGGCCGGGAGGGCGGGAAGGGAGGGGAGGGGAGGGGAGGAGGGGAAAAAGGGAGGGAGGAAGAGATTCAGGTGGGTTGTTGCACCTGACGCGTTGCGTTGTCCCTATAAATGCTGGGGATTCTGGGGTAATGGGTGGGCAGGGCTGTTGTTTGCTGTGCGGGGAAAGCTTGAAGGAAGTAGGAAACATCTGACCTGCAGCTTGAGGTGGTGGCCCTCTTTTCACCGCCGTCTCGCTATACCGCTGTACCGCTGTACCGCTACCACCGCTCTTCTGAGTGCTGTCAAAATGTCTCCGCCGCCGCTGCAGACTTAATCACTTCGACCCTGTTTTATGCTTGGGTATTCTAAACCAGTAGTTCTCAAACTTTAAAATGTCAAGGTCTCCCCTTAACTCTGACAGTGTGCAAATGAAACCAAATGGACCCGTAAGGGTCCATTTGGTTTTCATTTGTACACTGTCAGAGTTACAGATTTGTTTGGGTCAATTTAGACCCCCCTAAAGGAACCCACAGAGTCCCTGGAATCCACTTTGAGGAACACTGTTCTAAACTGTGGCAGCGATCCGCTTGTAAGCTTGGAGATCTGTTGAACATTTTAGAACGTTTTGTAGAAAAAAAAATTTGTCCTTTGATGACATGCCCAAAATAGGGACACCAGGGTTGATTGATTGATTGATTGAATTACTTTATTAGCTTAGCTTAGTTTGCACAGGAAAGCACAGTTCAATACAAGCTCTGCCTAGAGGATTCTAAACCCAAGAAAGTGTATGGTTTGTTTCCATTGGGGTCCTTTGTGCTCAATTCATGGAGGTTCATTTGGTTCAGGGCTGTCTACTCTACCTGCACCAATAATAATAAATGTGTCGTTTTAAAAAGTGGTTCAGAGGAGTCCACACATCACAACTATAACAACAACGACAGTGGCGAATTATATGATTGGGATCACGTTCGCAGTGATTGGATGAACGACTGTTGGAACGACACTGACAGCCAATAAAAATTAACCCTAGTTAGAGGGATATTTCACCTTCAAACATCTTCGCGGTCATTTTATCGTCTACTCAGGCGTTTGTGAGCACCCCAGACAGTTTAAGTTGTTTGATTCAGTATTTATTTCGATATTTGATCAGACACACCCCCTTCATATATAAACCCATTGTCACCCCCAACTTCAAACTCCATTTAACCATGAAAACAGCCATCCTTGGTTCTGGTGAGTGATATTGTCCTTCTAATGCGTGAGGGGGGCATGTTCTTTCAACGCATTTTTTTCATTAAAAAAATACAAATAAATTGAATGAAAAAAGTAATTGGAAAAACAGAATAAAGCTACTTACAAACTGTCTGGGCTGTCCACAAAAGCCAGATAGATGTTTGAAATGACCTCAAACTTGTTTGAAAGTGAAAAACCCCTTTAATGTACCCCCTTCCACCTTCCACCATGTGTGTGCCAAAATGTTTAGTTTCCTATGCATTTCGGGTGTTTTAGGGGGTTTGTCCCCCATTTCTTTTTCCCGCCCACGCCACTTCGCGGCATGGGCTGGAGGTGACTCCCCCATCGTTTCTTCCTGCCCCACCTAGTGCTAAAGGCTAGATCCGGCCCTGGGGGATGATGACCCAAATGACACCTCTGGCCTGCATCTTCTTCAGTGTTCACTGGTCCACAGGTATAGAGACATGGAGGAATGCCATGTTGTTATGCAACCAGGCACGCGCTGCAACACAACCTAAGACAGGACAGACAGGACAGACAGACAGACAGACAGACAGACAGACAGACAGACAGACAGACAGACACAAACACACCGCTGATCATGCAACCGATAGAGCAACGCCGCTAAGTAAGCACGTCCAGCACACTGTGGATAGTCTGCACTCATTGTCTTTTTGTACGGCAAGGAGATTGGACAGATTAGCTCTAATTCGACACTCATCCACGTGGCTATCTGGAGGCCTCCATCTGTCTGGGGCTGTTGTTGCATTTCATCAGGGGATTTCACCGTTTTGAACCCAACACGGTTATCACGCTATCTGTCAACGGAGGTTTCACTCTCTAAACCGCATCCTTTCACTGTCGCTCCGGCGCTACTATAACACCGCACTTCTGGCCCTCAGGCCTTCGTTCCATTTTGGGGGCTGAGTGTTGATTGTTTATTCATTCAGAGCGTTTACTGCGGTGCAGTTGTGACTGGAACGGAAAGGAACCTTTGGAAAGAAAGGGAGCTTGGAGGACGATGAATTCATCTGTAGTTTGTTTTTAGCCAGAGGCCGCTGGGGAGGGGGAGGGGCAGTGCTCAGCTGACCTCACAGTGACCGACGCGGAGCATACGACCAGGGGCGTTGCACCAAATCCTGGGCCCTGGGTGCAAGGATTCACCGCGGGCCCCCCCATGAATGTTCTTCATAGGGGGAAGGGGGTTTAACCCATTTAGACTGGGAACGCATTATTACGCATTGTTTTGTGCTTTACCTATTGAAAAATAGCAGATATACAAGCTCACAGTGCGGCACCGAGTGCAGCGCTGCGAGCTTGTAGATCTGCAATTTTTTTTATCTTGAAAATGTGTGCAAGTCTTTGAATATTTCAAATTCTTCTATGACATGTTTCTATGTCAGTGGTGCTCAAACCTTTTCATGTGAAGGACCCCCAAAATGATATGTATTTGGCCGCGGACCCACATCTCAAAACATTTAGTTCCGGCCTCCGGGGACCCCCCAGAAGTTATATTTGCACACATTTTCACGACTTTTCAAAAAAATTGCAGATCTACAAGCTCGCAGCGCGGCACTCGGTGCCGCGCTGTGAGCTTGTATATCTGCTATTTTTCAAATAGTTAAAGTATAAAATAATCTTCATGGGCCCTAGTAACTCAGTTACCCCCTCCCCCCCCTGTGACGCCCCTGCTGCTCAGCTAACCTAGCAGTGACCTCCGCGCGGCGCAGCATACGACAGCTCAGAGCTCAGGGGCCCCCGCCGGGCCCCCGCTGGCCCCCGCTGGCCGAAGACCAAACACTGGAGGAAAACAAACTCAAGAAAGACATGATAAGGAAACAAAACAAAAACATGGGATTATCAAGAGAGTTGTGGAAATGGAAACACAGACAGATGAAAGATGTGAGGCTGTGATTATAGAATAATAACACTGATGGTCTAAAGCAGGAGTTCCCAAACTGTTTTGGCTCAGGGCAGGGGCATCACAAGGGGTAGGAAAGTGGGACTGAGTTACTAGGGCCCAAGGTGGTGGAGGGGCCTTAATTATTTTATACGTTAGCTATTGAAAAATAGCAGATATACAAGCTCGCAGCACGGCACTGAGTGCCGCGCTGCGAGCTTGTAGATCTGCTATTTACTTGTAGATCTACTAAAAGTCGTGAAAATGTCTGCAAATCTTTGAATATACTGTATGTATTTTTTAAGCGAACATTTGTAACTAAAATTTTGCTTCTGGGGGGTCCCTGGAACTCAATATTTTGAGATGGGGTTCTGTGGCCAAATACATACCATTTTGGGGGTCCTTCACATGAAAAGGTTTGAGCTCCACTGACATAGAAACATAGGTTTTTCAAAAAACCTCAGAAGGATTTAAAAAAAATAGCAGATCTACAAGCTCGCAGCGCGGCACTCGGTGCCGCGCTGTGAGCTTGTATATCTGCTGTTTTTCAATAGTTAAAGCACAGGGGCCCCGCAGTGAATCCTTGTACCCAGGGCCCAGAATTTGGTGTGACACCCCTGGGCTCAGGGCACCCCTATAAATATTATTTTCATCCGAGGCACCCCTACATTACATTCATAATTTTCACTCCCAACACGTTATATTTATTCCATATTTTAGCGATTATGTTGCGTGGAAAACGTTGAGAGAATAGCCATTTTGATTAGAACTGACCGAAAATAACTTTTTACTTCAAGTTAATAATGATACTAAATCTTGTTTTAAAACCCTAAATTCCAATTATTATCAAATTATCTCGCGGCACCCCTGGACTGCCATCACGGCACCCCAGGGTGCCCCGTCACCCACTTTGAAAACCCCTGGTCTAAAGTTGCATCAGGGCCTTTTGGTACTGTATGTATGTCTGTCTGTATGTGTCTGTAGTTTTAAGTGATTGGCTTGTTTGGTGCAGTTTGATGGACCAATATATCACCTTTCCATTCACAGCTTCAGCATGTTGTACATAAAAATTAAACACTTTTTCCTATGAATTTGATTCATAAATCAATCACCAAATATTATTTTTGGCAACACTTCTCAAGTCAATCTGAGCTTTAAAATACATTAAAATGCAACAATAATGTAAGTAACGTAAATGCTCAGTGGAGTGCATACCGGAATCCCCACCAGGCCGGGTGGCCCATTTAGGATGCTAGTCATCTATAACAGGGGTTTTCAAAGTGGGTGACGGGGCACCCTGGGGTGCCGCGACGGCAGTCCAGGGGTGCCGCGAGATAATTTGATAATATTTGGAAATTATTTTGACACTTGAAAAAATATTTAGTCTCATTTTAAACTTGAAGTACAAAGTTATTTTCAGTCAGTTCTAACCAAAATGGCTATTACTGTATCTCAACGTTTTCCTCGCAACATAATCACTAAAATATCGTCACTGTCGGGCAGAAACCTTGTATCTCCAAGTTTCAAATGTGTACATCTTTTGGTAAAGCAAAGCCCTGACTTCATCATACAAGACTGTCGCACAAAACTAGTGAAAACAGCCGATATACAAGCACACAACGCCTCGCATCGCGAGGCGTTATGTGCTTGTAGATCTACTGTTTTCACTAGTTTAGTACATTTTATAGATGATAAATACAAAACAAACGGTTTTGGAGATACAAGGTTTCCACCCGACAACGACGATATGTAGCCGAGTAGCCGATTTTAATCTAGGATATTATGTGTAAAAGGGTACAATGAAAAGGTATTCCCTCGGCCTACACTGGCAGTGTGCACAAGACATTCGGTGCTGATCGGTCCAGCAGTTTGCTAGATTAGCCCCATATAAACAAACACATAGACACACTCGGGGTAAAAAACATAAACTCCTCGCTTGCCTTGGGCCTGACAGAGATAATAACGGAGCCGTAAAGCCCACTGTGTTGGATTACCTACAGGATCACAAGCATGTTTCAAGTTTCAGCGAGTAGATTTACTCTACTGAGAATGTTCTCCGTTGACATTCTTGGGAATCAAACAGACCTCAGCACTGTGTGTTTATGCTGTGGAAAATCACAGTTCCGATCCACTCATTTAGCATGCATGCACGCCTAAACCCTGTACAGGTTAGCATTCTTCTTTCATCCTCACTACATTTCCGTCCATCTGCCCGTGTCTGTCCGTGGCTAATCACCACAAACCACTACACATCAGTGTAAATGTATTGTGCACGCTTGCAGAACAGTGGGTAAAAGAAGCCAATTCCCAAATGTATATATTAGGGATGGGACGATAATCCCATCCCTGGGACGATTATCGTTTATCGTGATAAAAAAATAAACAGTGGAAAGCCATTGGTTTCTATGCTGCACAAATGAAGCTTTTTTTTGCCCTTGTACAGTATGGGTGTCGTCATCATTGTTTTAAAGGAATGCTATTGGCTACCAACGGTCACGTGCAAGCAGGGATACATGGGACATTGTCTTGAGCTTGCCAAAAATATCACAACCCCACCTATAGCATACCCTTAACATCAAATATAACATAAATTGGATCATATTTTCACGAAACGCATATCAGGGTGATTGAAATAAGGCTTTAAACTAGCGACAGGAACCATAAAATATTTATGTTTATTAAGGTAAGAAAATCGAATGTAAAAGTTTGGGGGAAATGAATGGAATCCTATGGAGAACATGTTGCTTCTGGTACCAGAACAGCACAACTAGCGGCCAATCATGGTAACATTCAGTTCCGTGTTTGCTTCATTTTAAATCGGGACAACTACACCCCTGGGTGTAGTAACTACACCCCTGGGTGTAGTTGTGAACCAAGGGGCCGTACAATGCCCAGGTCTGCTCTAAACGGAACAGGAAATAATGTACTTGATAGTCTATTTTTCACTCTCTACCAAATCTCTTTGCCAAAAGAATTGCAGATCTACAAGCACAACGTGTCGTGACGCGTTGTGAGCTTGTAGATCTGCTATTTATTTTAACAAATGTTCCCCAGAATAATGGATGTTGGGGATATACAGTACGTAAATTGCAATTTCTTTGGTCACAATAATCGTGACAATGACATTTTCATATCGTCCCATCCCTATATTGAGTCCATAAATATACCACTGTATATTTTTCACTCTTAGTGTTTTCTTTCCCTCCTTTCTTTATTATTATTATTATGATTTTTTTTTTTTTTTGTGAATTCATAATCCCAGATCACCCCGTCCTGCCGTCCCTCCACATTTGGGGAAGACAATATATATATAATATCATGTCATCATCAACATGGGACCGGCAGGGGAAAGCCTTCCTCGCACCATTTATTAGACGCCAGCCATCTTGTTTTAATTTGGGGCTGATTGCCTCGTTGACGAGGAGCAGCTCCTCTCTTATCTGCTCGGCTCCATCAAGCTGCTTTTCATTTCCTCTGCCCTTTATTGCTTTTCTCTTTTGTCTAATTTGTGTGCCGCGTCTCTTTAACCCTTCCATCACCTCTCCTGAGCCGCCGCAAAGCCTGTGACATCATCACCCCCCCGCTGACCTTTCCAGGGGTCAACACCGCTAGTCTGCTCCAGTGGCGGAAAAAGTACTCACATACCGGTATTTTACTCAAGTAAAAGTATCAATACTGCGGTATAGAAATGCTTAGTAAAAGTCCAGAATTCAAAATGTACTTAAGTAAAAGTATGAAAGTGTTGGCACCAAAATGTACTTAACACCTTCTAAGCCACGGGGAGCCCCTTAATGTTAAAACCGTACTATATCGCACATCCCCCCAGGGACTCTCAGCCACGTCGTACATTCCCGGACTTTGTCTTTAAAACCGGAATAAAAGCTTTTGATCCGAAAATCGGCGATCGTCTAACCTTCCCTAGTCACCACTCGTGCACTGATAGCTCATGCAGACCGTGCATGAAGCAGAGGTGACGTCAGCGCCTCTCCTTCTCCAAGGCTACTCCCAGCCATCCGTTTGCTGTCTGCACACTCGAGCTCCTACAGCAGCCATGCTTGGGGCTATGCTAGCGAAACTTTTCAGTTCTGTTCTTCAGTCACACATGGACTATTTGCGGGGACATTTACGTGAAAGGATCGCGCACGCGAAACGCACGGGGACATCGACGATCGGCCAAAACCCCCATTCTATCCCAACGGAAATCGAGAAAATCATGGTGAGTTACTGGCCTGGGGAAAAAAAAAAAAGAAAAAACAGCGGCGCTGTTCAAGATGGAGGGGCTGCGGGGTCATGTTTATAAACATAATATTATGTCTCAGATCACAATACAATAATAGAAATGTCACGGCTAATCTACCAACCACCATTCTATTTCGGACGTCAAGGTGTTAAAGTACCAAAAGTAAAAGTACTAGATGTTTGAAAATAGCCGATCTACAAGCTCACAACGTGTCGCATCTAGGTATAAAATAGGGCTAAAGTCGTATGTTTTGTGATATCATAATGTATATCTGCAAAGTAACTAGTAACTAAAGTGTTCAAATAAACGTAGTGGAGTAAAAGTACAATATTTGGATCTGAGATGTATAGTGGAGTAGAAGTAAAAGCATTGGAAATTGGAAATACTCAAGTAAAGTACAAATACCTCAAAATTAGGTATTCAAGTACAAGTACAGCACGAAACAAGTAAATGTACTTAGTTACTTTACACCACTATTCTGCTCCTTCTGCAGCGCTACAATATCTCCTTATAGACCAAGGACCCCTTAGTTGAGAGAGAGATGAAGCAGGGACTCCCACAACCTTTCCATAGATTCCATATAGTTTCATCATTTGACAGCACAATCATCAGTGTATTTTGACCAGGGGTTCCCAAACTTTTTTTTTTTTGTCTCAGGGCACCCCATAAATATTTTTTTAATCCGAGGCACCCCTACATTATAATTTTCACTCCCAGCACCTTATATTTATAGCATATTGTCGTTGTCGGGTGGAAACCTTGTATGCCCAAAACCGTCCGTTTTGTATTTATCATCTATAAACTGTACTAAACTAGTGATAACAGCAGATCTACAAGCATGTGCTTGTAGTTCGGCTGTTTTCAATAGTTTTGTGCGACAGTCTTGTATGATGAAGCAGATACGAGATACGACGTTTCTGCCTGACAGTGACACTATTTTAGGAAAACTTTGAGATAATAGCCATACTAAATATTTTTTCAAGTGTCCAAATAAATTCCAAATATTATCAAATTATCTCGCAGCACCCCTGGACTGCCGTCACGGCACCCCAGGGTGCCCCGTCACCCACTTTGAAAACACCTGCAATAGACTCGCACACACACACACACACTCACACACTCTAACGTCCACCAACTCTCTCCTCACTGCCCTCCCGGCATGTGCAATTAAGCCTCTCCAACTGATCCAAAATGTAGCGGCACGACTGGTCTTCAACCATCCAAAACTCTCACACGTCTCCCCCCTTCTCCGCTCCCTCCACTGGCTCCCGGTTGCGGCCCGCACTGAATACAAAACACTGACGCTGACCTTCAAAGCAGCCAAAGGTACGGCTCCTCCATACCTCCAAAACGTGATCAACCCCTACAACCCCACCCGTTCACTCAGATCAGCCAACACAGGGATGCTGACAGAACCCTCGCTAAAAACCCCAGGACAAAAATCCACTCGTCCTAGACAATTTGTCCTCCTGGCCCTCAAACTGTGGAATAAACTCTGTCGCACTTAGAACAACAGACTCACTCGCTAGCTTCCGCCGTGGACTGAAGACTCACCTCTTCAGTCTCCACCTAAACCCATAGCACTACTGTAACACTCAATGACCATACATGAAGCTAGTTAGCATTTTTTTTTTTTTTTTTTTTTTAGAAACGTTTTTCTTTTTTTACTGATTAGGTGCATGGTCTACCTCTGTTTTTTTTCTAGATGGATTTTCCTATGATAGATTGATTGATTGATTGATTGATTGATTCGTTTATTTCCATGTCCTGCACACAGAGTGCCTAACCCTCATGGGTTTATAAGAAGACACCATTTCAAAATTACAGTATGTTCTACTATAGTCATACATCCATTTTTATACATTTTCAGTTATACAGAGTATCTTGTCTCCTCTAGCTTGATAAATAAAATCTGACACAATAAATGCTCCTGTGGCAAAACATATCTCAAGTTTTTCATAATCGTCTACATACATCTTATTAACAAATACCTCTCTTATGTCAACATATTTAGGACAATAAAACAAAAGGTGAACCTCATTTTCAATTTCCCCAAGTTCACAAAACAAACATCATCTGTCCTCCTCTGGGGTGGCATTGAACCTGCCTGTCTCCAGAGCTAATGGTAATGTTCCAGACCTTATTTGTGCACACAGAGATTGTTGTTTTTTACTTAAAGTTATACCATGTAACTTTTTTTATAAAACAAATCTTAAAATTGTCCTAACTGTTAAATCGCTAAAGTTTTAGAACCCCCACTCCGTTATTTTCAGCTTCCAAAGCCTTCTCTTTATATGTTTTCTATGATCCCTACCGGGGACCGGTTTTCGCGAAAAAATTGCGTCATCACACTACCGGCCAATCACAGCGAGGGTTATACACTGCCGGCCAATCACAGCGCATCTTGAAGTGGGGTCGCTATGGCGGCCATATTTGTAGTCGCCCGTGTATCTCGCCTACCAGGCAGGGTGAAGTAGTCAGTTTCTCCGGAATGCCTGAACGCACAGGAACCAGGGACCCCTCTAAAGATAGCTCTCGGCGAGGTGGAGGCAGACGCGGGGGTGTGAAGGTACGAAAAACGGCCGAAAGACGCGGACGCGACCGCGGTTTGCTATAGGGCTACTGACCACTAGTTGAGCATCTTACACAGTATAGCTTTAAATTATACTTCACATAAGGTTCAACAGTGTATATGTCCTTTATGAGACAGTAAGTTCGCAACTTGGGTTTAGACCAAATATCACTACGCCTCACTATATACATTTGTTACATTGTTGTTGATGTTCTGACATATTATCTTGTTTATTATAGTGATGTATTATCTGCTTATTGTAAGTCGCTTTGGATTAAAAGCGTCTGCTAAATGCCTAAACTGTAAACTGTAAGCTGAGGCGTAGTTTTTTTCTCACACACACACTGTAGGTAAGGTAGGGCGGGCGGGCGGTGGAAATCGGGCCACGGGAAACTGGAGCCACGGATGCGAGAGGAGAGCAGCGCACAGAAAACAAGAGCGACAGACACGAATCCACCTGATCTGTGCACAGCCAGCGTCAGGTGGAGGCACGGCCCTCCTGTTTCTGTGTGTGTGTGTGTGTGTGTGTGTGTGTGTGTGTGTGTGTGTGTGTGTGTGTGTGTGTGTGTGTGTGTGCTACATCAGCAGTTCCCAGACAGGGAGGGGTGTCGCACCTGCATGGGTACAAGGATTCACTCACATTTTGTGCTTTAACTATTGAAAAATAGCAGATATACAAGCTCACTGCGAGCTTGTAGATCTGCTATTTTTGAAAAATCGTCGGTTTTTTGAGAAACCTATGTTTCTATGTCGGTGGTGTTCAAACCTTTTAATGTGAAGGACCCCCCAAAATGATATGTATTTGGCCACGGACCCCCATCTCAAAATATTTAGTTCCAGGGAAGAAAATTTTGAGTTACAGATATGTTCGCTTAAAAAATACATATATTCAAAGATTTGCTCACATTTTCACGACTTTAAAAAAATAGCAGATCTACAAACTCGCAGCGCTGCCGCGCTGTGAGCTTGTATATCTGCTATTTTTCAATAGCTAAAGTATATAACATAATTAAGCCCCCCCCCCCCCCCCTTGTGACGCCCATGTTCCCAGACCTTCTAAAAGCTCCAGACCCAAAAGAGAAAATTGAAGTCTCCAGCCCCCCTGTGACCCAAAACAGTAAAAATAGCAGATCTACAAGCGCGCATCGTGTCACTTCTTAAATGGGCCACACCATGCTTTTAAAAATATATATGTTATATAAAAATTGGTCCATAATACGGTTTTATACAGGTTTTAGCCTCAACAACCACTCTGATATTGAAATTTCATGTTCTGTCTGTCTCTAATTCCAAGCCGTTTCAGATGCAATACCAAAAATGCCCTTTGTTGGCAACGGGGCGCTGTGTTTGGGCTAAAATTGGAACGATCAGAGAATCTTCTCCCTATTGTTCCAATTTTAGCATGGCACCATGCTAATCCTGTATCGTTCCAATTTTAGCACGACTTTACAGCCCCCCCACCCCATGGTCTCAATAGAATCCACCCCAAAAGTACCGCCCCCTTCTCTTCAGTACCGCCCCCTTCTCTTCAGTAACGCCCCCTTCTCTTCAGTTGCCAGGAAACGTGGAAGTGGAGGGGCGGTACTATGGTGTGACGTCACACCAGTCCCCTTTTCAGGAGAGAACCATTCGGACACACCCACTCAGAAAATCACAGAAATGAAAACCAAGGCTTAGAGTTAATGAATTATATTTTTTGGGGTGGAAAAATAACCTGGTAGAAATAAAATACAAGAAAAAAATGTATATTTTATATATATATATATATATATATATATATATATATATATATATATATAACCAAAAAAAAGAAACATCGCATGGAGGCACCTGGGACGTATCCTCAGTGATGTAGCCCAATCTCATCGGGGTTTTGGGTCTCACAACATCATACCCCTCACCTGGGTGACCCAGCCGGGGTTGATCAAGTCCAGACGTCCCAGTAGCTACCCACGATCAGTCCCACTAGGGAAAGACAGGACCATTCACTCCACCACTCCAGAACTACTCTGCCAAGACTAGGAAAGGAAGTCTGGCGCTTGGAAGGACTAGGCTCTGTGGATTTACTCCTGTCCGGGCCCCTCCTACGTCTCACCAGGTCCACTCCTGCTCTCACCAGGTCCAGGACCAGGACATGTGCGTTGCACCAGACTTTAGCCCCAGACATTTCACTCAGGAGTGGTGGATTCTTGAGCCGCAATGGTACTGCAGGCTGTACCTCGCCCATATATATATATAATATATATATATGGAGACACAAACAGTCTGCTTTGTTCCCTATATGGGGACACAAAGAGCCTCCTCAAATCATAGGCTTAGGAATGCGACAAAAAACAAAACATTTCCATGAATTCAAGTCTCCATGGCGTGAGTTAATCGACCGCAAAAAAAGTCATTTCGGAGGCAAAACTATCCCTTTGAGGAGCTTCTTTCACCCGCGACCCATAAAAAAACGGAACCCGCCGCGGCCGCGACCCAAACACGGGTCCCCGACCCGCGGCTTGGGAACGCTGCATCATGACACAGCAGTCCCCTGGCTCCTCCCACGGCGACCCTCCGTCACCGCGGCCTCCTGCGCACACAGCCGGCCTCACGCAGCTTTCATTTCACTGCCATTGTTGTGGCAGCCACAGCCACCCTGTTGCATTGTGGCCATTGTCCCTTTATAAATAAAAACCCTGGCACCATGACGAGCCCGTCTCTGTGCAGTGGCGTCAGTTCGGCAAAAAGCTAAGGTATGGCAACATGACTGACACCAGTCATGTTGCCATACCTTAGCGACAGGCATGATGAATTTATTTTAAGGAGTACGTTTTATTTTTTTCCCCCTGTAGCCAATGTATGGCAGCAGCCATACTCTGCCATACCCAACTGACGCCTCTGTTTCTGTGCGGAACACAAATCACTGCATGGCTTTTACGACCGGCTACGACGCAAGTGGGCCTTCTTTTGGTGACGCTTGTTTCCCCAGCTGCTCCCTTTTTGACAATAATCTCACTTTCTCACTAAGCACACATGAAATGTAAGTTATTTATACGTACCTTATATCCATTATCCACACAATAGCTAAAGCCAGCAAAAGGACACAAACACTGTGGGCACAAAGCAACAATGCGGCCGACACACTTCGAGTTGCAATGGCACCATCGCAGCTTTCACACACAATGCACACAACAAGCGATCGCCTACAGCGACGTATCACTGTTTCAAGGACAGGCAGGGAAACCTCGTCTCTCAGCGATATGGGTGCCTTTACCAATAATAGCCGACACAGAGCAACACCTTGCTAATTGTTCAGCCTTTTGTGCAGCCACTACCGGCTGCAATCCTCTATTACTACCAGCCTGTGGGCACGTGATCTCTAGGCTACCAATTATAGAGTCTATGTTCCTTCAACTGTACGTTCCCTCAGCCCTATACTTGTTATGTTAACCCATTTAGGGCCTAGAATTATTGAATGCTTTAACCAGTGAAAAATAGCAGATATACAAGCTCACAGCGCGGCACCGAGTGCCGCGCTGCGAGCTTGTAGATCTGCTATTTTTGAAAAAGTCATAAAAAAGTGTGCAAATCTTTGAATATTATGTATTTTCAAAGCGAACGTTTGTAACTCAAATTTTGCTTCTGGGGGGTCCCTGGAACTAAATATTTTGAGATGCGGGTCCGTGGCCAAATACATATCATTTTGGGGGTCCTTCACATGAAAAGGTTTGAGAACCACTGACATAGTAGTCTCTCAAGAACAGACTAACTGAGCTCCAGTTAAGTGAAAAGGACCTTTTCTTTGACGATGGCTGGCCAGATTGCTGGCATAGAAACATAGGATTTTCAAAAAAACAGAAGGATTCAAAAGGCACTTATAGAATCGGGTCAAAATTCTAATTTTCGCGATTTTTCAAAAATAGCAGATCTACAAGCTTGCAGCGCGGCACTCGGTGCCGTGCTGTGAGCTTGTATATCTGCTGTTTTTCAATAGTTAAAGCATAAAATAATGATACACAATAATGTGTACCCGTCCTGAATGGGTTGTTAACCCAGACCCTAAACATAAACCCAAACCCCCAATGCTGAGGAAAACATAGAGGACTGAGGGAACATACAGGGCTGACCTCCCTACATCAGGGGTGGGTGACGGGGCACCCCGGGGTGCCGCGATGGCAGTCCAGGGGTGCCGCGAGATCATTTGATAATATTTGGAATTTATTTTGACACTTGAAGAAATATTTAGTATCATTTTAAACTTGAAGTACAAAGTTATTTTCAGTCAGTTCTAACCAAAATGGCTGTTATCTCAACGTTTTTCTCGCAACATAATCACTAAAATATCGTCACTGTTGGGCAGAAACCTCGTATCTCCAAGTTTCAAATGTGCACGTCTTTTGGTAAAGCAAAGCCCTGCTTCATCACACAAGACTGTCGCACAAAACTAGTGAAAACAGCCGATCTACAAGCACACAACGCCTCGCGATGCAAGGCGTTTATAGATGATAAATAGAAAACGGTTTTGGACAATGACCACCCGGCAACGACGATATGATATAAATATAAAGTGCTGGGAGTGAAGATTATAATGTAGGGGTGCCTCGGATTAAAACAATATTTATGGGGTGCCCTGAGACAAAAAAGTTTGGGAACCCCTGGTCTAGGCTACCAAGTATAAAGTCTATGTTCCTTCAACTGTACGTTCCCTCAGCCCTATACAATTGTTATGTTAACCCAGACCCTAACCATAAACCCAAACCCCCAATGCTGAGGAAAACATATCGTCACTGTTGGGCAGAAACCTTGTATCTCCAAGTTTCACATTTGTAAATGTTTTCGCAAAGTAAAGCCCTGCTTCATCACACAAGGCCGTCGCACAAAAGTTGTGAAAACAGCTGATCTACAAGCACACAATGCCTTGCGGTGCGAGGCGTTGTGTGCTTGTAGATCGGCTGCTTTCACTAGTTTAAATCATTTTTTAAAATGATAAATGCAAAACAAACGGTTTTGGACCCGACAACGACAACGACGATATAGGACTGAGGGAACACATAGGGCTGACCTCCCTACATCGATAACCCAAGCTGTGAGATTGCGAGGGGTTGGTATTTTTGCAGCTTAGTTAAAAAGAAAAAGACATTTCAAGAATGTACACTAGATTAGATAAAGTTACAACAAACCCCCAGGGCAAACATCCCATTTACAACAATTACATGTGGAGAATTGGCAGTTAAGAGACGTGTAAAGGTTGCAGGGCTGTTAGCGTGGCACAGTTCGAACATATCAGGGCTCGACCGATGAATATGCAGATTTCCACGGAAGACGGTAGGTAGACGATGGGGACGTGACCTTGTGGTGTCATGGTGCGCTGCGTGCAGTCTTTTGTAAATATTACAGCCATTAAGGACATGTGACATGGATTCAGTTACCTGCTCTGTGAGGTGGCGCAGACAATGAGATGGGATGCGAGCTTGGGAACCAGATAGAACCAGCTTGCTTTAATAGTGAACATGATAGGGCACGGCGGCGCAGTTGGTAGCGCTGCTGCCTCGCGGCTAGAAGGTCCCGGGTTCGAGTCCCGCCGGGGACGCTGTGGGCGCTGGGGGCGTGTTCTCACAGGGTGCCCATACAATCGGTGGGGTTGGTGAAAGGGCCTTTCTGTGCGGAGTTTGCATGTTCCCCTAGGGTAGGTATACCTCGTAATCCTGGTCTCTATACTGCCTCCAGCCGGGGCGCCTGATGGAGCGGAAAGGAACTGGTTGGAACAACGTATCCCCCCCCCCCCCTGTCAGGTGATAAGAAGCAGCTTGTCCCTCCTCATGCATTGAAGGAAGCATGAGCTCAGTTTGGGGCTCTCCCCAGGTTGGCAGAGGGAGAGCAGAGCCCAGGATTACAGCTTAGGGCCTTGGTTGGCACAGGGTGAAAAATGGGTTACAAAATCGTGGGATCAAACTTTTAAGGAGAATAGCGAACGTAATAATTGAGTTCAGTTTTTCTGAGGAAAGATTGAGAGAGGAAACAGTGCAATTGGCAGTGTGGAAGACCTGACACTGACTGGACCTTGTAGAGTTCAACTCCAGTGCACACCAGCGCATGTAAACGCAGATTGTGTTTACATGCACGGTCCTTTCCATTTGCCAGCAATATAAAAATAATAAACCGTCAACAGTATAGCCATAGAATAGCTGTATAAAGAATGTGTTCTGTGGCAGACAAACACTTGTATATAAAATAGCAGCCATAGTAACAGTAATAGTAGTCCCATCAACTACAGTAAGCCTACTACTTGACATGAAAATGGCTGTCTTAGGCGGCCTTAATAACCTATTGTGGTGTGTAAAATAGCCTATAGAAAAAAGTTAATAATAATAATAATAATAAATAAAAAAGTATCGAAAACAGTATCGAAACAGGTATCGTATCGATTCCCAGGTATCGAAAAGGGTATCGTATCGATTCAGAGGTGAACGATACCCATCCCTAATGCACGGTCCTTTCCATTCGCCAGCAATATGAAGTCAATGACTGAAATAAGTGTCTGTCATGCAGAATAAATAAGGCAAAAGGTTTGCCCTCTCAAGGCTTACAAAAGGTTAAAGCAAGACAAGAGGCCAGCATTACAAAGTCCACAAATAACAGAAACGCCCAAGAATGACAGAAGGACATTTAGGCTCTTTACTTTGGATGCAAAAATATCTCCACGTTTTGGGGGCACAGCTAAGGAGGGATTACAATCACCCCCTCTACCTGTTCTCTAATCCAGTGGCAGTGGTTCTCAACCTTTTCAGGCCGCGACCCCCAAAATAATCATATTTTAACTGAGGACCCCCCACAGTGACCAGCAGTCGAGCACTAAGAGTTGAGGCGTTACATTTTGTATAACATGGTTCTATTTTGAAAATAGCCGATCTACATGCTCACAACGCCTCGCAACGCGAGGCGTTGTGAGCATGTAGATCGGCTATTTTCACAATTTCAGCCTCTATTATTTGACAATTTGACCAATGTATAATTTGTCATTTAAGAGGTAGTAAAAAGTCCTTAAATTGTGACTTTAGACATGTGCAGATAGTCAGATACCCTCTATACACTTAAACTTTATGTTGGTTTGTTTACTGTTGAGTGTGAAAACAATGTTTCACATTAAGTTGATCATCTGGGGACCTCCCAAAATAATTTGGGGACCCCCCTGGGGGTCCCGACCCACAGGTTGAGAACCACTGCTCTAATCAGTAATAAGTAATACCGGTACATGTTCAGACAGGATGACTGACTTCATGGAAATGTCCAGCGCACGGGTCTTCAACGTTTTCAGGCATGACATGAGAGAGAAGGTATATGACCCCAACATGCACCTGTGAGGCATTGTCTGATGTCATAATTAAAACCATGTGATGTAACTATAGTGAAAGTGCTTGTCACACAGAGCACACAAAGCACGGTGCCCGACTTTGAATGGTACCACTAACTCCCTCCAGACCTGACCATTCCGAGGAGGATGAATCGGTTCGTGGAAGCATTGTTGATCTCTCTGAACTGCACCTCGCAATCCCCTGTGGTGGCGGCCCTTGTGCGCGCATGAACCACGTAGTGTTTTATACAGGCATGACTGTTTGAAGAGCTTCCAGTTATCAAAGCTAAAGAAACAATATGTTTTTTTAAGATGTCGCCTTGATGCGGTTATAAGAGACACCTTGCAAAAACAAGGCCAATACTGATAACAGATAAAACAAGAGCTAAAACAATAGGTACACAAACTAAAATGACAAAATGCTAAAAAGTAATTAAGAGATCAGATCATAGACACCATATTGTTTATTTGAAAAATAAATAAAATCCGGAAAGAGTCAATATGGGGTTTGCTTGCAAATCATTCCCTGACCACACATGACCTTGATAGAATAGACTCATCTTACCTGCCACCGTTCACTTATACCTTACAATGCAATCACTTTTGGGATCATAAGTTGTGACTATCTTACAAAAATAAAAACGTAAGAGTTTAGGTACATGGGAAGTTTACCAAGAGAGAGCTTTAAAGACAAATATGTGCCAGTGTCGTACCCTATATACGGATAGTCTTGTAGGTGAACGATACAGGTGGTCGAGCTTTGTCAAAGCCTCCATGACATTCCACTACAGTAGCCTATATACTGTATAGTCTAACTAACGTGACATGGGTAGGAGGAGCGATGTGGAGATTTAGGCAGTGCACAATGTGTTTACAATGTGTGGTAGCGGTCAGACATCCACTGCAACAATGACAGAGTCAATGTCGGTCTGTGCCCCACTGGAGTGCATCTCTCCATTCCGACATCTCTCCATTCCGACATGTCTCCATTCCGACATGTCTCCAATTCCGACACTAACCCTATCTCTTACCCTAACCCTAACCCTAACCTCTATGGAAGTGTTGCCACTCCGACAATAAGAAGTCACTGTCGGAGTGGCGACATGTCGGAATGGAGAGAGCCCCCAGCCTCACTGAAGTCTAGCCAATTACATCACCCTGAACTTGGGCACTCTGGCCTTCACCACCATAAGTTGCGTGGCACACACAAATGTAATGAAAAACTACTGATGGGAGTGGGAATAGAGAACTCAAAGTAGAACAAAGCATTCCTCAAAATCTACCCATTGGTAGACTTTAGTTTGTCCACCTGTAGGCTTCCCATACATAAATCAATCCGAAAAATGTACATTGATTACAAGATGTCCACAGATCCCTTCTGCATGCGCACATGAAGGAGACACACAGTGTGGGAGGGAAATGGATCTTTCTCCCTCTAAACTGGATCCTTTGTGAAAGGAACATGATCAAACTGCTCCTTTACACCCTGTTATTGTTGCTTTTTATTGTCATTTAAGAAAATGCTTCCTTCAGAGAAGCAAACAGGCCTCGGGGCGTTTTCACGCACATAAGAATGGCTGCTCGGATTGCCGTTGACAACACGGGCCGGGGCCCGGTGCAACAATCGGCCCCGGGATTGAGTGACACTGCGGGGTTATTAGTCCATGTTCTGAAACCTCAGCCTCCCATCATCCACACCCAGGGGTGTCACCAGGGGGGGGGGGAGGAAAGTGGGACTGAGTTACTAGGGCCCAAGGTGGAGGGAGCTTTAATGATCTTATACTTTAGCTATTGAAAAATAGCAGATATACAAGCTCACAGCGCTGACATATTAGAAACATAAGGTTTTCACCTTAGAAGGATTTAAAAGACATTTATAGAATCGGGTCAAAATATCCAGACTTAATTGCACACATTTTCACGATTTTTCCAGAAATAGCAGATCTACAAGCTCGCACGCAGCGCCGCACTCGGGTGCCACGCTGCGAGCTTGTAGATCTGCTGTTTTTCAATAGTTAAAGCACAAAATAATGCGTAACTAATAATGCATTCCCATTCATGGGGGGCCCACGGTGAATCCCTGTACCCAGGGCCCAGCATTTGGTGAGACACCCCTGTCTACCCCGTCTCCTCCCCTTCCATCTCTGAGTTACAGTTTGTACTGTACGGCGCTCCGGTTACGCCTCCATAACTATCACTACTTCAGCCTACATTGTAAGCAAGTGTTATTTTACCCCTCGCTTGACTCCGCCACCTCATCTCGGCTTTCCGCGCAACCCATATCTTAGTCAAGAGCACTTACCTTCTTGGTGGATCTAATGATACCCGATAAGCGTTTTAGCGCGAGGCCGCCAAGGCGTACAGTATGGCGTACTACTGTACTGTACGGTGCCATTGTGTGGCCAACTCCCTAGTCTAAACTGCCAATAATAACGCGACAATCTGGGACTGATTTAAATGAGCGAAAGGTTATTTTAACCAATCTGTGCAGTAGAGTACGTTCATACAATATGACTGGTACATCTGCAGCGGATGGAGGTGGCCTGTCTACTCTTCAATTGAGAGATCTAAACCCTATGGGGCTGTTAAGTATGACATCATTTTGTAGGCAGAGGTGAATTTCTGGCCCCAGTTTCCGTGAATCTTTTTACTATTTTTACTATTTACACATTTTTCTTCTCTTTGTTGTTGAAAGGAAAGTGTTAGAATTATACTTTAGTCGTTATTTTTGTCTCGGATCTGTTGAAATAGCGAGGGACAGAAAATGCTCTGGGGGCAGATTTCTCCTCTGCCTACAAAATGATGTCACGGCTTAAAAGCCCCAGGTGGGACACCACTGGTTGACAATGTCAATAAAGTTATTTGAAGCAGACAATGCGCCGGATTGGACACTAGATGCGCTGCCATCCTTATCCTAGTTCGGCCAGCGTCGTAATTACCTCTCCCCATCGCGAGAGGACATGAAACTTACAGATATACGCTTTGTTGTGATATGGAATCATCAAATTCACATAGATTTTAGCAAATCATTTTTTTTTTAACAAAATGCCTCATATCATGGATGCAGCGTGTGAAGGCCCCATTGACACTGGCAGCCAAATCCAGCCTGAATCAGATCTGTGCCACATTCAGATTAGAATCTGATTTGTTTAAATAAGTCTAAATACAGACAGATTTTTACAAACGTGACTTGAGCCACATTTTTAGATCGGATTCAAATCTGATTTCTAAAGATGTGTCACTTGCAGCGCCACCCGAGCTGCCACTGACGTCATTACAGAGCGTGAGAATTGCATTTTGTAATGAGAATAAAACAATAGTTCAGCATAAGTTTTACACTACTGAGAGTTTTACACTGCCAGATTTAACCCATTTAGAACGGGTACACATTGTATTATTATTTTATGCTTTAACTATTGAAAAATAGCAGATCTACAAGCTCGCAGCGCGGCACCGAGTGCCGCGCTGCGAGCTTGTAGATCTGCTATTTTTGAAAAATCGTGAAAACTTGAATTTTGACCCGATTCTATAAGTGTCTTTTGAATCCTTCTTAAGGTTTTTTGAAAAACCTTTGATTCTATGTCAGCAATCTGGCCAGCCATCGTCAAAGAAAAGGTCCTTTTCACTTCAACTGAAGCTCAGTTAGTCTGTTCTTTAGAGACTACTATGTCAGTGGTTCTCAAACATTTTCACGTGAAGGACCCCCAAAATGATGTATTTGGCCACGGACCCCCATCTCAAAATATTTAATTCCAGGGACCCCCCAGAAGCAAAATTTGAGATACAAAAATTCGCTTTAAAAATACATAATATGTTCAAAGATTTGCACACATTTTCACAACTTTTTCAAAAATAGCAGATCTACAAGCTCGCAGCGCGGCACTCGGTGCCGCACTGTGAGCTTGTATATCTGCTATTTTTCAATAGCTAAATAATTAAATAGTTCAATGGACAGGCAGAGAAATTCAACGTCTCCTAACACTTTGTGGGGGGGGGGGGGGGGGGGGGGGGGGGGGATGCCTCAGTACATGCGAGGAACAAGCAAGGTAATATATGAAAACACATCTCATAGCATGGCAGAACATGGGTTCACAAGGTCCTGATGATCTGTCTTGTGATGTTTTGTGTTACTAGCCCTTACCCGTTCAAAGATATGAGCACTGAAATGATGTGCAGTGTGTGGGTTATGGGATGTGCACTGTGCACACAGTATATGAGGGATGGGAAGTAACTTTAACTGGTGCTTACATGATAATATGTAGGAGCATCAACGTAAGAAATACCCGTTTCGTTTAATGGCTACAGAGATACTGTGTACCGATCTGCATGATTTTTGGACAACATCTGTAACAGCCAGACACACACACACACACACACACACACACACACACACACACACACACACACACACACACACACACACACACACACACACACACACACACACACAGCTGGTTAAACATGTTGCCTCATGCTAGATGCAGAATAGATTAGCCTCAAGCTAGATGCAGAATAGATAGTAGATACACCATAAAAATGCTAATATACAGCATACGATTTGTGAAAGTGACAAACGGGCTTCACAGTTATGTTAGGTGTGTTCATATGCTTATGGTGATGCGATTTCAGATCAATTGCTCCAGCCACTGAGGAGAAACGCTGTGACAGACACTCAGACAGACAGACAGACAGACAGACAGACAGACAGACAGACAGACAGACATTCGGAAAATTATATGTTTGATATGGTTTTGTGTTGTTTTTGTGTTGAACAGACTGTGAAGACAAATTTTCCCTCTGGGACAATAAAGATTATTATTATTATTATTATCGTTATTTTCTGCAATGTCAGATAAGAGGAAAATGTTGAATTTGAAGAACATATAAAGACAGAAAAGTCAGGCCGACAGTGTGAACAGTCGGGCCAAAAGATGGGATTTAGGCTGGATTTGACTGCAGTCTAAATGGGGCCTTAGATAGACACGGCACGCTTTTCACATTGGCCCTTTTATAGCGCCACCTGGAGGCCACAATAACCTACATGGCTGAACTGAGACCTCTGCTCCGAGGAGTACTTTTTTCTAGTTTTAATTGTACTGTTACTTTGACCCCAGGGGGAATAGAAGAATAGAAAGTAAAGCAAACTACCGGTACAAAAATCACAGGGATCATCAGTCTAATTGTTCCGGCTGACATTTATACCTGGAATTGTCGCACTTCACAGCTTTGTTTACGTGGAGGATGGTTTTCTCTTTATCACAGTATATATATTTGCAGTGTAGATTACAATACACTTTCTCGGATGGCAGCATCTGTGACGCGATATGGTTGGGAACCACGGAGCTCTGCGGGCATGTGTGTGCCCACACAGCGCACGAACAAACACACAGTGTGTTTGTTCGTGCGCTGTGTGCGGGCGTGCGAGCGTGGGGCGCGTGCACGTTGTGTTCCTCGCATGCGGCGTCTTGAAATCACAGAACCCGTTCACCTTTCACGGCCCATTTTGGCTGGTCATGCGTCTTTCTGCGCAGAGAGAGACTCCATTGTTGTGTGTGAGAGTAGCACACACACACACACACGCACACGCACGCACACACACACACACACACACACACACACACACACACACACACGAGTGGTACACAGACACAGAGAACCACACACTCACGGCCAGGGACGTCACAAGGGCGGGGAGAAAGTGGGACTGAGTTACTACTAATTATTTTATACTTTAGCTATTGAAAAATAGCAGATATACAAGCTCGCAGCGCGACACCGAGTGCCGCGCTGCGAGCTTGTAGATCTGCTATTTTTGAAAAGCCGTGAAAATGTGTGCAAATCTGTGAATATATGTATTTTTAAGCGAACATTTTATAACTCAAATTTTGCTTCTGGGGGGGTCCCTGGAACTAAATATTTTGAGATGGGGGTCCGTGGCCAAATACATATCATTTTGGGGGGTCCTTCACATGAAAAGGATTTGAAATGTTTCAAAAATGTTCCGCGCTGCGAGCTTGTTCACAGTATATATATTCACAGTATATATTGCAGTGTAGATTACAATACGCGTGCCGCGCTGCGAGCTTGTATATCTGCTATTTTTCAAGAGTTAAAGCACAAAATAATGCGTTCCCAGTCTAAACGGGTTAAACCCCCTCCTCCCCCTATGAAGAACATTCATGGGGGGCCCCACAGTGAATCCTTGTACCCGGGGCCCAGGATTTGGTGTGACACCCCTGGAGACGGCTGCTGCTGCTGCAGGGCTGGTGAAGGGCGTGTTGTGTGTGCGCTGGAGGGGGGGGAGGGGGAGGGGGGGCCACGGTTCCGCTCATTTCTATAACAGGAAGTCAGGCTGGAGTCGGCCCTCACACCAAGGATGCTGGGAGACGACCGCGGTTTTCCCGGTGAACCTGAGCGCAACGGTGGGGGCCGATGGGCAAGGAGGGTCTTATGCAGGGTTGTCAACATTGGACTGTCAGAATCCAGGAGATTTATTTTTGGGGGGCGCGCGGAACTCCCCAACCGGGGTCTGGGGGGTCCTCTCCCCAAAACGTATTAATAGATATTTTTTCCTGTGTTCTGTTGAATTTTGTGCATGTTTGATACATTTATCAGGCTTACTTTACTAGCATGGGTACAATTTCAGCCTTAAAATGCCAAATGTTGTTGTACAGATTTGATGACTGAAGCAAAAGGACATCTTTAATAATGATTTCTCATCTTTAAGTCATTACTTAAGTGAATATCTGTATGATCTTTCTTGCATGCATTGCCCCCACCCCTAAAGCGGGGGGTCTGGGGGTCCTCCCCCCGAAAAATTTTAACATAGTAGATGTAATTTCCTGTGTTCTGGTGAATTTTGGGAGTTTGATACAAAATCCAGGAGAAATCCAGGAGATTTGCCAATCCAGGAGACTCCCAGGAGAGGGGTTCAAAATCCAGGAGACTCCTGGGAAATCCAGGAGAGTTGACAGGCTCTCATAAGACTCTTATGAGAGCTTACGAGAAACAACAAAAATAAGACCTTAAAAACCTGGCGAAAACAGTTGCGTGCATTAGCTCAAGATTAGATGAGGATAAAGGAAATCATTAAATGGAAAACATTAAATTACCGGTAACTTCTGAAAAGGCTTCTCAGCCTACACTAGCCTACAAGTAAAACTAGTGGAACCGCGATCTTGCCACACGTGAATAACTGTGGTTGTAACCAATAACACAGACAATAAATCCTTAGTCTAGTAGTGAGAAGAAGGGGTTATTTATCATCATGGCCCCAAATAACTTTTAAATATCTTGCAATTGGGGACGAGTCTCTTACGAAATCGGCAAGAGTGCCTCTCAATACATGAAGCTATATAACCTCTCCATCATCGGCAATTATAGTCAGTGGTGTGTTGTTCCCCACACTCCCGCGCCCCCACCGTTGCGCTCAGGTTCACCGGGAAAACCACGGTCGCTGCTGGGAGACGATGGGGGCCCTGCTGGGTCCTGTGAGCGTGGGGGGGGGGGGGGGGGGGGGGGGGCTGCTGGGTCCTGTGAGCGTGGGGGGGGGGGGGGGGGGGGGGGCTGCTGGGTCCTGTGAGCGTGGGGGGGGGGGGGGGGGGGGGGTGAGCGTGGGAGACGAGGTGGAAAAGGTAAGAGAGGAAGTCCACTTCTCATTCTCAGACCATGATGCACTGCCTGCCTGCGCCACGCTGACTTAATATGGACATGAATGGCTCCGGACGGCTGGCCTATATAGCAGCCCGGGGGCGGGGCACCTGTAGCCTGGAACAAGATCAATCCGCCTGGGCAAAAAAAACTTGCCCTTGGCGTATCCACAAGTTTCCGCAGGAGTTTACTGGAGACTATCGGGACCAAACTTCCGGGTTTAACAGCAGACATACAAGCTCACGTCGCGTCGCAGATGCAACCCGTTGTGAGCTTGTAAATCAGCGCCGGAAGCTCGGTACAGACGTCTGCGCAATGCACTATGGGGCGTTGGAAACTCGTGGATATGAGTCTGGCCCCGCTCAATTGTGAATCCATTTCCCCTCCCACAAAATTTGGGTGACCAATCAGGGCCCAGCATTGGTCTGGTCTATAACCAATCGTGTCCAGAGCCATTTTTTTAACCCACCCCTTGGAGATGAAAATTCTGCTAGCGAGTCCAGACTAATATCCGACACGCAGTGAGGAGTTAGTATGAGCAACGCCAGGCTAGGGCACCTACCTGCATGGCTTCGTTGCAGCCGTGTTGTTGACAGCGTGTCGCGGGTTCGAGTCCCGATCCCGACAACCTTTGCTGCGGGTCACTCCCCGTCTCGTCTGTCAGTATTCTGTATGAAAATATAATATGAAAATAATACTGTGTAGGCCCTATACTGTGTAAAAGCCCCAACAAATTAGTTAACAAAGAACATATAAATGCATTTGAAAAAAAAAAAAAAAGAAAAAAAAAACTTTCAGGACAATTCAAAAATTGCAAAAATAGCAGATCTACAAGCTCAAAGCTTGTAGAGCTTGTAGATCTGCTATCTTTGACTGTATATGCATTGTGGCCCTCTGGAGTGAGTGTGAAAATATAGTGGCCCTCTCCATCATCAAAGTTGCCCACCCCTGCAACATGGCCAGCTTTGCCATTATGCTAGAGGGAGGGGTGAAGAGAGGAAGGTGTGACTGAGCGTGACTGACAGAGGACACACGTCCTCTGTTTATACAGAAAGTGAAAGCGAGCCTGCGATTGCACTTCAGCTCCACTCCATCGTCTCCTGACCCTGTTAATCCCTTAATGACTGGCCTCCCAGACAGAGTCAACACACTGAGAGAGAGAGAGAGAGAGAGAGAGAGAGAGAGAGAGAGAGAGAGAGAGAGAGAGAGAGAGAGAGCGGAGAGATACAGCGCTGCCAGAGGAAATGGGGGATGGTCCGAGAATAGAGGGAGGAAAAAAAACAAAGAGAAAGGTGTCCCAGAGATGAATAACCTAGATTTAAAGGGATATTTCACTTTCAAAAAAACTTTTGGTAATTTTATCATCTAATCAGGCTTTTATGAACACCCTGAACAGTTTTTAATTAGCTTGATTGAATATTTAGATATTTGATGTAAATGTTACCAGGCCCTCCAGGCCCAGGGCCTCTCCCCACACACACCGATTGTAACTTCAAACTTCATTTTAACCATGATAGATTCATTAAAAACACCCATTATTTTTTCTGGTGACTCATATTACCCTCCTAATATGTGAGCAGGCCGTGTTTTTTCGATAACTTTTTTCATGTATTTTTAATAATGTTGTCTGGCCCTGTTACAGATGTTGTCCAAAAATCATGCAGATCGGTACACAGTATCTCTGTAGCCATTAAACGAAACAGGTATTTCTTACATTGATGCTCCTACATATTATCTTGCAAGCACCAGTTAAAGTTACTTTCCATCCCTCATATACTGTGTGCACAGTGCACACCCCATAACCCACACACTGCACATCATTTCGGAGCTCATATCTTTGAACGGGTAAGGGCTAGTTTACGATAAAACACAAAAAAGTTTGAATATGGAGATAGGAGGTTTCTGCCCGACACCGACGGTATGCGAGTGCGTACGTGCGCGCATGTGTCCACGTGCACGGACATGAGACAGCGTGCGCGTCCTCCAGATTAATACTCTATTGTGAATGAGAGCGAGTGGTGAGAGGATCATGTGACCACAGTCAGACTGAATCTGGCGCCTACACACATCTCAGGGGTCACCCAGGGGTCGTCATGTGGCTACTGTGTCCACTGACACACACACACACACACACACACACACAGACACACACATGCGCACACACACTCACAAACACGCATGCACATGCACACACACATACACACACAGATGCATACACACACACACGCACGCACGCGCACATCCATGTCCAGCTATACACTCACAGACAAACAAACACAGACATTCATTGATAAACAGACATTCGGCTCAAGGGTTGCATGTTACATTATAGACCAGGGGTCTTCAACAGGGGGTCCGCGACCCCTAGGGGGTCCGCGGAGGTACTGCAGGGGGTCCGCGAAATTATTGATTGAAAAAAAAAAAAAAAAAAAGATTTAATTTTTTTTCCCCCACATTTATGTTAAAAAAATAAATCATGATTCTATCCATTCTGAATAGATTGAATACATGATTACTATGCAATTGACATATTGATATTATTGACATTTGTTCTCAGTTAATAAGTAGTATGTTTAGAAATGGTAGTGGTACGGCCCACCTTGCTCGCTGTAACTTGTACATGTTTAAAATAAAAAATATGTCGTAGCCCCAACCCCCCCACCCTACGAGGTGGTAGGGGGTCCCTGCTCCATCTCCCCATCAGTTTGGGGGTCCCCGGCCTGAAAACGTTGAAGACCCCTGTTATAGACAATAATAAATAATAAATATTGCAAAATGTAAGCCCTCTCCTGATTGGACGGAATTGGCGACCCGCCTGAATATTTTGGGTTTATTAAAGAGCGGTGGAGACGGGAACTAACACTCTCACTCTCAGCCTCTATGTAGTACATACTTTGTCATGTACTGTATGTTGTGCGCACAAAATCTCATCCAACGACAACAAAATATTGGACGAATAGGGTCTGAGAGGCTAAATCTCATCTAATGGTGGTCTGTGGCTCAAATGCTGAATAAATAATGGAAAGCTTGACATGAAAACCGCTGATTTAAATGTTGACAAAAAATGAAATCTTCGGCTATAATGACAATAGGGATGCAAGTTTGAAACTAAATGTACACATCCTTTTCTATAACCCAGGGGTCTTCAACTGGGGTCTGGGACCCCTAGGGGGCCCTCAGAGTTACTACAGGGGGTCCTCCAAATATTTGTGTGATAGAAACTTTCTTTTTCCTCCTTTTTTATATTAACCACTTGAAGCCCTATATCTTCCATATTCTGGGAACTTTAGCCAAAAATAGCAGATCTACAAGCTCACAACGCCTAAATCGGCTATTTTCGGCAAAGAGGTTTAGTGTAGAGGGGAAAAAGAGCAGAATAAGTACAGAGTGAAAGGTCAAGTTTATTAAGTATTGACGGTTCAAGTGGTTAAATATCTGGAAATACAAATTGACGTGAATTCAAAATACACTGATGATTGTGCTGTCAAAAGATTAAACTACAGTATATGGAATCAGGTTGTGGGGGTCCCTGCTACATCTCTCTCTCAACTAAGGGGTCCTTGGCCTGAAAACGTTGAAGACCCCTGGTCTAACCCAATCCCACCCCTCAGCGTGTTGTACACATCTTGTTGTCCCTCTCCATCACTTGCACTTGTCCTTTCTCTTGCTCTCTCCTGCGTCCAGGGTTGTGCAACCTGAGATTCCCCTGCTCTGTTCTCTCTGCATAATTATAACCTCTGGGATGTTACTGACGTCACATCACTTCAGACGCAGATAGTCGGCAAAGAGGGGGAGTCTGTGTGTGTGTGTGTGTGTGTGTGTGTGTGTGTGTGTGTGTGTGTGTGTGTGTGTGTGTGTGTGTGTGTGTGTGTGTGTGTGTGTGTGTGTGTTGTGTGTGAGAGAGAGAGAGAGAGAGAGAGAGAGAGAGAGAGGGTGACTAAAGTGTATTACAATTCAGCAGAGGTGCATGCTAGTGATTACTGATACAAACATAAATAAGAATTACCAGTAAGACGTCCTAAGGGCGAGAAGCGACATCGCCCTAAAGGTGCACATGGACATGGGCGTGTGCCATAGGCGGCGCTAGGGGGAGCTTGCAGGTGCTTTAGCACCTCCAAAGAAGCCCATAGCACCCCCTTAGCACCTCCAAGAAATGCTCAGCCAAATAATATTTTTTTTCACTCTCATCAAATAAAATTATCCTTGTTCAAATCTGTGACATTGGTGAAAGAAAGGTTCCTGCCCACCACTGTAGAAACTAGAAGTCATTCATGATAAGCTAGGAGAAAAATAAAATGTCAGTAAAATTGTCAGTATCTGTTTGCAGCCTATCGCCTATACCAGGGGTTTTCAAAGTGGGTGACGGGGCACCCTGAGGTGCCGTGACAGCAGTCCAGGGGTGCCTCGAGATAATTTGATAATATTTGGAATTTATTTGGGCACTTATATATTTCGTATCATTTTAAACTTGAAGTACAAAGTCAGTCAGTTCTAACCAAAATGGCTATTATCTCAACGTTTTCCTCGCAACATAATCACTAAAATATCGTCACTGTCGGGCAGAAACCTTGTATTTCCAAGTTACAAGACTGTCGCACAAAACTAGTGAAAACAGCCGATCTTCAAGCACACAACGCCTCGCATCACAAGGCATGTGCTTGTAGATCTGCTGTTTTCACTAGTTTAGTACATATTTTAGATGATAAATACAAAACAAACGGTTTCCACCTGACAATGACGATATGCTATAAATATAAGGTGCTGGGAGTGAAAATTATAATGTAGGGGTGCCTCGGATTAAAAACATATTCATGGGATGCCCTGAGTCAAAAAAGTTTGGGAACCCCTGGCCTATACATCACTCCTTTTGTTGATGGTATTGCCATTTATTTAATGTGACTTAACACTTGTGATGCTGATGCAATACATGAACAGTGATTCACTGTTTCATAATGTGCATGGTTTTGTGTTTGTTTTAGGCTCTTATACATTGGTAGGCTATATCCATCCACAACTACTTCCTCAATTAATAGCCAAGCTCCCTTCCAGCACCACCATTAAAAATTGCCTGGAGCTGCCGTGTGCACATGGGCATGAGCTTGTAGGTCTGCTGTTGCTCTAGAGTCTAGACTGTCCATGGATACCTTCACTGGGGTAGGATACCACACAACCCAGAATGTGTGTTTTCTCCTATCAGATGACTAGAGTTCATAAGAATGTGAACACTTGAGTATTCAGCACCAAAAGAGAGCTATGATTCCAATGAATGAGTCTAGAGCAGGGGTCTTCAACGTTTTCAGGCCAAGGACCCCTTAGCTGAGAGAGAGATAAAGCAGGGACCCCCAGATTCCATATAGTTTCATTGTTTGACAGCACAATCATCAGTGTATTTTGGATTCATGTCAATTTGTGTTTTCAGATATTTAACCACTTGAGCCGTCATTACCTAATAAACTTGACCTTTTACTCTGCACTTAGGCTGCCCATTTCCCCCCTCTACACCAAAGCTCTTTGCCAAAAATAGCTGATCTACAAGCTCACAACGCCTCGCAGCGCGAGGCGTTGTGAGCTTGTAGATCTGCTATTCTTGGCTACAGTTCTCAGAATAAGGACACTAGGGTTCGAGTGGTTCATATAAAAAAGAAGATTTTTTTTCCTATCATTCAAACATTTGGAGGACCCCCTGTAGTGACTATGAGGACCCCCTAGAGGTCCCATGGTCTAGACAATTCTGAGGGCGCAAGACAGAGGGACAGAGCGGGAGAGAGAGAGAGAGAGAGAGAGAGAGAGAGAGAGAGAGAGAGAGAGGGAGAGAGGGAGGGAGAGGGAGTGAGGGCGAAGTGGATCTGTTTTCATGTTCCTTCTCCATTACAGTAATGTGCCGGCTCCATTTAACTAATGCATAAAAGCACTATGATACCCTCAATAAACAGCATTACACAATGAATTAGAGTAAGAGGGGAAACATACATACTCTCTCTCTCTCTCTCTCTCTCTCTCTCTCTCTCTCTCTCTCTCTCTCTCTCTCTCCCTCCAACCAGGGGCGTCACGAAAGGGGGGGGGGGGGGGGAAGTGGGACTGAGTTACTAGGGCCCAAGGTGGAGGGGCCTTAATTTAGCTATTGAAAAATAGCAGATATACAAGCTCACTGTGCAAATCTTTGAATATATGTTTTTTTAAGCGAACATTTGCAACTCAAATTTTGCTTTTGGGGGGTCCCTGGAAATACATATTTTGAGATGGGGGTCCATGGCCAAATAAATATAATTTTGGGGGTCCTTCACATGAAAACGCTTGAGCACCACTGACATAGAAACATATATTTTTTCAAAAAAAACTTTTGAAATATCTACAAGCTCCTAGCCGCGCTGTGAGCTTGTATACCTGCTATTTTTCAACAGTTAAAGCACAAAATAATAATGCGTGATAATGCGTTCCCAGTTCATGGGGGGGCCTGCAGTGAATCCTTGTACCCAGGGCCCAGAATTTGGTGTGACGCCCCTGCTCTTCTCTCATTCTCTCTCTCTCTCTCTCTCTCTCTCTCTCTCTCTCTCTCTCTCTCTCTCTCTCTCTCTCTCTTACTCACACAAACACACACACAGTGAGATGACTAACTTCATTAGGGCCCCCATTGCTCTTAGTGAGCGAAGCGAATTGAAACCTAATTACCACGCCAGAACCAAATTAAAAGCTTTTTTCTCTCAATGGCCGCCGCCATCCGTTCTCCTGACAAATGAACAGCGCTGTTTCCTCTGTGTGTTAATGCTTCCCCGCTTTCAGCCGCCTTCATTCATTCATGCCCGCGCGCCTCTCTTTTCAAAACAACATTTAAAGCAAACCACTTTGACACCAGTAGCGCATTATCAACAACAATGGCTCCACTTAACATTAATATCAATCAAAAGCACATGGCAATGTAATTTGTCGTGGAATAGCACGCGAAATCAGCGGCCTTACGTTTGTCATTTAACAGAGTTGATGAAATCACGTGTTACAAACCTCTCCTTCTACACAACACCTTGATCAGGCACGTGCAGAGAATGTTAGAGAGGCAGGGGCTGACATTTCTAAAAGGGCCTTTTGGTGAAAATATTGGAGGTCGGCTGTTTTCTGTGCTTGATACCACTCTGACAGTGTGGCATGGATTTCTACACAGAGAGGGCAATTCTTTCAACATAAGACGCTGCGTTCAAGTTCAGGAGAGTTTGGACAAGGCAATTCTCTAGAATGCTGCCTTCAGGTATGGCATGGAAAGAGGGGCATTTGCATTTCTTTCACCATAGTAAAAACTGCATTCATGGTCTGGAGAGGGCAATTTTTACAGACAGGTAAAAGGGCAGGGGCTCAAGCCCCCTTTGATGTCTATGTGTGCAGGTTCCTGACCTTGATGACTAATGATACAAAACAATTCTGAAGACAACCTTTTTTAAACAAAGTTTATATCCTTCTCCTTCCCACATTTTCTCTTTCCTTCTGTATTTTGACCAGTTATCCTCAACTGTAACATAATGTTTTCTGCTTGTAATGATACCTATTATTAAGTTAATTCCAATTTGGCTTATATGTTGAGTATTTCCACATGTGTACACAGTGAAATTCACAGTGTGTTACTTACCTGTAATCTATTTATTAAGTAGGCTGTTCGGTGCTGCCAAGATGTTGTGACACCCCGGCCGTACCGAACCGATTTAAACGTTGCTCTAAAAGTGGAGTGCCTGGGCCCTTAGACTATGTACGCCCCAGACTTAAACCATGGCTGTAAAGGTTCTGGTGGACAGGAATACCTGGTGGGTCCGACCAGGGGCGTCACAAGGGGGGAAAAAGTGGGACTGAGTTACTAGGGCCCAAAGTGGAGGGGCCTTAATTATTTTATACTTTATAGCTATTGAAAAATAGAAGATATACAAGCTCACAGCGTGGCACAGAGTACTGCGCTGAGAGCTTGTAGATCTGCTATTTTTGAAAAGTTGTGATTTCTACCTTTTTTAACTCAAATTTTGCTTCCGGGGGGTCCCTGGAACGAAATATTTTGAGATGGGGTTCCGTGGCCAAATACATATCATTTTGGGGGTCCACTGACATAGAAACATAGTTTTTCCAAAAACCTTAGAAGGATTCAGCAGACATTTATAGAATCGTGTCAAAAATATGCACACACATATGTCAATGTCGAGTCGGTCAGATAAGCTGTTGTCCAGAACCGCCATACATGCAAATTTCTGAACTCCCATTCGGTGTAATGCTTTTCAGAAGTCGCGAGTGGCGTCATCTTGTAGTCGAACCGGACCTTTTGACCGAAAAGGGCGGTTTCGGTCAAAGTATGGACACTTGGATAGGCCTTTACAGTCACAGCCGATGTTACCGTAAGACTGCACGCGAGACATGTCTTGTGATTGAGCCTAATTGCCATGTTACCGTCTATCAAACGGTAATTGCACTTAGTAATTAATATGGGTGCGTATCGGTTGGAGATCAGATGTTTTTGGGTCCGAGGGAGGGTCTCGTTAATCTAATGATGTCGTCCTTTAGCTGATAGCGGAGGCTTTCAGACAGCAAGGTTATCAGGCTGTCTCTGTACTTACTGCTACTTACTGGAGATGGCAGAGAGATTGCGCCGTACAAATTAATTATTGCCACAACATTCCTGTTTCTCTTCGTGACTCCTGGATTTCTACCTTTTTCTTACAGGAGGCTTCGGAAGGGCCTGAAATTTGATAAGCTGATATGAGCCGTAATAATCACTCATTGTTCTGGGAAACCGAAAATGTCAAAGCACGCGTGCGTACCGTACGCACTCCGTCAAACTGGTACGACAATCAGGGGTGTCGCACCAAATTCTGGGCCCTGGGTACAAGGTTTCACTGCGGGCCCCCCATGAACACATTATTACGCATTATTTTATACTTTAACTATTGAAAAATAGCAGATATACAAGCTCACAGCGCGGCACCGAGTGCCGCGCTGCGAGCTTGTAGATCTGCTATTTTTGAAAAATCGTGAAAGTTTGTGCAAGTCTTTCAAATGCTTCTAAGTTTTTGAAAAACCTATCTTTCTACGTCAGTGGTGCTCAAAATTTTTCATGTCAAGGACCCCCCAAAATGATATGTATTTGGCCAAGGACCCCCATCTCAAAATATTTAGTTCACACATTTTCACAACTTTTCAAAAATAGTAGATCTACAAGCTCACAGCGCGGCAATCGGTGCCGCGCTGTGAGCTTGTAGATCTGCTATTTTTCAATAGCTAAAGTATAAAATAAGGCCCCTTCACCTTGGGCCCTAGTAACTCAGTCCCACTTCCTCCCCCCTTGTGACGCCCCTGCGACAATATCCCAGTCTGCCAGTCAATTCCTATTGACCGACCGCGGAAATCTAATCAGTCAGTGGGAACTAGGTTTAACCATGATATTCCGTCCACTTTGACTTTAAATGACAATAACGCAAAACTCTTAGAAACAGCCAATGCTAATATGTGTAAGTGCCCTCCCCCTCCCCCTCCCCCTATAGACTGTGAATTGACCAGCCCTAAAACCTAAAGGTATAATTGCATGGAGGGCATAGGGCAAAGTGCACATCATTTGAAAGTCTTTATCGCCATTCCATCGTGGCTGAGTGGGTTTGGATTGAGCCGCGGACCACCAGTGCTCGTGGCTCCAGGTATTAATGTCGTTACTCGTGGGCCCACCGCTCGTCCCAAATTCCACCCGTCCGCCCTAATCCAGTTACGTGTAAGTAAAGACATCCCAACGGGACGGGACAAAGCCACCCATCCATAACAAATTGTTACTGATCTCCGTCGCCGTCACAATGGTTATTTCTGTCCCTCTCCCATTGACCATATCGTCGTTGTCGGGTGGAAACCTTGCATGTCCAAAACCGTTTGTTTTGTATTTATCGTTTTAAAAACGATTTAAACGAGTGAAAACAGCCGATCTACAAGCACACAACGCCTCGCACCGCGAGGCGTTGTGTGCTTGTGGATCGGCTGTTTTCACTACTTTTGTGCGACGGCCTTGTGTGATGAAGCAGTGCTTTACTTTTACAAATTTGAAACTTGGAGATACGAGGTTTCTGCCCGACAGTGACGATATTCAACCTCCCACGCCCCACTTATGAGGTAAGAGCAAAATGGCCGCTTGTGTTAATGTGGTGAATGAAACAATAATTATGTGCAGAGCGCACTGTTTTAACGCTTGGATTAAAACGTCCAACTTAAGTTGTTATACAGTACGACAGGGTCCCCCAATTAGTTTTCCCCAAGGGCCGAATTATGTCTATGGTACCAAGCCGAGGGCCACACCATTGAATCATGTCTATGGTACCAAGCCGAGGGCCACACCATTGAATCATGTCTAGGGTACCAAGCCGAGGGCCACACCATTGCTTGGGGCTACGGTGGTGTTCCCGCTACTCCAGCGACAGTTCAGATATCATCGTTGTAACCGTTCGTTTTGCATTTATCATTTAAGAAATGATTTAAACTAGTGAAAACAACCAATCTACAAGCACACAACGCCTCGCAGTGAGTAGATCTGTTTTCACTACTTGTGTGCGACGGCCGTGTATGATGAAGCAGGGCTTTGCTTTGTGAAAGAACGTACACATTTGGAGATACGAGGTTTCCACCCGACAACGACGATATACTAGTGTTGTTGGTGCTGCTCTTATACCACCATTATTACTGGGGTTGGTGGGGGCCAGACAGTAACCCCCCGCAGGCCGCAAATGGCCCGCGAGCCGCCTATTGGGGAACACTGCAGTACGACTTGCGCCACTAAGCAACAGGTGACGTTTCCGGCGTGGCTTTTGTGATTGATTGAAACGGAAATGGTTTCATATTTTAATAACCGCGTTCGTCCTACGCTACTCATCTCTCCTCCTCCTTCTTCCCTTCAATCTCACTCTCTCCTCTCCGCTTCCCCCCCTGGGGAACGGCTCGTAACGGCAATCTGTTCCATCTGTCACACGCTGAATGACTAATCATCCGCGCGTTCAAACCGTCAGATAGCGTTAGGAATTCAGCCATAAGTCATCTTCGATAATAGCATAGCGCGGCATACCGACCGACCGTCCACCCGGCCGGACATCAAATTCAGGAAGGATTTCCTTTTCCGTTATTCGGGCCATTAAAGGAAAATAAAATGAAAGAAAAGTTGCACGCCAGCTATCAATTGAGGACAAACCATGTGTGACACAACAACGCGGCCAGGAATTTAGCCCACGACCCGACGAGCCACCGCCAAGGTTCGCCCGAGCGAAAAGGCGTACCTCAAAGAAGCACACCTGGGCTAAGACACCCGAGTCTCCTACTTAACTCTCAAAGACCTGGAAGTCGCGTTAGATTTTAACCACTTTAACCATTATTTTGTGCTTTAACTATTGAAAAATAGCAGATATACAAGCTCACAGCGAGGCACCGAGTGCCGCGCTGCGAGCTTGTAGATCTGCTATTTTTGAAAAAATCGTGAAAATGTGTGCAAATTTCTCAATATGTATTTTTCAAAGCAAACGTTTGTAACTCAAATCTCTGCTTCTGGGTGGGCCCTGGAACAACATATTTTGAGATGGGTGGTCTGCGGCCAAATAAATGTAATTTTGGGGGTCCTTGACATGAAAAAGTTTGAGAACCACTGATTTAGAGGAAGGATTTAGAAGTCGGGGTCAAAGATCGGGTCAAATATATTCAAAGACTTGCACACATTTTCAAGATTTTTCAAAAATAGCAGATTTACAAGCTCGCGCTGTGAGCTTGTAGATCTGCTATTTTTTCGATAGTTAAATCACAAAATAATGGTTAAAGTGGTTAAAATCTAACGCGACTCGGGCGCGTTCCAGGTATTTGAGGGTTAACCTATATCGGTAATGAGAAGACGATGTCGAGGAGGAGGACCGCGATGATCGACTTGACCCAAGAAAAAGGAAGAAGAAGGTGTTAGCGGGAGGGCGGATAAAAAAAGACAAACGTATGAAGACGAAACAAAGGAGCGCAGAGCGAAAGAGTGCGCCCCGAACAAAGAGAGAGATAGAGCTGGCGTGTTACATGACTGCCTGTCTTTGTGCGCGCATATAGGAGGAGGTGGTTGTTTTATGCAACTCTATGGTGTGTCATTTGAGTGCTTGCTCCTCTCTTTGTCACGCCAACAAAGCTGTTGGGTTTTAGTGGGTAATCTTAGACCGGTCCGCTTGTTAGGGAGAGTAGAGGTGGGGAGCAATGGGGGACAAGCTACAGAATGATTGAACCCATTTCATCTCAAAGGAGAGGACGGATTTTTTCCGCTGTTGTGACGTCACGGCATCATGCTCCGTTTTCTCCCCGTGATGTGAAGGCGAGCAAAAGTGCGAAAATGAAGCGTCACCGACACCTGGATGGATGTGGGAGATTAGATTAGAGACATAAATGAGTAGTGATCGAAGTACTCTCACTTTGAAAGGGAAAGTTGTCGTTTTGTTTGTTTTTTTCAGCCAAGGTGCAATGAAGGCTTGTCAAAAAAGTTGCTTAAAGGGAAACTTCACTAGCCTGTGTGGTGGAATTCAAGTTCGGTCAATAAGACGTAAATATAGAAGTGTCACAGGCAAAGGCATAAGGTGGTGGACTGGTGGTGGTTTAATACAATGAATTGTACAAGTGATTGTGTAAAAGGAGTACCACAGGCCTGTGGTACCGAGATTCTGCCTCAAGCAAAGGAAATCAAACCCTAGTTATACTGGCATTGCAAGGACAAGCTGTAACATAAACAATATCTATCAGACCCAGGAAAGACATCTTGACTCTTACAGTACATCATGTAATCTGTAATGCATGATACAGCATAATCTACTCTTACTAACGTCACTCATAATCCATCATGATAATACAATATCTACTACTGTTATTAACGTCACATAATCAATCATGATAACATAAACTCTACTACACCTGACACTCATTTTCATTCATTTATTGCCTGAACATATTATTTTTAATGGGCGTGGCTAGCCAGGCTAAAACGTCACACATTTTCAACCTAAATCCCACTCGTCTTTTTCTTTTTTTAAAGCTCTGCCATACAGTAGGCCGGAAAGGCCAGGAGGACAGAGATTATGTTTTAGCCCCAGTCCGTGTGTTTGTTTGTGCGTCTGTGAACAGATCTCCGATGCCCAATGCGAATGCATGCTCCAGTTAATATGCAATACCCGTCGTACTCGTTGTACCCTTTGTCAGAGTACCCGTTGGACCCGCCAGTCTGGGTTCCTCTTATGCCCACGGTGATCTCTGTATCTTCCTGTCTTCAAATAGTCCAGACTATTATCTTATTGATGACATTTTACGTACTCCATATATGGGGATTTGCAGATTTGTCAATGTTATTTTGGACAACTGCCGATTGAACTAATGAACTAACGTCCCACTCTCTGGTCCTGGGTCGATTGGTGGGGCAGTTCTCACCACACACACACGCACACGCACACACACACACACACACACACACACACACGCACACACACACACACACACACACACACACACACACACACACACACACACACACACACACACTTACAGAAGGATACACATGTTGTAAGTGAGCTTGTGGATCTGATATTTTTGCTTTGAATATTTCTGAAAATAACTGTGGGGGAAAAAACCTAAAGGAGTAGTTCACCCCAAAAATGCCCCTTTTTTTCTATTGATTAGTCACACCATGGAGATATTTTGTTGTATTTGTCGCATATTCCTAAGACAAAAAAATGGTATTATAGTACATTTACCCCCCCCCCATTGATTCTGAATGGGGACCCAAATGCATGGGCCTGGATGGGGACCCAAATGCATCCCCACGTCCAGGGCCTTATTTAATTATTAAAATATTATTGAACTCAAGTCTCCGTGGTGTGACTAATCAATAAGAAAAAAAAAGGCATTTTGGGGGTGAACTACTCCTTTAATTTGTTGAATTCTCAAAAATACTAATGCAGGATAAATGCAAGCGTGTGGGAAACATCTGCTCTGGCCAACAGAATGACATTCATGCGTCCACAAACCATTTGATCATCCTCGTGATGCAGGGGCGTCAATTGGGTATGGCAGGGGTATGCAGCTGCCATACCCTGGGTCCAGGGGGGAAAATAAAAGTTACAATATATAAATCCATGAATGTCTCTTTGTCTATCTTTTCAGGTTATTATGTTGTTAAATTACAGTAAAATAACTACAAATGCAAATTTTAACAAAATGGTCACTTAAACAAGGTATTATAATTATATTCTCCAAACTTGTATTCTCTTGACAAAATGGTATATACCCAGGTTCCGCAGGTCAGCTAACATGCCAAGTTTAGCTGCACTTGAAAAACCATTCCAGGCTGCCATGAAGAAATCTGTGTAAAAAAAATGATTTTTTTTCAGACATTGTGAAAATAGCCGATCTACATGCTCACAACGCCTCGCAGCGCGAGGCGTTGTGAGCATGTAGATCTGCTATTTTCACAATAGAACCGTGATATACAAAATGTAATGCATCTTTTCCATGAGGACTCCCATCTTTGCCATACCCTCTTTACCCTCGCTTTTGCTGAACTGATGCCACTGCCGTGATGTGCCCCGCACTGTGACTTACTGCCACCTCTGGGAGAGAGGAGGATGGATGGATGGATGGATGGGTGGAGGAGGACTGATGGAGCCCGGATAGAGAGCTACAGCAGAGAGAGATGAAAGGCAGTTATATTTTATCTCCGTGTGAAGTCATTGCTCCATGAACATCAGAGAGGAGCGGTGGTGGAGATCCTGTGGTCTTATATGGAGCCAACCCTGCCCTGGCTACCAGGCTCACACCCCCCCCCCCCCCACTCCTCTCTCTCTCTCTCTCTCTCTCTCTCTCGCTCCATCCAAACCCGACCTTCTCTTTGAGATAAGCGCCGTGAGTAATCTCCTGCCTCCGTCCCCTCCTCCCCTCTCTCACTCACCTCTCTCCATCTTCCACTTTCTTGCTTTTATCTCTGTCATTTTATTATTCCGTCCATTCCCAGGTCTCCCTCCCTCCCTCTCGGGAGACCTACCTTCACAGGCCAGGATTACCACCTCTGAGGGCCCCTGGGCACTGAAGCTCCAAGGGCCCCCCTCTGCGTACGCGCTACAGGGCTCCAGACTAACACTTTTCAATATTTTAAAAAGTAGCTTAACAATATCAGCAGCCAGTGAACACACTTAAGACAATAACAGTCTGAGGTAAGAAACAGTGGCAGTGTGGCCACTGACAATCAAAATAAATAACAATGTACTATTATAGTACTACAGTCTACTATATGGTCAAAACAAGCCATATCCTTCCCCCCAAAAAATGACAGAATACCATTTGTGACCACCAAATTGGGGGTCTTGGGGGCATAATTTAATTAATTTCATTTGGATTAGATAACAACTAAATGGCTGGGGTTTTCTTTCTTTTATTTATTTATTTTTTCAAAATCTTTTTTTTTGAGGGCCCCCTGATGCCAAGGGCCCCTGGGCACGTGACCAAAGTGCCCATATGGTAGATCCGGCCCTGTACCTTCATATACCGAGACCTTTTTCAGCCACACAAACGGAAGACGATCCAAGACGGCCTCTGTGGTGGGTCGCAAGCTTATGAGAAACAAAATAAAACCTTAAAACCAGGGCGAAAACAGTTGTGTGCATTAGCGCAAGATGACGATAAAGGAAAGGCTTCTAAGTTCTAAGCCTGCACTAGCCTACTAGTAAAACTAGTGGAACCGCGATCTTGCCACACATGAAGAATAACTGTGGTTGTAAACAATAATACAGACAGAGACAATAACAATCCTTATTAGTCAAGTAGTGGGAAGAAGAGGTTATCATCATGGCCCTGAATAACTTTTTAAATATCTTGCAATTGGCGACGAGTCTCTTACGAAATCGGCAAGAGTGCCTCTCAATACATAAAGCTAACCTCTCCATCGGCAATAGTCAGTGGTGTGTTACTGTGTTCTAGAATTCCCCACACTCCCGCGCCCCCACCGTTGCGCTCAGGTTCACCGGGAAAACCGCGGTTGCGGCGTGAACAGCTGAGCGTCACGGACCTCAAAAGGAGGGTCTCTAAATGTTTCTTTGAGTGGTTATTGTTCGGAACGACCCGGGCCCCCTAGATCAGTGTTTCATGCCGTGCCGTTTGAGCGGCCTCCGGCTTTTTCTGAGACGCTGCCTCTGGTGCACTGCCCAGGACCAGGGGTGTCACAAGGGGGGGAGAAGTGGGACTGAGTTACTAGGGCCCAAGGTGGAGGGCATTTAATTATTTTATACTTTAGCTATTGAAAAATAGCAGAAATACAAGCTCACAGCACCGAGTGCAGAGAGCTTGTAGATCTGCTATTTTTGTCGTAAAAACGTGTGCAAATCTTTGAATATATGTGTTTTTTAAGCGAATATTTGTCACTAAAATTTTGCCTCTGGGGTTGGTCCCTGGAACTAAATATTTTGGGGTCCGTGGCCAAATACATATAATTTTGGGGGTCCCTTCACATTAAAAGGTTTGAGCACCACTGACATAGAAACATAGACTTTTCAAAAATGATTTGAAATATTCAAAGACACAAATTTTCTCAATGTTTCAAAAGTAGCAGATCTACAAGCTCACAGCACTGTGAGCTTGTACATCTGCTATTTTTCAATAGTTAAAGTACCCAGGGCGCAGAATTTGGTGCGACGACACCCCTGCCGGGACCACCCTGGTTTCTGGCCCTACAGTATAACCATGGCTGATGTGTGGCTGGCTAGGCGTGGAGCGGAGCGCTAAACAGTAGCCACTCAGTGTGTGTGTGTGTGTGTGTGTGTGTGTGTGTGTGTGTGTGTGTGTGTGTGTGTGTGTGTGTGTGTGTAGAGGGTGTGTGAGTGGGTCTTTGTCCTGGGCTATAGACAGAGGTGTAAACGGAGGAGAGATCTGTACAGCTTTGTCCAAGCAACACGATACAGCCAAGAGCTGGGCCTGAACCCAAGCTGCAGAGAGGAGGAGGAGGAGGAGGGAGAAAACGGAAAGGGAGAGAATAGAATAGAAAAAGAGAAAGAGAGAGGACCCAATTCAGAATCTGAACCTGATGTGCACGATGTATGTCAATGGCATGTCGTTGATGGAGGCGCGTGAATGACTCGAATCACTGAACCGGACAATGTAAACAGATGTTATTAAATCAACCTTGGATGGGGAGTCGATGGTGAAACTGAAGACTTTGAGTTCGGAGTGTCTAGCAACTAAAGCCTCTATCAGAGTCCAGGGTGAAGAGCTATTCACTTCACCGTGGTGTAGTTTTCTAGTTATCACCTAAAAATACATAACAAAGCCTAGGTGATAGCTAGGAAACTACAACGCGGTGAAGTGAATAGCTCTTCACCCTGGACTCTGATAGAGGCTTTAGTGGCTCTCATCAGGTGTTGTTCCAAGTCTAGGCTGAATGGGGGAGGAGTTATGATGAGCTCTTATACTGTAGCATAGCTGAGGGGGCGGCGGAAAAGCGGTGGAAAGCTTTCCACCGCGAGTCCCGACACATCTCTCTGTTTTTACTTTCAGACAGATCGGCTCTTCACCCCGTTCACTGATTGGTTGATCTAGACCAGTCAGTCACGGTGAATAGGACTCCACCGTGACGGACTATGATGGCCTTCACTTATTTTCTGACTTGAGGTGGAAAGCTTTCCACCTCAAATTTGCAGTGGATAGCTCTTCACGGCAGACTCTGATCGAGGCTTTAGGGAGCCCGCCAGGGGAACCAGAGCCCCTGGTTGTCCCTGGTTCAATTCCAGGCCAGGGTAGCTATGTCGATGACTGTCCCTGAGCAAGACTCTTAACCCCTAAATGCTCACACGCTCCTTGTGGGCAGCGAATCAGCTGGGTTGAGCTGAAAATGCTCAATTTCCCTCGCAGGACGAAATAGGTATATATTATATTATTAAAACAAGACACAGAGTCTAAACATGGCATGACTTCCCGGTGAAATATGAAAAGGATTTCACACAGCCAGCTAAATTAATTAGGAGTAATCTAGCAAACTGGCCTACATACAGTATAATCGTCTCAGTAAACATCTCATCCTTTTGCTTTTATGTTGAGTCAGAGTAATATTATGCATAGCCTTTATCTTGAGAAATGCCTATGCATCACTGATGATGTGCTAACGTGCTAATGTGAGCTCTGTGTGCTAATGTCGATAATGTTACCTATGGAGCTTGGCTAGTCACGTGAACTGAGCTGAACTTTAATTGGTTTACTGTCGTGAGGATAGATAGATGCAGAGACAGACAAACCTTGCTCTAGAGACAGCTAGGCCCCTTCAGCACTAACATTGCAAAAATTAAAACCGACCATTCAACTACTGTAATCGGGTAGCTAACAAAACTGACAACTAACAAAGCTGAGTTGAAATACATATACTGTTGTTTCCTGTTGAGATTGGCACATTTCCTGGGGCAAGCTTCCCAGATCACACAGGTCTTCTTATTTTTTCACTCTTGAAAAACACCTGCAATGAAGTGCATTTGAAACTACATTGCAGTGCACATCATGGGGTGATCACTGCTTGCCTCAAAGTGAAGTGAGTGAGATGAAAAAACCTGGGTGAAATGTGCCAATCTCGACTGGAAACATCTGTATGTTTTAATCATTTCTAAAGTCAAAGCAACAGACAAGCCTGTTGTGATCATTGGAATAATGCTGTAAATATGACAATCATTTGTAATGTATACTGTTCATATACGGACCGACTGACATCAGTGTTGATTTTGTCGACTAAAACTATGACGAAAAATGTTTGTCGACTGCGTCGACTGGCGAAAACTAAATAAAAACTAAATAAAAACTAAGCTGTGATGACTAAAACTAAGACTAAATAATATTGACAATTTCGTCAACAAAATAAAAACTAGACTAAAATGTTAGGGAGGGACTAGTGGAGAAGAGAGTCATTTTATGTTTGGTTGCTCTCAGATCTACAAGCTCACAACGCGTCGTGAGCTTTTAGATCTGCTATTTTCAGCACACAACCAAGTGTAAAATCAGTCATTACGATGCCATCAAGGCACCGCCAAAATACATTTTAGTCGACTAAATCAACTGTAGCTTTAGTCGCCTAAAATCTTATGATATTTAGTCGACTCAAATTTTACTAATACTTTTCAGGTGACTAAATTATGACTAAAACTAAATTACATTTTATTCAAAAGACTATGACTAAAACTAAATCAAAATTTGCTGTCAAAAACAACACTGACTGACCTAGTGTTTTGCGTTTTTCATCTACATCACTCATGCAACACAACGATGAACAGCCAGTGTAGCTGCAGTAGAACAACGTTTAGCCCATTTACCCAAAAAGCTGCTGTAAATCAATGTACAATTTCACAGAATTAAGTCTATTACCTTCACTTAAAACGTCCAGCACAAACGGATTATCTGGGATTATGAAACAACCGGAACAACTGCCTTTTTTTTACAGTGCATGTCTCTATCTGACCTCATCTCTCAACCACCACACACGATCTGGAACGAAGTCCCCCCTCCCACCCACACACACACACCCAGGGGTGTCGCACCAAATTCTGGGCCCTGGGTACAAAGATTTACTCACATTTTGTGCTTTAACTATTGGAGAAATAGCAGATTGTAGATCTGCTATTTTTGAAAAGTCGTGAAAAGTCTATGAATATTTCAAATCCTTCCAAGATTTTCCGAAAGACCTATGTTTCTATGTCAGTGGTGCTCAAACTTCTTCACGTGAAGGGCCCCCAAAATGATATGTATTTGCCCACGGACCCCCATCTCAAAATATTTATTTCCAGGGACCCCCCAGAAGCAAAATTCTAGTTACAAATGTTCGCTTAAAAAATACATATATTCAAAGATTTGCACACATTTTCACGACTTTTCAAAAATAGCAGATCTGCAAGCTCGCTGCGAGCTTGTATATCTGCTATTTTTCAATAGCTAAAGTATAAAACAATTCCAGGCCCCTCCACCTTGGGCTAGGGCCCAAGGTGGTAACTCAGTAACTCAGTCCCACTTTCCCCACCCTTTTGCGACGCCCTGCACAGTGCACACCCCCCACACACAGAACACAGAACACACGCACAACACTTAACACTTGACCTCTAACTCTGCCTCTACCACACACCAGGAGTCAGAGGGTAAAAGAGTGATGTAAACAGTGAGCGAGCGATACAGATAAAACAATAATAATAAAAAAGAAAAATGGCTTGGGGGGAAAAGAGGAAGTGCACTGCTTGGACAAGGGACATAGGAATATATAAAAAAGTAGGAATTTAAAAAAAGATCCCCAAAAGGTAGCACATCCAAATGTTCAAGTCAATGTGACAAAGGACTCACATTTCCCACGCTAGAGAGTGTTTGTTTATTGGCAATATTATGTATACTGATGTATGTCTGTACAAATACGTATGTCTGTACAAATACGTATGTCTGTACAAGGACAAACGTGTAGATTTTCTATTTTACTCACCATAATGTTCCTATTTTGACCATAATACCCAATTACTGAACGTCAAGTATCCAGGTTTTCTTCAGGATATGTATGACACTTATTTACTACGACACTATGACATATTAGGAGTCCAAATAGTGTTAGTAGTTCTCAAATGTTTGTGCATGCTTTTTGAGCATGCAAAGCAAAACCAGGGAACGCAAAGCAATACCCCCCCATAGGGATACAATAGCAGAACAATAGCAATACATTGACGTGTACTTCGTCAGTCAAAATCACAGTATTTGAGCTTAATACATTGACATGTAACTTAGTCAGACAATCACAAGTATTTGAGCTTAGCCAGACTGATCGTGAAAGGTGGAGGCTGGGGTGGAGGAGGAGGCAGCAAGCAGCGAATGTTCTGAAGCTTCGGAAACCAAGAGAAAGCAAGCCATATTTAAAGGAGCCTTCCCTACTGATTGAGAGCTTTGATTGGAGTATGGCAGTCATGTGACGTAATGACCAGCAGATATGAGAATGAGGAATGAGAACAGAGCTGACTGACAGCTGACTGACAGCTGGGCCGGACGACTCCCGTGTCCTGCATAAACTAACGCGTCGCTACAATACAATACTTACAGTAAGTATCTACTGGGCCGGACGACTCCCGTGTCCTGCATAAACTAACGCGTCGCTACAATACAATACTTACAGTAAGTATCTACTGGGCCGGAAGACTCCCGTGTCCTGCATAAACTAACACGTCGTTTCAATACAATACTTACAGTAAGTATCAGCTGGGCCGGACGACTCCCGTGTCCTGCATAAACTAACACGTCGCTTCAATACAATACTTACAGTAAGTATCTACATTGTTACTTTACACCTCTGGGAATCTCCTAGAAATCCCTCCACTTACCAGGCATTCAAACAAGACCTTTTCCTCCATTATCACACAATGGTGTAATTACAGTATGACGGTGATTATCTGCCAGGGATCATAACTGTTAAACTGTGTAACGTTTCCTATTCAGATCCACCAATCCACCTGCACCTGTATCAGAGACACCCCTAAATTAAATGATCCGTTTGGGCCTCAGTGTTGGAGAGATGATGAAAGCTCCTTTCACACTGAAAACCTTTCTCTTTCTTTCTCTCGTCGTCTCTCTGGTCTTTGTGGAGCGCCGCCGGCCCCTGGTCTTTATTCAAAGATCTGGTGACCTCGCCGCGCGGTGTGACAAGAGGACTAACAGGACGGCAATACAAATGAACACAGAGGAGGGGAAAAGCAATTACACTCTCTATTTAATCCCTCTCGGTCTCGTCGATCACTCGTGTGCACGTGATGTGATTCTGTGTGTGTGTGCGTGCCGTGCGCGTCTGACTGTGTGTGTCAGGGACGTGCAGACGATGTTACAGAGGCAGGGGCTGACATTTCTAAAAGGGCCTTTTGGTGGAAATATACCGAAAATAGCAGACCTCCAAACCTCGGTCGGTTATTTTCGGTGCTTGGTAGCACACTGTACCAAAGCCTTGTGAGCAAGACAGAAAGAGCACAAAGAACTTTCTTTTATCAGCAATAGACTTTTGAACCAATAGACAGGCTACTGACACACAAATGTAATGTTTTTATTTTTGCGGCTAGTATTAAGGCACTTTTAAAGTACCTTTTATTCAACTTTTTAGATTTTATTATGTGACAATGCTTTAATTTATGACTTTTCACTAATGAACTGCTGCAAGTCCGAGGAGCACTGACAAATGAATTTCACCCTTTTCTTACTGTGATTGTATTTTTAAGGTGTGACAATAAAGCATTTCTGATTCTGATTCTGACTGAACTATAAGCTTAATCAAGTGAATACTGGAGATGTGGCGTAACGGCATGGATTTCTACACAGAAGGGCAATTCTTTCAACATAAGATGCTGCATTCAAGTTCAGGAGAGTTTGGACAAGGCAATTCTTCTTGAATGCTGCCTTCAGGTATGGCATGGAAAGAGGGGGGCATTAGCATTTCTTTCACCATAGTAAAAACTGCATTCATGGTCTGGAGAGAGGGGCACTTTTTACAGACGGGTAAAAGGGCTGGGGCTCAAGCCCCCTTTGATGTCTATGTGTGCACGTGCCTGGTGTGTGTGTCTGTCTGTCCGTCTTGCGTTATATTCCTCATCGGGATCGTGTGCGACGCGGCTCAAGTCACCTTTCTTTTTGCGATCGGGATAACGTGTCTAATTAATCCAATCTCTCTCTCCTAAATCTCCCTTCAACCCGCGAGGGAGGGAGAAGACAAAGGTAAGGAGGGCCACGTTTCACTGACAAAAAGCTAAAGAGGAGGGGAAGTAAAAAGGAGAGGGTGATTGAGTGGGAGAGAGAGAGAGAGAGAGAGAAGATAGGGGGAGGAGGGTGATGATAGCAGAGGAGAAGGAGGTCTGGATTATAGGCCCTGTGTGTCGGTGCCGCGTTGCAAAGATAGAAGATCTACAAGACCACAGCTCGTTGCATCCGCGACGCATTGTGAGCTTGTATATCAGCTACTTTAGCCCAATATGATACAATACGATACAATACCCTTCTACTAGGGGTGTAACGATACATTTTAATAGCGTTTCGATACATATCACGATACATGGTTGACGATACGATACATGGACGATATTGGTTCATTCATGGCGATACGATACGATTCGATTCAATGATTTAAAATCGATAAAGTAACTATTTAGCAAAGAAATTAAATCTGTGTGAAAGGTGTGGATAGTGCAGGTTTTTAAGGGAAACATGTATTATTATGGATATAAATAAGTAAACACTGTGATTATCTGCCAAATACATGGACATTGTATATTGACAAACCTGCACCTTGACATGAACCCAGAGATTACACACATTTATCGATAGACCAGTGTAACTACAGTATATGGAAAGGAAAAGTAATTAAACCCCTCCTTTCTTCTTAAAAATGCTAAATACAATGCACAAGTAGGTAGTAGTGATACAATCGATTCTTTGCATTGCCGATTCGATATGATACAAAATAAAACGATACGATTCAATTTTAGCTGTTTTCATTTCGATATACTTCGATTTTTTAAGTTAAAAACGATATTTCGATACAGTTACTATATCGTTACACCCCTAGGCCGTACTGTGGCGCGCAACTGAGGCATTACCCTTCTACCTATATATTCACCACCTTTATCCAGTGGAATTAGACCTGGGGGGGGGAGGGGGGGGGGGGGGGAATGGTTGATAGTTTTAACTGTCTGAAAAGGAGCTCAGATAAGGAGCAAGAGAGACACGCTGGGTGTGGAGGGGATCGAGATCAGTGGTGTCAGTTCAGCAAAAGCTAAGGTATGGCAACATGACTGGTGTCTTGCATGCTCGCGAAAGCGCACGTTCAAGACACCGGTCGTGTTGCCATACCTTAACAGGCATGATGAATTTATTTTAAGAAGTACATTTTTGTACATACATACCTTGCCAATGTTCCCTCTAATTTTTTTTCGGTCTGAGCAAACACTCCAACCTTCTGAGCACAACTTGAGCTCTGATGAGCAACATATGTCGAGTGCACGATATATAGTAGGTATAGCCTACTACGTCAGTGCGTCAAGTCATGTCAAGTTATGTAAAGTTATGGCTTATTCAAATTTAATTACAGAATAAGTAATAGCGGTTCGACTACTGTTAAGAAACTGTAGGACTGTTACATTTAAAAAGACGGGGGGGAAAAGGGTTTTATTCATTAAGCCTACAGACTGATTTTCCCCCTTGGGATAATAAAGGTATCTATCTATCTTATATAGTATATACACATGTTGACAACATGTTGTGTAAATACAATACAAACAATGGGCCTAAATATGAGTCTACAAAATAACAATACATTGACATATTGACATTGACACGTCTAAAGAAGGTTAGCCATCGCTAAGAAGTGTCATTATTATGAATAAAATACAGTCCAAAGCATTACAGCATTATAGCAAAAGCTATCCCAGGGACCCCCATAAGATAATATTTGTATGGCTTTAGCAGTGATTCCCTTTTTAATGATAAAGACCCCCTATTTCACATGCATTAGGCTATGGACCTCCATTTAATGGCATTTCTATCACTGAGACCCCAATTTATATTTGTTATAAAATCAAGTTAATTTAACTCTGAGTGTGTGGTTCCATATGTGCACTCTGAGTTACATAAGGGTCCATTTGGTTCCTAACTTTTGCTGGGGACCCCTGGAACTACCTCAAGATCCCTGGGGGTCCCCGGACCCACTTTGAGACCAATGCATTACAGGACTGGAGTTATTTTTGTTAACTGGTCGTGAAGGTGAGACGCCAAGCTCGTCAGCTCCAGAGAAACATTGCAGTTTATATAGTTCATACCTGGAAGCTGGATGGAGGAGTAGTGTGTACTGTAGGTCGGGGGACGTCTTTATGAAACTGCACATTAGCAACCATGGTCCTTTGAGCTTCTGATACGCAAAGCAAAGCACATGCGTTTGTTTTGTTTTGGTAGACTTCCCTACAGCCACGCTGTTGCTAACGTTAATGCACACATAGAAGATGAGAGAAAGTTTTATGACGGCAATAAAACAATAAAAGTAGTGGTACGAAGAAGTCTCTGTTTACCACATGTGCTTGCGTGCGTGTGTATGTGAGAGAGATAGAGAGAGAGAGGGGGGGGGGGGGTCGGAGGAGGCGAGCGAGAATCAAGTCGAGACGAGAGACGCGGAGACAGCGAGAGCGAGAGGAGGGGGGAGGCAGAGAGAGAGAGAGAGAGAGAGAGAGATGAGAGAGAGAGAGAGAGAGAGAGAGGTCTATGTTAAGCATATGCAGGCAGACAGAGACTGAGTACCACAAAATAATCAACTACGTTTCACAAATCTATCAGCGTTAAATCTGCCATGCGCTACAAAGATTTGTCGTGCGCGACAGCGTCCTGAGTAAGTGCGCGGGCGCGCATGCGCGCAGCTTAGAGGGAACATTGTACCTTGCCATACCCAATTGACGCCTCTGGTGGAGGGGATCAAGATGGAGGGAGAAGTTAATTACCTGAGCAGAGGCCATGAGAGAGAGGTGATTGGATGGGGGGGGGGGAGAGGGGGGGGGGGGGGAAGAGAGAGAGAGAGAGAAAGAGAGAGAGGAAAAGGTACTCACATTTTTTTATGTAAAAGTAAAAGTATCAATACTGCAGTGTAGAAATACTCTGATATACAAGTTAAAAGTCTGGAATTCAAAATGTACTTTTGAGTAAAAGAACAAAAGTATTGGCACCAAAATATACTTTTGGTGTTACGTGTTTGAAAATAGCAGCTCTACAAGCTCACAACGTGTCGCGATACAACGTATTGTATGTTTTATAATCATGTATATGTATATCTACTAGGGGTGTAACGATATAGTAACTGTATCGAAATATCGTTTTTAACTTAAAAAATCGAAGTATATCGAAATGAAAACAGCAAAAATCGAATCGAATCGTTTTATTTTGTATCGTATCGAATCGCAGTGCAAAGAATCGATTGTATCGATACTACCTACTTGTGCATTGTATTTAGCATTTTTAAGAAGAAAAAATTAAAAGGAGTGGTTTAATTACTTTTCCTTTCATATAGCTACTCTGGTCTATCGATAAATGTGTGTAATCTCTGGGTTCATGTCAAGTTGCAGGTTTGTCAATATACAATGACCATGTATTTGGCAGATTAATCACTGTGTTTACTTATTTATATCCATAATAATACATGTTTCCCTTAAAAACCTGCACTATCCACACCTTTCACACAGATTTAATTTCTTTGCTAAATAGTTACTATATCGATTTTAAATCATTGATCGAATCGTATCGTATCGCCATGAATTAACCAATATCGTCCATGTATCGTATCGTCAACCATGTATCGTGATATGTATCGAATCGCTATTAAAATGTATCGTTACACCCCTAATATCTACTAAAGTTTTCAAATAAATGTTGTAAAAATACAATATTTGGATCCGAGATGTAGTGGAGTAGAAGTAAAAGTATTGGAAATTGGAATTAATCAAGTCATTTGAAGTACAGATATAGGTTACTTCAAACTTTTACTTAAGTACTTGAGTAAATCATCTACTTACTTTACACCACTGCTGGCGGTGATGTTAGAGTGGACCTCGTGATCTCCTTTCAAACAAAGACAACACTGGAATAGGAATGGAATGGAGAGAGTCGTCTTCGCTCTCCCACTGCACAGCGCCACCTGCAGGATGGATGAATTAATGAACCCGTTAATGAACCTGAGGTGAGGCCTACCTGAATCACTAGTTCTCACACTTAAATGAATGAATAAATAGTGGATGCATAAGCTCTTATATCTGCTCTCTTTTATATAGAGAGATACAAGCTATATTATTCCACACTGAGGTTGGAGTGACTCATTATCAGGTGGAGATCTGAATCTTGTGGACCATTAAGTACAGTACAGTACAGTACAGTACAGTGCAGTGCAGTACAGTACAGTACTACAGTACAGTACAGTACAGTACAGTACAGTACTACAGTACAGTACAGTACAGTACAGTACTACAGTACAGTACTACAGTACAGTACTACAGTACAGTACAGTACAGTACAGTACAGTACAGTGCAGTACAGTACTACAGTACAGTACAGTACAGTACAGTACAGTACAGTACAGTGCAGTACAGTACTACAGTACAGTACAGTACAGTACAGTACAGTACAGAATGCCTGCTTCCTCCCGCTCCAAACGTTGCACTCACACAGCAGAACAAGACAAAAACAAAACAAGAAAAGAGTGAAGGAATGTGTTGACACATGGTCGCTCAGATATGCAACATTAATGCAAAAGATGCACTCTTGTGCAGGGGTGTGGCACCAAATTCTGGGCCCTGGGTACAAGGATTCACTGCGGGCCCCCGCATGAATGTTCTTCATAGGGGGAGGGGGTTTAACCCATTTAGACTGGGAACTCATTATTACGCATTATTTTGTGCTTTAACTATTGACAAATGGCAGATATACAAGCTTGAGCTTGTAGATCTGCTTTTTTTTTTTTTTTATCGTGTGCAAGTCCTGAATATTTCAAATCCTTCTAAGTTTTTGAAAAACCTATGTTTTCCATCTCGAAATATTTAGTTCCAGGGGCCCCAAGAAAGCAAAATGGAGAGAGAAAAATACACATGTTCAAAGATTTGCACACATTTTAACGACTTTTCAAAATCTTCAATAGCTAAAATAATTAAGGCCCCTCCACCTTGGGCCCTAGTAACTCAGTCCCACTTCAACCCCCCCCCCCCCCCCCCCTCCCCCCTTGTGACGCCCTGCTCTTGTACAAAGTAAAAATACGATTTATGCACCCAGGCCGCCGAATAAAAAACGTGACATTTGAAGACCGCCGCGCTGCCATGTCTGAGAGGAAAGGAAAAAGCAGCCATGGTGACCTGACAGACAGACAGACCCACAGAGGAATGGAGAGACTATAGAGGGAGGGATGGAGAGAATAAAAAAGAAGAGGAAGGAGTAGAAGCAGCACAGTCCATTAATAGGGGCGAGAAAAAAACTTCAGAGCCAAATTACTGCGGCGCCGCCGAGATAGCGATCGCAGCCCGCGCCGAGCACCCTGGACTCTGTAACACAGCACTGAGTGCATTTACATTACCATCATTACCGCCCTTATCATTTACATTATCAATCAGAGCCGCACATGAAGGAAGAAGCTGGGCCCGTATAAAGCCCATTCAGGGCCTAGAATTATTGAATGCTTTTTAACCAGTGGAAAAATAGCAGATATACAAGCTCACAGCGCGGCACTCGGTGCCGCGCTGTGAGCTTGTAGATCTGCTATTTTGAAAAAAAGTTGTGAAAATGTGTGCAAATTTTGCTTCTGGAAGGGGGGGGGGGGGGGGGGGGGGGTCCCTGGAACTAAATGTTGAGATGCGGGTCCAGTGGACAAATAAATATAATTTTGGGGGTCTTCACATGAAAAGTTTTGAGACCACTGACATAGTTTTCAATAATTATGTAATTTCAAAGCGAACGTTTGTAACTCAAATTTTGCTTCTGCAGGGGGGGGTCCCTGGAACTAAATATTTTGAGATGGGGGGTCCGTGGCCAAATACATATCATTTTGGGGGGTCCTTCACATGAAAAGGTTTGAGAACCACTGACATTAGTAGTCTCTCAAGAACAGACTAACTGAGCTCCAGTTAAGTGAAAAGGACCTTTTCTTGACGATGGCTGGCCAGATTGCTGACATAGAAACATACAGTAGGTTTTTCAAAAAACCTTACAAGGATTCAAAAGACACTTATAGAATCGGGTCAAGATTCAAATTTTCACGATTTTTTTAAAAATAGCAGATCTACGAGCTCACAGCGCAGCACTCGGTGCCGCGCTGTGAGCTTCTATATCTGCTATTTTTCAACTGTTAAGCATAAAATAATGATACACAATAAAAGTGTACCCGTTCCGAATGGGATAAAGCCCATAATGGACTATATTAGCCCCACATCAGGAGCGGGACCGGCCAGCTCTTTGGCCCGGCCCAAAGCCCTCTCGCCGAGGGGGGTGGGGGGGCCGCGCAGAACCGTTGCGTTTCCCGACGCGCTGCGTTTCCCCCCTTTGGACGTCCCTCTCACCCCGAAGGAGGAAGTTGGTAGAGCCCAGGCCCGCAGTGATTGTCCCTGCAGAGCAGACCCCCGCGGCTCATTCGCTGACTGGACACCTAATTTGGTTAAGGGCGGCGGGTTGCTTCCTGTGCTGGCTAAACATATCTGTGTAATGAGGTTTGGGATGCCTGAGGGGTAGCGGGGTCGGGGGGGGGGGGGGTGTAGCAAAGCGTTTTTGGTGGGTCCTGGTAATGGAGCCGATGGAAACAGAGCACCACGGGGGAGACGAGTGGTAGGTGGCGGAGGGGTTGGGAGTAAGACATTTAACTCCAGAGAACGCACGAATGGTCCCATTTGTACGCTCTTCGGAGTTAAATTAACATTAAGGATCTTACTGTGTGGAGGGAGAAACAGTGGCGTCAGTTCAGAAAAAGCTAAGGTATGGCAACATGACTGGTGCCTTGCACGCGCGTGCAAGATACCAGTCATGTTGCCATACCTTAGCAACAGGCATGATGATACATTTATTAAAGAAGTACATTCAATTTTCCCCCGTTTCTTACGGTTTCTTGGGCTGGATATGGCAGCTGGAACGGTTGTTCAAGTGCAGCTAAACTTGGCATGTTAGTAAACGTGCCACAATTAACAATAATGCATTGCACCTGTGCAGCTGACCTGCGGAACCTGGGAATATACCATTCTGTCAAGATGGGGAGAATACAAGTATATAATTCTAATACTTTGTTACATTTTGCATTTGTAGTAATTTTGATGTAATTTAACAACATAATAACCAGCACAGATAGACAAAGAGACATTCATGGATTTATAGTTAAAAGTTACTTTTATTTATATGCCATACCCAAGGTATGGCAGCTGCATACCCCCTGCATACCCAATTGACGCCCCTGGGGAGAAAGCAGGGCCATGGTAATGGAGGCTGAGAGGAGCGAGAGAGGGACGCGGCAACTGCATCAAGTGTGCATTAGCTTTGATTAACAGGCTGGTTTGAGTTACTCGCTCTTTACATTTCCAGACGTCAAACAAAGTTGACCTGATGGGCGGAGAGCCGTGTTTCACACTGACCCCTGGGTCACCGCCGGCCCTGATGCTCTCTCTCTCTCTCTCTCTCTCTCTCTCTCTCTCTCTCTCTCTCTCTCTGTCTCTCTCTCTCTCTCTCTCTCTCTCTCTCTCTCTCTCTCTCTCTCTCTCTCTCTCTCTCTCTCTCTCTCAGAGGGCAGAACCAAACAAACAGGGCGACAGGAACATGCAGACCTCACTGGTTAACACCACTCTGAGGCCAAGGGACCGTGACCCTTTACACGGGTCCATTTTTTTACACCGAGCTCAAGAAGACAGGGATTTTTCGGAGCGTGCAAAATCAATTATCGATTTCAAGTTGCCTCGTTGAAACTACACAGCCACTGTTTTCATGGTAATATCGCGAAAAAAGCGTGGAGGGGACAGCATCGTTCACCACTTGGGATGTTTGAAATAATTGTCCTATAATAGAACACTCGCTCATCCCCCGGTTCCACGGAAGTAATTCTCTATGGATGATACACCATGAAATTTCACTTTTCCTATTTTAAAACCTTTTTTTGGGGTCCCACTAGCACCTTCTATCCTCACAAAGTCCCATTTCTGACCGTTGTGTCTTTCTCTGGTTTTGAGAAGGCGAAGGTTAAAAGTATCCCACGGGTTCTCAAAACAGGCTATCCAGATTTGCTGCCGATTGTGACATCATCTGCCGATTGTGACGTCATCATCAACACATTTTCTTTCCAAAAAAATTTTTTTTTTTTCAAAAACAATTTTTTTTTCAAAAGGATTTTTTTTTTTTGGGGGGGGGGGGGGGGGGGGCAGTTCAGGCCAAAGGTGGTACTGCAGCTGAAATGCTCTGAGAGCCATTCAAAAATGAGAGAGGCTCTCTATTCAGGAGTGGTAATTTAGCCTCAAACCTTTTGAAAAACGTTTTTGGGACATAAACAATATGACATAAATACTTTTTAAATGCATGGTGTATCACCTTTAAATCGTCTCATATAAGCATTGCGATCCAAAAATAAACAAGCGCTCTTTGCGATATTGTCGGCGAGGTGGCTCTGTGTGGTTTATGATAGTCAGTCACTCATATTAGATAAACCCTGTTTCTTATCTAGCGAAAATGTAACTAATTCGGAGACAGTAACTTTAGCGTTTTTTCACCATCAGTTGATTCTTCATATCCATATGAGTCAAACCGCTGAGATCATTTGTTTATAATTGGAACACAGTTCTTATATGACGTGATATGAAAAAGGTCTATGGGAATTCAGAATGGGGGAAGAACACCGCGAACCAGGTAGGATGTGTAAATTACGTCACCCTTCACTACTCTATTGGGGCTGCAGATTGAAAGAGACAAAGGAAGACAGATTGAAGGACAGACAGGGAACAAGAGACGGTTGCCCACCTTATTAACCCACGCTGTTTTGTGTTTGCTAGCAGTCGGATGATCCAATCACATCCTCCTGCTTAACCCATTTGTGTCTAAAATTATCGATCGCTTTAACTATTGAAAAATAGCAGATATACAAGCTCACAGCGCGGCACCGAGTGCCGCGCTGCGAGCTTGTAGATCTGCTATTTTTGAAAAAAGTTGTGAAAATGTGTGCACATCTTTGACTGTATGGGTTTTTAAAGCGAACGTTTGTAACTCAAACTTTGCTTCTGGGGGGTCCCTGGAACTAAATATTTTGAGATGCGGGTCGGGGGCCAAATACATATCATTCTGCGGGTCCTTGACATGACAAAGTTTGAGCACCACTGACATAGAAACATGCGTTTTTTCCAAAAAACCTTAGAAGGGTTCAGAAGACACTTTTCACAAATTTTCACCAATTTTCAAAAATAGCAGATCTACAATACAAGCTCGCAGCGCGGCACTCTGTGCCGTGCTGCGAGCTTGTATATCTGCTATTTTTTAATAGTTAAAGCACAAAATAATAATGCGTAGCACCCGGTCTAAATTGCTTAAGAGCCTGGGATGGCAACATGGGGCAACTCTAGCCCCCCGGCACACACCCTCAATCCCATTAGCACCACACACAGCGAGTCAGAGTCAGGTACCCTCCACTCCTATGTCCCCCCAGGGGGGAGGGGAGGGGAGGGGGCGCTTTGGCTCTCTCTCTCTCCCACCCCACCCTACCCTACCCCTCCCCAACCACCATGGGCCCGTCCCGCCTGTCCCCCCGGCCTGTAATTGGATTGGTCGACAGCTAATGCCATTACAGCGCAGCAGTCGGCCACTTGATATTTCCAGGTAGTAATTTGCTCCTGATTACCAGCTTTCACCGAGACGGGGGGTCAGCATGTAAACAAGGTAACTAAAGAGGCTTTCACACGTGCGGTCTGTGCTCGCGCGTGCGTGTGTGTGTGTGCGCGTGTGGGTGTGTGTGTGTGTGTGTGCGTGCCGTGCGTGCGTGCGTGCATGCGCGTGAAGGGGAGTTTGTTTCAGAGGGAGATTCAATTTGAGGAGTCAAATTGAATCAGTGCACACTGGAGTCTTACAATGGACTGCATGGGGTTTTAAGTGGGTGTCCGGTGGGGTGGGGTGGGGCACGGTGGGAGGTGGGACCGCGGGTGCATGTTAGGCTGGCTCTGGTTACCCCCATGTTTGGCTCTGGCTAATGGCTGCTGGCTGATACGCCACCTTTCGTTTGCCAACCGGTCTGAGCTGCATGTATCTATTCTGCATCTAGCTTAAGGCAAGAGCCAAATTATTTATTTTTTTCATTTTTTTTTATAATTTTTATCCCACAGATTTTGTAACCCATTTTTTCAGTGCCAATTGCCTATGTAATCCTGGGCTCTGCTCTCCCTCTGCCGCGCCTGGGGAGACAACGGACTGACCTCATGCTTCCTTCTATGCATGAGTAGTCCAAGTTGTTTCTTTTCACCTGACAGGGGGGAGTTTCCCCGGTATGGACGTAGCACGTGGAAGGAACACGTTATTCAAACCGAGTTCCTTTCCCCTCAATCAGGCTGGCCAGGGGGGAGACAGTATAGAGACCAGGATTACTGCATGGATTGAATGAACATGTTTAACTCAAATCTTTGCTTCTGGGGGGTCCCTGGAACAAAATATTCTGAGATGGGGGTCTGTGGCCAATTACATATCATGTTGGGGGTCCTTGACATGACAAAGTTTGAGAATGTGGTGGTCCGGGCACCCTAGGCTGCAATGACAGCATGACAGTGTGTCACGGGTTCGAATCCCGATCCCGACGACCTTTGCTGCGTGTCACTCTCTCCCCATTCCTGTCAGTCTACTGTCCCATCAATAAAGGCATAAAAGCCCAAAAATAAAAGGATCAATACTACATTGTAGAAACACTCTGTTACAAGTGAAAGTCCAGTAATCAAAATTTACTTGAGTAAAAGTACAAAACTATTGCCATCAAAAATATACTTAAAGCACCAAAAGCAAAAAGTTGTCTTTATGCAGAATGTTCTGTTTCACAAGTTATGTCTAGAATGTATGCTTGCAGATCGGTTATTTTCAAATAGCCACAGTAGTTAATAATGTATGTAACCTGTATGTGACCTGTAAGGTCAGGTGATGTTACAAAATCACGGCGCACATAATCCCAAACTTCATTGCATTGATTTAATCTTGTGCCCTTTGTAGCCTACTGTAAAACAATGAGCTGTCTGCAGCATTTACCATAGATTGAAACCCAATGAAACCTGGCAGGTAAAGATGATATCAAAAGGGATTGACACTGCTATTGCTTTTGCTCAACTCTGTATAAAAAAGTATATAAAAAAGCGCCTATGGAGTGGATGAATAAAAAATATATTTTTATTGATTGTTATAAAAGGATATTCAGTAATGTAAGATCTATAGGTTTAGGATCAAATTCAGGCTGCCATATATCCAGCCCAAGAAACCGTATAGAAACCCAGAGAAATAAAACAGACAAAACCCGTTTATTTTTTCACCATACCCTCGCTTTTGCTTAACTGACGCCACTGAAAGAGAGTATACCGAAAGCGAAAGCGGAGACAGCTCCAGGTCTCTGCAGGAAGCAATAATCTCACCGGTGATAACAATCAAAGAGAGAGAGAGAGAGAGGGGGGGGGGGATGGGGGGGGGGGGTGCTGATGGGGGTTGAGGGGGGACTGATGGTTGAGAGAGAGGACAGCAAACACCCAAACACTACCTCAGCATTAGTCTCGCGAGGCCAGACTGTTGCCTCCGCGATTCGCAAATGCTCCCGGCATAGGCCTACAGTCTGGGGGACGGAAACAGAAACGATGAGTGCGAGATAAAGCGGATGTGACGCAACTGCTCCCTTGGTGCAGTAACGATAACAAGTCATACTGGAAGCGTTATGTCTCCTTTCAATATTTTTTGGGGGCGTTATTTTGTCTTTCTCTGGTGTTGTTGGTGTTACTTCCATGATGTTTTCAAATGTTTTCTTAAACTATACACCCATAACAAGAATAGGCCGCTCGAATGACTTTGTCTGAGCTATTGTGTTTCTGTTATGTTTCCAATGGGACTACAGTTCAGTGCAGCAGTGGCTACTTCCGATACTCGCTGTTCGGGAGCTGCCGTTCCAGACTCTATATAGCATGCAGAGATTGTGGAATAGTTGTCTGGCTACACGAGACTAGCTCAGCATCAACTTGTTGCTGAGCTAGGGAACCAGGTGTGTGTGACTGACAGTGATTGGCGTCCCCACTACCCACATTAGACATGAGACTGACACAATATGTCCATGTATGGGCATTCCAAGATATGGGCTGATACTGAGGACATCAGGGATCCTGATATTGATGACTTTATAGGGATCTCCATATATGGGCATAAAAGGGATAAGGACTTAATTTATGGGGAAAATTCAAATTGAATTCATTTGCGAGTGTGACTCACGTCACAGCAACCACACTTGCAATCTCCAATTGCATCTTTCTAGTCAAACATTGTGTTGCCATAAGCTGCACTGCATGTAATACAAGTCACACCCAGTGTGAAGTGAGCAGTGCTTTTTATGAGTTAATGTCATTAAAGGACAACTTTGTTTTTTTTTACAACAAGGGTTCATAATTTAGATTGTAATTAGAGAAAAGAAAAAGTGAATGTTAAAAATGTTTTCATTTGCTTCGTTCTATTTTTTTATCGCGTTTACCGTACTAAAATGTGGGGCATGCGTACGCATGGGGGCATGCGTACAAGTGGCCAGTTCAAATATGATTATTTTGGGGTTACAGCCTGAAAAGGTTGAGAACCACTGCTGGAAGGTACCATGTCAGAGGAACCAGGAGAGACTTTAAACCAGGGGTGTCCAAACTTATAACATCTCCTGACATGTACTTTCGGTCGGACCATAAACATTGTTTCACATACAGTACTGTATGCATCGCATTTAAACAATTTTATTTAACTATCAGCGTCATTATTTAATATCAATGGTCTTTTGTCAGGTGTGTGCTCTGAACTAAACACAAATAATTATCTTATTTCACATTACCAAATGTAACCAGACATGCAACGTAAAAAATATTGTTGTTTGACAGTGCTGGTGGCCGTTTATAATACAATTTAGGAATGAAGCCGCGGGCCATATTAAATGTGTCCTCTGGCCTTTGGACACCCCTGCTTTAAACGCACACATGGCATGGAATGAGGAAGCGAGCAAGAGGTACTCGGAGGCACCAGCAGCGATGCTCCTGTCAGCTCCTCTGCAGCAGAACAGAAGGCTCTCTGGAGAGACGCAGCTTGCGGTGAGAACGGCATCCTCACCTCGTCAGCCAGGAGGAGGAAGAGAAGGGAGAAGAATCAAAGGAAACGCCTGGCCTCTCGTTCACGCGTTTAAATCAACCCTCTTTTTCGAACACATGTCTCTCTCTCTCCCTCTCTTTCTCTTCCTCCCTCATCCCTCACTTTCTGGCATGCAGGCAGACCGAGGAGAGGAGAGAACGGTTTCCTGTCATTCATGTTGACCCCAGAGAATGAGGGGAGGGGAGGGGGGGGGGGGGGGGGGGGTGGACTAAAGTGAGAAAGGAGGAACAAGGGATGCGGGGTCTTGAGGTGTGTGTGTGTGTGTGTGTGTGTGTGTGTGTGTGTGTGTGTGTGCGTGCGTGCGTGTGTGTGTGCAGAGAATGTTAGAGAGGCAGAGGCTGAAATTTCTAAAAGGGCCTTTTGGTGAAAATATAGAAAATAGCAGACCTCCAAGCTCACAGCGCTTCGAGGCGCTTGAGCTTGAAGGTCGGCTATTTTCGGTACTTGATACCAGACTACTGGAGATGTGGTGTAACGGCATGGATTTCTGCACAGAGAGGGCAATTCTGTCAACATAAGATGCTGCGCTCAAGTTCGGGAGAGTTTGGACAAGGCAATTCTCTTGAATGCTGCCTTCAGGTATGGCATGGAAAGAGGGGGCATTTGCATTTCTTTCACCGTAGTGAGAAAAACTGCATTCATGGTCTGGAGAGGGCACTTTTTGCAGGCGGGTAAAAAGGCAGGGGCTCGATGTCTATGTGTGCACGTGCGTGGGGAGACAGAGAGTGGCAAGCAGAAATAAATGGGAGGAGGAGTGGGGTGATGAGGAGGACCTCTCCACCTGTCTCTTAGGCCCACATTCCTGCACATTCCAGTGGTCCGGAGCACAAAGGCGAGTGAGGGAACCTCAGGACCTGCCTGTCAACAGCTGATCTAGAGAGATATACAAAGTCTATGGCTTCAATAACCTATATGCCCGCGCACACACACAAGCACACTCACATGCACGCACACTCACATGCACGCGCGCACGCGCGCGCGCGTGCGCGCACACACACACACACACACACACACACACACACACACACACACACACACACACACACACACACACACACACACACACACACACACACACACACACACACACACACACACACACACACGGGCAAAGACAACATATGTTTAAGGTGTATTTATTTTTGTTTTTGTTTTTGTTTTCTTTTCTTTTCTTTGTATTGTTGTGACGGTGTGGAATGTGGTATTGTTTATTCTTTTTTTCGGTGTCTGATAATCCCATAAGGGATGGGTCTGTAAAGACATGACACGTAAATAAAAATTCATTCATTCATTCATTCATTCATTCATTCATTCATTCATTCATTCATTCATTCATTCACACACACACACACACACGCAACTGCATTTATTTCTCCCTTTTTGTGCATTCTTTCTCACCTGTAAACATGACTTAATGGCTTGTGATTCATCTTGGAGAAATCCAATCACAATGTAATATCTGACTATACTCTATAAGGTAGGGGTCTTCAACGTTTTCAAGCCAAGGACCCCTTAGTCGAGAGAGAGAAATGAAGCAGGGACCCCCCACAACCCATAGATTCCATATAGTTTCATCGTTTGACCGGACAATCATTGTATTTTGGGTTAATGTCAATTTGTGTTTCCAGATATTTAACCACTTGAACCGTCAAAACTTAAATAAACTTGACCTTTCACTCTGTACTTAGTCTGCTCTTCTTCCCCTCTACAAGAAACCTCTTTGCCGGAAATAGCCGCAGCGTGAGGCGTTGTGAGCTTGTAGATCTGCTATTTTTGGCAACAGTTCTCGGAATATGGAAGCTAGGATTCAAGTGGTTAATATAAGTGGTTAATATCGCACAAAGATTTGGAGGACCCCCTGTAGTAGGCAGGTTTTTAGTCCTTTTTGAAAAGCATGCAGTGGACTGCGGTGCTCTCAGGTGTTTGGGCCGCGGAGGGCGTTCCATAGACATGGGGCAGAAAAAGCGGGTCGTCCTCCATGGTGTGGAGATTGACAGCGGGCTTCAAAGACTAAAAACATTGACCCAAATGGACCCGCAGATGCCCACAGAAATGTATCCCAGAGCTGTCTGTCTGTCATGCTGCTGTCTGTCTGTCCGTCCGTCCCGGTCCATTCCTGCGGCAGCATATGAGCAGTGTTGCGTTTCAGTTGTTAACAGAGTGGGAGGGGGGGGGGGGTCATGGGTGGGAGGTGGGGGGCTGGTGGAGTGTGGAGGGTTTTCAGGGGGGGGGGGGGGGGGGGTCTCATGAATGGAGCTTATTCTCTCCTTGGGCTGCAGACTTCAAACGGAGCAGCATCAGTCAGCCAGGTGGAGCGTAGCGGCGGCTGCCCGCCCGCCTGCCCGCCCGCCCGCCCGCGCCGCCCGCGCCCGCCCGCCTGCCGGGGCCGGGCGGCGGCCCAACAGGGTCTCCCATATACGGCGAGCAGAGCCACGCCCTCTCACCACACGACAGCCTGACTGACTGACACACGTACTGACCAGGAGCAGGCCTGGACGCACAGCGGTCAACAGGCACGCATGCATGCACACATGCACACACGTGCACACACACACACACACACACACACACACACACACACACACACACACACACACACACACACACACACACACACACACTCTAAAGGAGGGGTCTTCAACAGGGGGTCCGGGACCCCTAGGGGGTCCTCAGAGTTACCTACAAGGGGGCCGCCACATCTTTGTGTGATAGAATCTTTTTTCTCATTTTTTATATTAACCATGTGAACCCTAGTGTCCTAATTCTGAGAACTTTATCCAAAGATAGCCGATCTAGAAAACTAGAACTGCACTCTGTCGAGGTGCCAACTTGCCACTTGTGCACTCTTGGTCGTACAGTATATGGCCTACACGTGCGCCAGCAGAGCGCACGAGCAGTGCGATCAGAATCGCACTACTAGAATGGGGACGATAAACTTTTCTTCATTTCTATTGAGGATTTATTGACCCTGGATCTAGGCTAGCTCTGGTCCATCGCGTCACCTGCAGTGACGCTCTGACAGACCCGTCGGCAAATGAATAGACCGGGATTTCTCAGCCCTACGAGCGCTCAACTTCAGTCAAAATAAACAAAACTACTTCACTACTCACCAAACCACAGGTAGTTTTGCATTGTTGAAAGTCTATTCTCCGCAGTGGTGAACCCCTCAGCACCCCACCTACTCTGTAAAATACATTACATCTGTCATGAAATATAACGCATCCACCTGGAGCCACACCGGCCATCGCAGATACAATGGTTCACAACCCGGAAATAAGCGGCGGTCGAGTTGGATGCGTTTTATTTTCATGCCAAAAATAGTGTATTTTGCAGAGTAGGTGGGGTGCTGAGAGGTTCACCACCGCAGAGAATAGACTTTCAACAACGTAAAACTACCTTTGGTTTGGTGAGTAGTGAAGTAGTTTAGTTTATTTTGACTGAAGTTGAGCGCTCGTAGGGGCTTAGAAATCGCAGTCTATTCATTTGCCGACGGGTCTGTCAGAGCGTCACTGGAGGTGACGCGATGGACCAGAGCTAGATCTACGCTGGCTAACAGGCGGTCCCTGGCTGGAATGCCTGTCCAAGGCCCTCTCATCCCAGCTGGAACAGGGACAGAACAGAAGCATCTCCGGCCCTCTGCTCTGAAGGATGCTCCGCTGCTCCGCCCCAAAGTGAGGATGAAAGAAGATCTGCTTGTCATTCATCAAGCTCTCAGTCCTCCCAGTCTGCAGGTCTACTCCCCCAAGAGCAGGCACGTGCACACATAGACATCAAAGGAGGCTTGAGCCCCTGCCCTTTTACCCGTCGTAAAAAGTGCCCTCTCCAGACCAAGAATGCAGTTTTTACTATGGTGAAAGAAATGCTAATGCCACCTTTCCCCAGGGCTCCACTGGCGGCGTCGCGCTGCTCTGCGTCTTGACGGCGTCATTGACGCCGTCTCATTGACGTCCGACCGGCTCCACCGCAGCGCAGCGGCTGTGACTGTGAGGTATTCATGGCCAATATAGCCCATTTCCAAAACATGAAAATCACTTTCAAACAAGAATAAAACTATTTGTGACATGAATGTGAACGTATAGAGCACACTATGTTCACAGCAGAGAGCAGCAATGCACCACTGACCACTTTGTTTTGTCATGATTATAGCCTGTTGTACATAATTTTATCAAAGTAGACCGCTGTAATTACATAAAAAAATTTGCTAGGATTGTTGGGACATCTATAGTCACCCTTGTGAATGGATAGCCAACAGCAGAAACGCACGTACAGTATAGCCTACATTTAAATATAGCCTACAATGCATTTATTCATATTTTATACATGACTGGACGCTGTGGACGCCGTCAAAAAAATTGAACCGGGGCGATTTTCGAGTTTGGACGCCGTCACCGGAGCGTCCGACGTTGACGTCGCCGTCGGCAGTGGAGCTCCCTTCATTGATTAAAACGGGAGCGTTCCCAGCGTTGACGTTGACGCGACACGCGACGCTCGGCGCGCCCGGTGGAGCCGGGGGGTTTCCATGCCATACCTGAAGGCAGCATTCAAGAGAATTGCCTTGTCCAAACTCTCCTGAACTTGAATGCAGCATCTTATGTTGAAAGAATTGCTCTCTCTGTGTAGAAATCCATACCGTTACGCCACATCTCCAGTATTCACTTTATATGCTTAGTGAAGTGTGGTATCAAGCACCAGACCTCCAAGCTCACAACACGTCACGCTTTTCTAAAAGACCCTTTTAGAAATTTCAGCCCTTGCCTCTCTAACATTCTCTGCACATCCCTGCCCAAGAGGAACCATCTCTGTGCCAACACCAACCAACAACTGCTGCCATAAACTTGAATCTCCTTTTGCTAAGTCACCACCAAGCCTGTCCCACACCATACTCAACAAGACGCAGTTCTCACATGCCATTTTAGATTTGTGTTGATGCTCATTAAAGTATTTGTTATACTTGTAGAGCTCAACAGTTTTTATGTTTTTCAAACAACAAAGAAAGTTTCTATGAATGGCTACCAACCTCAAACAGGACTGCACTCACAGTCCAGCTGTCATCTTCTACAGCAGGGGTTGGAAACCTTTTTGATATCAAGTGCTATATTTTAATTTGCTTGATAGTCAGTGTGCCGTATCAACATCGATATCAGTAATCAGTAATTGGTGAGGAAATAGGAGTTGAGACAATACTAGACATGGCTCTTACAATCAGGTTTCTTCTGTCTCTCTCTGCCCCTCAATATACCCTCTGTCAGCAGGAAAGAAATATACAGCAATGTGCCAGTAGTTGGCAAATGGACCAGAATAACACAAGAATAATTAGACCTCATTCATTAATCCACTCATTATTCCAGTAATCCAATAATACAGAATGTCCAGTATGGGGGCTTGGTTAAATGTAGCCTGAAGGCTGCTGGCACTTAAGGACGGACCAAAGCGCTCTCTCTGTCTGGTGCCGGGGGGCATGAGACTGTGGCTGAATATGATCCTCATATAGAGGAGGGAGGGAGGGGCTCACCAGGATGGGTTCCAGCTTTCTCCTCATCCTCAAGGTGAAGACACCAACGTCATTTTCGCTATCTCGCAATTCCCAACGGCAGATTCGTCACACCATGGGTGCCAAACTGCAGCTGAAAGTTCGGTAGAATGCACTGGAGTCAGTGGAAGCCTGTGGACCATCTCATGAACAAACAAGTGCTATTTCTGAACAATCGAGACCTTTATAACATACTCAACTCAGGAAAATAAAAGAAGGCATGTCACAATTTTTTTCTGCTGTGTTGATTTTCGGGTCATTTTATAGCCGTATCTAAACAAAGTACCGTATGTTTCTGAACGTGCCAAGTATCGCGAGACTGTCCACCGTTTCCTGCCTGGCAACCAAATTTCGTGATACTTCCGATTTTTTATTATTTACTGTTATTATTATGATGTACTGTGCACATCGAAAAGCAAGTGATTGTAAAAAATACCTGTGATATGTCTTCTTTTATATTCCTGAACCGATTGTATGACAAAGCTCCATTCACTGACATGTATTTCATCGCACTTCTGTTGCACCCATGGTGAGCGTCATGGCCGGACATGACCGGCCATGGTGCATACCCCGTTGTCACGTGATTCCCTTCCTTCCATACATTCCTTGCTCATCCTCACCTCCACGACTACAGAGCTGTCCTAACAGCTCTGTAGTCTGTGTAGTGGTTGTTCTCACATCACCTACACACAAAACCTAGTTATCAAGGGCCCTGGGGGAGACCCTTGATAGCTAGGTTTTTTTTAAAACCTTTGGATAAAAACACTAAGTCTGAAAACGCACAGCATGTGATCAGTAGTTGTCCGGCCCCCAATTTCTTTTTTTATCAGGAGCACGCACACGGCCGTACGCACACTGCCGCCTGCACATGCATTGATTAAAATCGACCCTTCACACCTCAACAAAAGCTGTAGTGTCACACCAGCGCCACACCAGTGTGCATTAACATAGGAAACGCATATCAATGGTCCATTGTGTGACCTGCTAACTCCTGCAGAGTAGGTGTTGAGCGACGTGCGCGTGACGTCAATAGCGTCCAACGTCCAAAGATAAATTCACCAATACAACACTGGTGAGCAGAGAACATCTGTAGGTGGATGGTTTTGAGCTGAAGCAGATCTCAGAGGTGCAGAGGGAGGGTGAAAGCATGTTTTGCAGAGTTTGATTGCCGATGTTGTTCACCAGCACATCTGACAGGCTTTCTTGCAGCCTGACATACTGAGCTCTGCCAGTGAGGCAGTGGCTCAGAGGCAGCGTGGCCACTTGGCAACCAGAGGGTTCCCAGTTCGATCCTGGGCTCCCCCAGAGTTAGTGTCAAAGTGTCCTTGAGCAAGACACTGAACTCCTAGTTGCTCCCGGTGAGCAGGTCGGTCATGCCTTGCATGGTTTTCTCTGCCATCGGTGTATGAATGTGTGTGTGGCACAATCTCTGTAAAGCGCCTGTCACACATGCCTGCGTGGCTTCTCCATGCAGGCATGTGTGTAGGCTCTGTGGAGCTGCTAGAGTAAGTGTTTCCCAAACGATTTTGCCCGGGACACAAACTAGCTTTGCGCCGTGTTGTCAGCTTGTAGATCGGCTATTTTCACTACTTCTTAAACATTTCTTCTAATTGGAATGTCTTAGATTAGTGCTTTTATTTATTCATGGCATTACTTTGAAATCCTTTTTTATAATTCATGAAAAAAACTACAAAATGTAGGAAACCAAAAAAAAGGGACCCATAAAAATGTGTCCGTGACCCACATATGAGTCCCGACCCACTGCTTGGGAACCAGTGTGGTAAAGGATGATGACATCATCATCCATGTTTGCCTGACAAGGAGACTGCAGCGGGTCAAGAGAGTCACTCACACAGGGGATTCATAACAACCATACTTCCTTCTCTCTCTCTCTCCCTCTCTCACACACACACACACACACACGCACGCACGCACACGCACACGCACACACACACACACACACACACACACACACACACACACACGCGCGCGCGATGGGAAACGAGGCTACAACTTCCCTTGCCTCCGGGGCTCGGCCCAATCGCCATCAGATAAGAGATCAGACCGATGTCCAATCGGAACGGAGCAGAAGTAGTGGGTCACATGGTGGGCGCGGGACCATCACTCCTCATCTGGAAGAGTGTGCTTGAACTGCTGGCACGTTGTGAGCTTGTAGATCTGCTGTTTTCACTATAGTTTGGGTCCCGGGCAAACTTCTGATTTCTCTTTTTGGGTCTTGAGCTAAAATGTTTTGGAACCACTGCTCTGGTCTCCACCCTCCAATGCCCTCTCCACCTCCTCCACCCTCTCCCAGCCCTTTGCCTGTGGGCTGGCGATCCTCCCCCTCCACCCTATAATAATAATGAAAATAATAATCTGTGGTTCTTGGTTTCCGTTTCTTGGACGACTGCAACGTCACAGGGCAGAATTTGCCCGGCACACATCAGGCGACACGTGGAGCGGATGCCTTTTGGAATCAATTGGCACTCAGACTCTCGTAATGGGTTTGATTTGACGTTGCACCAGGGGGGGGGGGGGGGGGGGGGGGGGATCTAATGTTCCTACGGTGTGAAACTGAAAGTCAAGTAAAAATCAAACCTCGGTTCGAAGTGAAGCGGTGAATTTTTATTCTATGTGTTCTAGAGCTATGAAATCTGTGTTCTAGATCTATACATTTTGTGTTCTAGATCTATACTTTCTATGTGCTTTAGTTCTATATTTTTATGAATTCTTAATGAATGAATGATTTTGTCTGGAGGGCCAAATTGTCATGTGAAGCTTGACCAATCCTCAATACTGCATGCACGGGACATGACACGGACACGGGACTCCTTGGAGGCCTATGGGACAGACTGTACGGGACAGACAAAGCCACAAAACGGGGAGAGTGACACCATCATAGCCACTTATGTACGCCTCAGTCGTAGGACCGCATCATTGAAATCGGTTATTTCAGAGATAGATAGATAGATGCTTTATTTGTCCTTGCGGAAATTCTTTTTGCACCAAGCAGTCATCAGGACACAAAATCACAACACATAATACACGATACATGAATGACAAGACAAGACTCATAATTCACTGACAACATGGTACACACCACAATACATGAATAACAAGACAAACTCACAGTTCACTAACAACATGATACAAAACAGGCTACCAGTCATAACACCTTATGCACGGAACTGAGCTGGGGCTTGTTTGTTCAGAAGCCCTATACTAGTGGGGACAAATGTCCTAGAGGCCCTCGCCTTCAACGCAGGTACTGTGTACCGTCGTCCTGAGTGCATAAGGTCGTATTGACTGTATAATGGGTGTGTTCTATCCCTAGAAATGGCTTTGCCCTTCCTGAGCACACGGGTCTCATACATAGAGGTCATACTCTCCAGCCGTACCCCAGCTATCTTGCTGGATACATTTATGATTTTATGGAGCCTGTTCTTGTTGACCAACGATAAGGAGCCATACCAGGCAATAAAACAAAACGTTAATGCACTTTCCACAAAGGAGCGATGGAAAAGTAACATTAAACTCTTATCCACATTATACTTTCTCAGTCTGCGCATAAAATGCAGCCTCTGCTGGCCTTTCTTATAGATGGCATCGGTGTTCGAATTCCATGTCAGCTTTGAATCAATCGTTGTACCCAAGTACTTGTATTCATCAACAGTCTCGACCTCATCCCCATCAATGACTATTTTCTGGTGTGCAGCATCACAACTGGTCCGGAAATCAAATATAACCTCCTTAGTTTTTTTAATATTCAACTGAAGGAAATTATTCTTACACCAACCAGAAAACTCGTCCACTGTTCTTCGATAGCCTATCTCGTCATCCTCGATCAAACCAACAATGGCTGTGTCGTCGGCAAATTTAACAATACAGGTGTTATCAGAGTCGCTCCTACAGTCGCTTGTGTACAGAGTGAACAATACCGGTGAAATCACGCTCCCTTGCGGGGCCCCCGTGTTGGTCGTAATAGGGAGAGATATTGCTTTATTCACCCTGACATGTTGTACCCGATCAGTCAGGAAGGACTCCACCCATCTGATGATATTGGTGTTAACACCCATATCATACAGTTTCCTCATCAGTATGTGAGGTCTCATAGTGTTAAATGCCGACGAGAAGTCTACAAAGAGTACACGAGCATATCGTTTCTTTTCAGGTTTATCTAGGTGACAGTAGGTCTTATTAAGCATCACAAGAAGAGCGTCATCAGTACCCCTCCCCTTTCTATATGCAAACTGTAACGGGTCCATTTCATGTTGCACATTACTAAGAAGGTTATTTAAAACAATGCGCTCCAAAGATTTCATAATTAGTGATGTCAAGGCAATAGGCCGATAGTCATTAAGGACTTTGGGATTGGACATTTTCGGCACTGGGACTATAAGCGAGGTCTTCCATGCTTTTGGAATATAATGTGTATCTATAGATAACTGGAACATGTGTCTCAGTACAGGGCTGAGCTGTTCCCTACACTCCTTGAGCACATAACCCCTTATCCCATCGGGACCCGGTGCTTTGCGTGGGTTAATTCCTTTGAGTGTTCTACACACCTCCTCCTCTGTTATAATAAGTGATTGACCACTGCCAAATTGGTCCTTTAACAAATTACGTTCGGTTGAAAAATCAGAGGTATCAAATCTGCCATAAAAGGTATTTAATTCATTGGCAAAAGACTGATCATCACTAGTGTTAATGACATCTTTCTTTTCCTTTATTCCAACCATTGTGTACAGCCCCTTCCATGCTTGTCTTACATTGGAATCCTTCATTTGTTTTTCAATCTTAAGTTTGTAGTTGTGTTTACATTCAGTAGCTATGCGTTTTATCTCTTTCTGCATAGCTTGCACTTTAATCAGGTCACCCTGTTCAAAAGCACGTTTTTTCCTAAACAATGCTTCTTTCATTTCCTTATTCATCCATGGTTTATCATTTGGAAACACTTTGATCCGTTTGGATGGAATAACACTATCTACACAGAACTGTATGTAGTGTGTTTGAACAGAGTTAAGCTCTTCAAGATCAGCACATGTCTCATTAAACATGTCCCACAAAGTACAATCAAAACACCCCTTAAGACAGTCCAGTGACTTCTCACTCCACTTTAGAATGTTTTTTACTTCGGGTTTGCTTGATTTGAGTCTCTGTTTGTAATGTGGGATCAGATGGACCGCATTATGATCAGAAGTCCCAAGCTTCATTTTCTTGTGACTCCTATATGCGTCCTTTATGTTTCCAAAGCACAAGTCCAGAGTATTTTCCATACGTGTGGGGCAAGTGACATATTGGTAGAAATTAGGCAGTGTCTGTTTAAGTGAACAACCGTTGAAGTCACCCAGGATAAACTTGGGCGAGTCAGGAGAAATATTCTCCTGCTTGGCTATCGATTCATATATTACCCCCGCGGCTGCATTCATATTCGCCCGGGGATGAATATAGACAACAGTGACAAATAGCTGACCAAATTCCCTTGGCAAGTAAAAGGGTCTTAGTGAGACAGAAAGGAGTTCAATGTCTTCCGAGCAATAGGAGTCTCTGAGTGTGTAGTCTTTGCACCACCGTTCATTCACAAATATACACACTCCCCCGCCCGTATCTTTATCCGTCACCTCACGGTCTCGGTCAAGTCTAATGGGCTCACTGAACCCTGGAACACGGATGGAATCATTGACAATCGTGTCGTCAAGCCAAGTTTCACTGAAACAAAGCATGCAGCTTTCCCTGTACTCAGAGAAGTACCTCACCGCGTTTTGTAGTTTGTTGTACTGCCGCGGGAGAGAGCGGACGTTTGCGAGGAGTATTGTCGGCAGTGGTGGCCTCGATCCGCGGCTGCGGATTCTCCGCAGCCGCGGAGAAGAGAATGCGATCTAACATTACGGGCCTCTGCACTCCACCGCGATGAGAGTTCATTCACATGATTTGCCGCCTAGCTGTGTGTAGCGGGGGGGGTTGGGGGTGCTGAGTGAGTTTGTTTGAGGGAAGGGGGGTGGCAGGGGTCTCGGGCGGGCGAGACGGATGTGGGCGGAGGCCTAGCGCGCCCCGGCGCTGTTCAGACAGACGGGGGAAGTGATGGAGAGATGGAGAGATAAGGGCAGCGCTGTGCGTCTGCATGTGTTTGAGAGAGAGAACGCTGTGGTGCGTTCTCCCAGGGACATGCTGGGCCCCTGATTCAGCCCGGGAAAAAGAGTTGGAGAGGCCCTCATTGCGCGCTATAGAGAGAGAGATCTCTGCTGCTGCTACTCAAAGATTTGCCATTTCAGATCATGACAAGTGACAAGCCAGTGGGCCAATTACATGAGTTATATTTCGTCGTTGTCGGGTGGAAACCTTGTATGTCCTAAATCGTTTGTTTTGCATTAATGATTTAAAAAATGATTTAAACTAGTGAAAACAGCCGATCTACAAGCACACGGTGCGAGGCGTTGTGTGCTTGTAGATCTGCTGTTTTCACTACTTTTGTGCGACGGTCTTGTATGATGAAGCTTTGATTTGCGAAAACTTGGAGATACAAGGTTTCTGCCCGACAGTGACGATTTACTTTATTGGCCGCCTAGCCCCCAAAATGGAACGAAGGCCGACATTTTATTAAATTTTTTTTCCTAATGGCCGACCTGGACCGGCCGGGAAAGAACCTGCCGTTCGGGAGTTGTCCCGCTTTTCCCAACGTCCAGCACGTCCCTGGGTGCTCCTCCCCCCCCGTCCGTCGCTCCTCCTCCCTGCAGGCCTGCTGAATGGAGCTCCATTGTGCGTGGCGTCCGACGGCGCGGCTTCCACTCTGACCCTCGTAGCGGAGGCCAGCAGGTCAGCGGGGGTGGATGACGGCGGGGCCTGCATAATGGCAGCACAAACACACAAGAGCGACGAGCCATGCTGAAGGGGGGGCAGCGCCAAGGTGCCGTGGTGCCATGGTGCCAGCACTGGCCCATGGTCTGTCTGCCACAGAGGACAGGGGGCGAACTGGGGGTTCCCCATCCCCCCCGTG